>NC_136482.1:53140965-53560965 GCF_053919585.1 Euprymna scolopes | reverse complement strand
ATGAAATTATTAACATAAACAAATGAATTATGATTAACTATTTGTTTCTATGAGAAAAGGTAGTGATTTGAAAGATAAGTTTGTAAATTAACATGTGATTAGTATCTTGAGTACTTTACCAGCTATATATATAAAAGACAAAATGTGTGTCAGTGTGTGCATTTTTTGTGTATGTCCAGCAAAGGCATATTTCGGGGTGATTCTCGGGTTGGTCGCTCATTCTTATCTTTTTATATGTTACCGAGATAATAATATCTAAGATTTACAAAACATCTCGGCATGAATCTTTAATTTGGGCAACTTTTATGCACGATTTTTGCCATATTTATTGGCCCACGGGTGTGTCATTGGTTTTTCAGTATAAAACAGCGAAACTAAACAAACCTCAGCATTCGTGTGGCATGTCCAGAAAAGAAAGAAAATGAACGCTTTGATCAATGTCGGTGAAAACCGTCATATGAGACAATTGATATTCATTTGGGGTCTCCCCCAACAAGTTGGGTAGAGAAAAAATAAAGCCAAAAAAACTGACTCACAGAAAAAGTTAACTGAGGGATTTCATTCTCCCATAACATGATGTTTGGCCTCAATAAAGCCAAGCACCTGCTTGAACTCATTCACTTTTTAATCGCTAAATTTAACGGCTTACATTGCTTCTGTCACTGTAGCGTAGTTGTATGTTGTCAGCCTATTGGCCTCAAGGCTCTTGGTTCGAGCCTACCTGCCACCAAGCCCCCCCTTTTTTTTCTTTTACACCTACAAAAGGTTTTTTTTTTCCATTTTTAAAGTTTTAATATTGTTTTATTTTTTTAAGAAGTTTAACATCGTTTTTTTTAAATATTTAAACAGGGTTAAGTTTCCATTTTGTTCTGCTTTACCCCCCCCCCCAAGACACATACCTTCAAACATTTTGGCAACGCCGAGCACCCCCGCTAGTCTATAATATAAATCTCAATCGTCAATTTGTGTGAATTTATGCATGTATGTTTGTATGTCTACCAAAACCTTTCGACAGATGCAACGGATCCTGACGATCATTTTGAAGCTTGATGTGACGGATGACAAATATTGAAAAATTGGCTGAAAACATTAATTCCTTCACCCTCAACTGGCCATTTTTCTACAAGGAGGGGTCGGTTTTTGCATTGCCATTTTCGCAAGTCATCATATCAGTTGGATTGACAATGCTTAATTTCAATGTTCAAATCTTCGTCGGACAATGGGAACATCGGCTAAGACGTCACGTTTTTTTAACCTTTTTTTCTCCTTCGCATTACTGGTTTGAGCCTGCCTACTGCTACTTTTCTTTTTTTAAACACCAATGCCTATTGTTGTTTTAATTACCCTGCCTCCTGCTACTAGCCGTTTTTTTACACCCCACCAGGGTTCCTTACTACACCACCTACACACACCTGGGCAATGGACACCCTTGCTACTCTTGATCCCCCCGCCCCTGGGTTCCTTACTATACCACCTAAACACCCGGGTAATGCCAGGCATCCCTGCTAGTCAGAAATAAATTTAGTGAGCAAAAATGTAGAAAATAGATGTTATTTTATGCCAACTTTTTGATGGATTTAGCTTTTAACAAAAAAATTGCAAAAGATAACAAGGAAACAAGTTTGTAGAAATAATTAGAAAACTATTGAAAATTCATTATATCTCAAAATGCTGAATAAAAAATCACTGAATAAAAAAGTGAAAAACATTCTAATTGTTTCTTTGAATGTAATATTGACGTGATTGCAAACGTTTTGGCAGTCAAAAAGATTTTGTTTTTGTACAATACTATGCATCTCAACAAAATTAGCTCATAAAATTCAGACTAGAATTGTAAAATGCAATGGTAAAAGGTAAAGTGACAGCCTTCATTTGTTAAATTCTGATCAATAGTCGCTGAGAATTGGAACTTATAAAATTGCAAGAAAAAGTTGGTACATCTGTGAGTGGCCTGGCAAAGCAATAGGGAAGACAACTAAGCAAAGAAAAACCCTAAGAAAAATTCATTCCAAAGCAGCAAAACTAAATCTAGCCTGTCAGGACACTATATATACAAATGTAGGCAAATTTGGGTATATTTTATTGGTTACAAAATCTAGGGTTTTTTTACCAATTGTCATAAAGTTTTAACCATAGAATAGTATTATAATCTTCAAAAGGCCTTCAAATTTTCATGTAGTTTCGTCGCATAGAATATATGAGTATTTTAATATTCAATTTGGCTACGAGTATAGATATATCTACGTATAAATATATAAAGATATATCACCTTTTTTTGACAATTTTATAAGTTCCAAATCTCAGCGACTATTGATCAGAATTTAACAAATTAAGGCTTGTTGGAAAAGTAATGACCTGAATTTTATAGTGAGTTATATGACATTTGCCCTTAAGGTCGCATATTAAGGGAATCATCCATCATCCAGAGCCTATTTTTGGCACTTTTTTACAGTCATAAAATGTTTCAGTAAAGGTGCAGTATCTTTCCACCCTTAAAAATCGTTTAGAGTTACCACTATTATAAGTTTTCAGGGCGCTGAAAATGAAAATAACTTTTAAAATCTCACCCCTAAAAAAAATAATAGACGCCCCCCCCCAAAAAAAAATGTAACTATAAAGTTGCTGTTCATTTTACGTTTAATTAATATAGAAAAGTAATTCCCCAATTTTTGAAACTATAATTTCTTCATGTCTTAGAAACTACTCGTTTCCTGGAATTTTAAACAGTATATTCGTTGTCAGCACTCTCAGAAACCTATAATAGTGATAATTTTAAAGGATTTTTTGTGGGTACAAAGATACTGCACCTTTACCAATGTTTCACTCATAGTCATTTGTTTTCCTAGTTTTGCTTATAAATTACAAAATATCTGATATTTCCCCCAAACCTCTGGCATTGATGGAGGGGAGACTAAAACTTGCTGATATGGTTTCAAATGATCTGAAATAACAGCAAGGGGAAACTTGATTGCAAATATTTCTCATATGTTATATCTCCTCACTTTGATTTTCATACATAAAGTTAATTTCACCGTGCATAAGGATTACTTGATACTGAAGATATTCATAATCGTACCCTATTTCCAAAAGAGGGAAGATATAACATATGAGAAATATTTGGCATCAAGTCTCTCCTTGCTGTTATTTCAGATCATTTGAAACCATAGCAGCAAGTTTTAGTTTCCCTTCCATCAAGACCAGATGTTTGGGATATATATATATATATATATATATATATATATATATATATATATATATAGGTGGTTTGTGTGTGCTCCCATACAGAAGTATATTTATGTAGACAAGTAACAAGAGAATGATGATTTTGAATAGGTAATAAATCAATTGATGAAATATTCTTGAATACTAAAATGAGAAAAGTCTACTCACCCCATTGAATTTAAAGTTTACTTAATTATTTTCACTGTGTAATTAATTTTAATAAAAACCTAAAGAAAATTAAAGAATAAAAAATAGTAAAACAGCAGTACTAACATAAAAATACAGATAAAGACACTTGTCTGATCACATATAAATAAAATAAATATAATACTAATTTCAGATATTTACACAAAATTACATCAACAAAACTATTTCATTTTGTTTTAGTCATTTCCGGTGTTAACTAAATATATAATCTTAATGTTCACCACGTTCCAAACTATGTCTTTTTTATGTGTAAACAAAAGTTTATACCTCACTAGCGTTGCCTGGTAGTGTATTTATTTATATTGGCTATCAAAGAAGGCCTCGCTGATCATGATGCCTAAATCTTTCGTCTGTGCCCCACAGTTTTTTTTATATTTATTTCAAGTTATTTTCTATGTTGTTGTTGGTGTATATGTTAACACTAGGCACAGGCAATCTTATCTCAAACACTCTGTATATGAAATCATATACCAAATCAGTGCAAAAGTATTTTCCCGTTTGTAGAGAGGCATTTTAAATTATTGTAATTTATTATGTGCCTATCGTTATTAACTAAATTAGTTATTAACTAAACATATCACCATGATTTATTTATAACTTTTTTTCAGATTATTAAAACATCATTCATATTTTTCTGCACTATTCCCATTCGTGTTGACCCACAAGTGACCTTCTTTAGTCAACAAAAAGGAATTCATCTTCTATCATGCTCATTTTCCAACATCATCATTGACCAAAGATCTGGGAAAACTTGCCTCATCCTGCATATTTTCCTGACATATTTCGAAATTTAAAAAGTCATTTAGATGGCTTTAGGGTAACATCACGAGGAGATAAAATATGAGTTAGATTGATATTTTTCATCAAAATTTAAAGAATTTGCTGACAGATGGAATAAAGTTATAGAGAGCAAAGATTATTAATGTTATAAAAATTCTGAAACACATGCAGTAGTTGATTTTCAGGATGGAATTTTAAAAACTTTGTACCGATGTGACAATAAAGTTGTACTTGATAAGATAGTTTAGCTTATTTACAAGTACATATTGAACTAAAACGAAGAGAACTGTAAACATCTATAAACAATAAAGACGAAGCATTTAACACTGAAAGAACACAAATATTGGGATGAAAGATGACAAGCCATGCTCTCTGCCAGCAAAACTTCTCTTTTGTGTCGAAATGCAGACCTTTTTAATCTATCACTTCTGAACAAATGCAAATGAAACAAATGAAGTAACGTAAAAACAAATTGAATATCAAACGTACGCATGCATTCTTCAATCTTGTTATTTTTTTCATACAGTTTTTTTGTTTTTTTTTTATTATTTTCAAATTTATTGAGAGAAGTGATAATCAATTTAAAAATAAGTGTTTGTACATCAGTATCATACTGAATATGTGAAATGCTAATCAGTTTGAAGTTTTTGTGAAATGATAACAGGTGAATATGACAATTAGTCATAAAACATTTGAAAAATATATCAAAATTGCAATACATAAATTTATTAATTCTGTTAAAACAATAATTAAAAGAAATGAAATGGATGAGGCTAAAAAGTTTATCACTTCCTGATTTATTTTGTCCATTTTTCGTTGGTGCAAGCATGATATTTACTGAATTATTTAAGGCAAACTTTTAAACAACAAATTCCAGTAACCAATACAAAAAATGCACCCCAAAACTAAACTCTGAATCATTTCTAAAACGATAAGTTAATTTTATACATTTTTTATTAACTTAAGCCGAATAATTTTATTTTCTCTTTTTTTTTCCTGTATGTAAAATGCATTTGAACTTTTTACTGATTGATTTTGATTAAAAGCTCATACATATTTTCGCTTTAAAATGTGATTTTTTTTTATTGTTTAATGATGGGAGAGTATAAAAGATAAAATGTTAATTTTGAGTAATGCTGAGCAAGATACTGAACTAAATCATTGGAATGTAATGAAACAAGTACTTTTTAGCAGATGGCCTTTATAGCAATGTTAATATCTGCTATGCATACACAGAGAAGAGAAGTGAACGATTCTCGCTACTTGTAAAGCCGTCATACAGAAAATGAAAACTATATCCTAATCCGATGCTGAATGCAATATAAAATTGAAAACAACCACCATTTAATCAATGTCTGACATTTATCTGTCAAAATTTGTCTCTTGCTCTTTTTCACAAGAATCTCCCCATTTCATGTGTCCTCAGTCTTCAATCTCATGGGTGTCCTTTTATCTGTCTTAGATTGTCTTTGTTACACTCCACTTCCTAGTTATTCACTTTCTGACAATGACTGCTCAGACATTGATGCTATATCCAGTAGTATTTATAGTGTATTGCAACTTCATTCATCAAGCTACATCCTTGTTTTGGCGACTTTATTGTTCTGTCTGGTTACCTCATTCTAATCACACAAATTTAGCTGAGGAAATCTGTTTTAATTTTTCTGTCTTATGAATTGTCCCAAATTGTCATCTTCCCTACATGCTTTCCCTATAATGACTGTCATTAACAGTCCTTACTTTATCTTTTTCTCACATTTGTTCCTAAATCTTGTTCTGTGTTCTCTTCTCCTCCATTGCGTTCTTCTGATCATAGTTGTTGATGTTGAGATTGATTTTTACATTTAAGTCTTCCGTTGATCGTCCCCTCAATAGGAAGACGTTTAACTACCGGAGGACTAATTGGGATGGACTTCGCGGCTTCCTATGTGATGTTCTATGGGGTCATATCTTTGGTATATCTCCGAATGATGCAGCTAAGGAGGTTATTGACTAGCTTCTTCTTGGAATTGAAACCTTTATTTCTCATCATAAGTTTCAAACCAAACCTCATTCTCCTCCCTGGTTTTCATCTAGTTATGGCTCTGTCATTGCCCATCATAATCATAACTTCAATCAGGATTGTCAGGATGGCTCTGAGGCTTCCAGACAATCTTACAGAACTGCAAGTGAGCAATTTCTTTAAGTCTAGCTACTCTCAAAACTTTTAAAGTTCAAACGATTTGATTTCTGTATGTTCTATGCAGACAAACGTCATTTCCGTATTTTTGCACTAGAAAAGGTTTCTTTGCATATGTTTTAAAATTCAGGTGATTATTTATTGTTTGTCATGAACTTAGATATGTTTTTACAGCACATAATTCCCGGATGTTTCCACTAAAGCGATTTTTAAAATGTGTGATAAGAAGCCAAATGAATCATTAATTTAAGGAGAAAAATAAAAGACAGAAAGATTTGCTGTAAATGAAGAATGGAAAAAAGAGAGAGAAAAGAAAACAGGTGCTAAGTAAATTAAAAGCAACGAAGAGTTACTTTCTTGCACCTTAAAGCAAAAGAACGGTATAATAGTTCAGCTTTGATCGATAAATGCTAATCAATCGGTGCAAACAAAAAAGTACCAAAAGATGATGGCGTCTATGTAAGGAATATCTAAGGACAATGTGATGTGAAAGAAAATGGAAGTGTTTGTATACACTGGTTAATTAAGATTTGTGACATCACATTATGGGACTTTAAATTTTCAAAGAATCCACAAATTTCATAATTAATTTATCTCTTTTCCTGTATAGAATAAATAAATTTTATAATATTTGAGTGTTATTTATCATTAAAAATGAAAGAATGTTTATATATTAGTAACTAAAGACGAATATTGGCTGAAGAGAGCTTGATAAGGATACCTTAAATGGGCCTTATTATCGGGCTTGAAACCGACGGTACCAATGATCTGTCTCAACTAACAACTTTCTGTACACAAAATATAAATACGCTCTTACATTTTGGATTTTCCTTTTAATTGAGCACTCTGGTTATTAGTATCCAACAAACTCGAACATGAATTGAATAGTCAAAGGCATTTCCATTAATAATGATCATCCAGAGAATTTGATTAAATATATTATTAATAATCAGGTAGAAAAATACAATTCTTCTATAGTTCTGGGTCCGTCCAAGTGTCCTGTTTATTTAAAACTACCTTAGATTGGAGTTGCTGGTCAGTGTTTGGACAGACATATTCTTAAGTCTATAACAAATTGTTTCCCATCTGTTGTGTTATGGCTGGTTTTCGGTGTAAGATCTGCATTCTCCCTGGTCACAAAGGACAGTTTGCGTCACATCATGCAAAGTAATGTTATTTTTTAATTTAATTGCCAGTGCGTCGCTGCTATGTGGGTTTAACTCTCTTAAACTTGCAGACATTCATCAACCAACATATACCTGCAGAAATTAGACTAGGCAAGCCACGTCATTTTCGCCTCTCTTCTGCTTTGGAATCTGCCATTGACCAACATCTAATTAAAAATCCAGCTTGTACCAATACCTATAAAAATGGATTGTTTCAGAATATTACACCAGGCTGGCTTTCAAAATCATTTAAAGATTTTGGAGTCAATCTCAATTTTTTCATGCAAGACATCGCTTGCCAACAAAAAGAATTCATTAAATCATTAAACTTGTTCAGAGATATATTCTAATCGTTCTCATACCCTCTCCATCTTAATTGTACATATATTTTATATTATTGTATATATATTTCACACAAATTCTCATTTGCCTTTTCTTCCTTTTGTTTTTTTATAAAAAATATATCTCTGAGTATTTGCTTTTGCATGACAATTTAATTCATTTTTTTTGCATCTTTTGATATCCAATGATTAACTCCTGATGAGTTTGTTGGTGAAAGGAGCCCCTAGGGTGAAAGGGTACATATATATATTCCTGCTGTTGAATGCTTTCTCTGATTGATTATAGTGAGTGCCTGCCGACAAGGCATTTATAGGTATTTAATTTCTTTCCATTCCTGTGTTAATTACTGGTGACCAGAATGAAAGAGTCTAGCTTACTAAGTCAAGGATGGCTTTGTGATTGGATTCAAATCTCTGGACTAGAAGAAATTATAATTTCCTACACTGATGATTGTATAAGCAATAAACATTATGAACTCAATCAAAATATATGTAAAATAAATGTCAAAATCTCTTGAAAATATGCTGACATATTGAGTAAGCTGAAATGAATATTTTGTCTTTTAGGTTAGTCTGTACAAAAACATTATTCCAAATTAAAATTAGTTTAATTATCTTACATATCTTTTAAATAAAAAAACATTGTTTTTCTTTAATTTCAAAAAACGAAAACTATCAAATACTAGCAGAATTCTCTGCATCCTGTCACTTCGCAATTTAATTCTTATTCATTGAAACGAAACTAATCGATAAAAAGAAAGAGAATCCCCCTCCTCTCTCTCTCTCTCCCTTCCTCTCTCTTCCTCGCTATTGATAAAAAAAAGAAGACAAATTTAATCGATGCGACAAAACTAATTGATAAAAAAACAAAATGCTTGACTCAGCCTCAATTTATGGTCCCCCACCTGGTAAAACATTCACAAGTAACACTCGTCCAACTACAACTATTGTCAGCAATTTTCCCTACTCTCTATTTGTGCTTAGAACTAACCAAAATTTCATGTACAAACTTTCGGGTTTGTATTACTGTACACATAGATTCGAAAAAGTTGCCAAAAAACAAATATATAGCAAATAAATGTTATCAAAGGCAAGATAAGTTACTCTTCTACCAAACTGGATATATTTTTCGCATTTTTATTCAATGTAACATGTTTATTCAGCTCGAAAACCATACAGTGTTTACCGATGTATTGGAACATTCAAGATGGCGTCTTATTCTCTCTTTAACACAGTAAGTGTGGGAAAAGATGTTATAAATAAAAAACCGGATAAAATACTGTTAAAAACTCGCTCAATATATGTTACCGTAACATAGGTTGACATATATTCGGCGGGTTTTTAATAGTATTTTCTATAGTTTTTTATTTATAACACCTTTTTCCATACTTACGGTGTTAAAGAGGGTGTGAGACGCCATCTTGAATTTTCGAATACATCGGTAAACACTGTATGTTTTTCGAGCTGAATAAATATGTTACATTGAATAAAAACACAAAAAATATATCCAGTTTGGCAGAAAAGTAACTTATCTTGCCTTTGATAACATTTATTTGTTATATATTTGTTTTTTGACAACTTTTTCGAATCTATGTGTACAGTAATACAAACCCAAACTTTCTTTCCTAGAACTGCCCGGCTGATGAATACAATATCACAGAGCTGCTTCCCAGCTGACTACAACATGGTCACTTTCTTAAGAAGGATTTAATTACATTATGTATTCTTCCAGTGATACCATATGATCTAATTTTCCTTAGAAGACCATCGTGCCAGACTCTGTCAAAAGCCTGTTTTGTCCATCGAATGGTATATACGTTCAGAGATTACAGTTAGGATATCTGCTGTGGAACGGGCTTGCCTAAATCCATATAGATTTTCGGTCAGGAGTTTAGCAGCTGTAAGGTGATGGACAAGAGCTTGATTAATTAATCACTATCTGTTACAATTATCAAGCTATTGCTTGTTTGTTCAGTCGTCTGTATTTTGTTCGTCAGGTCGATAGAATCACGCATGATTCTGTCCTGCCCCCACCGTTCTCTAACGGTCAATTTTCGTGAGATGTCACTGTCCTTAGCACTATCTACCTCTGCAGACGAAGTGTCCAGTGGTACATTTTAAAAATTTTCTTTTATCCCAATGCCTTTCTCTGTCACTCTCTCCTCCTTTTGCGGGAGAACTAATGTCTGAAGTGGAGGAAAAGCTCTGAAATTTTCTATCCTGATTCTTTCAATTTCAGAAGGAAGCCGGTTGAACGCTGAACTGTTATATATCTTGTTTTTAATTCTATTAATATCTATCTCGTGCTCTCTTGCTATCTCCTATTTCGTTTGTAGAATTCGCTTGCCTAAGTCTGGACCTTAATGTTTCTAGTTGGGCCTTGGTTTCGGCCTCTATCTGTCATTTAATATCATTTTCATTGTACTCGAGTGGTTTGTCTTCTAAAGCCTCTAATATGACTTAGTCGACTAGATTTTTTTCTATCAGGTATTTAGTCATGGACCTAACAAGTTGGTATTTTCTACTGGCGGGTCTAACATCTAGGTTATATTGTCTTCCTACCACTAGGATATTCTTTACATAACCTCTCGAACGTCGGAGTCTCCAAAAATGCATCTACTTCACCCATTCTGAATCTATAGCCTCCGCTGTCTCACATGTGTGTTCGTCTGCCCTACTTGTCGTACAGAGAAAGAGTAAAATTCCTGGACGAGAGAGCCCCCCTTTATGTTACGAATGCTCCTCCATTGGGAACGATGAAGTAGGATTACGTAACAAAAAGAAAAAAAGGAAAAGAAATTTTGGTCCTCGGGTTCGAATGGGGGAGGGGAACACCTTTCTCAGAACAGTGAAATAAAATAAAACAGATCATGAGGATGGGGGGGGGGCTTATGCTAATGTCCAAAAATACATCAATGAAAAACAATTAAAAAAAAATGGCAAAATAAACAAGTCGCCGATATGTCGCACGAAGAGGTATATAGAGAAGGAGGACTTACAGTTCATATTCTTTTTCCTATGTGAGGTTTCTTGGCCGTCTGTCGTTTTAGGGTTCCTTTCTTTTTTTCTTTTTTTTCATTTTGGGTGTTTGGTTCGGCGACGCATGTCCACAACTCGAATGTTAATTTATAAAGTCCGTAAGTCATTCTTTTTTTTGTTTCAGAATATTCTGTTCAAATCTTTAGTCCATTGTAAATTAGTTTCCTGTTTAGTTTTAACTCAATGATTGTCCGCACTCGTTCACGGCTTACGCCCATTCTCAGCGATAACCCGAAGCAGGGCTCATCGTCTGTTCGCCATGATGGTCTTTCAAAAGTGTTTTTTTATTAAAAAAAGTTTTTCTTTTTTTCTTCTTCTTCCTTTCTCTCTCTCCCGAAAGGGATCATAAATTGTGTTGACCAGACCTCGCCAAATCGCTGACTTAAACTGAAGGGGGTGGGAAGTGTTAATATTGGTTGAACGTTTTATTCAACTCTTTCCTCCTCTCTCTTTCTTTTTTCCTACACCCTCTCTTTCTCTCCTTTTTTTCGGTGACAATTCAACTAGAACAAAAAGAAAAGGCTAGATGCATTCTTTGTCGGCCAAAATAAGTTAAATTTAAAACTTTCTCTTTAAACCACATAATCTATTTTTAGAATTAGGTCATTATGAACAGTAGACTATGACAGTTTGTTGTTAACGTATGCTACCCACCTTCAAAGAAAGAAGTAATCCCTGGGAGGATAGTCTCATGACAACATTAACTACGAAAAGAGAAGGTGATGCTTATGATGACTACAAAACAGATACTACATTACCCTGCTTCCTGTAAAATAGAGAAGTAATCCTTGAGAGGATTGCATAATGACCACAAAACATATTTACTTTATTTCCTGAATTGAGTATTTGAAAATAGTACAATAGGCTGAAAATTTGAATTAAGTATTAAAAAATAGTACAATAATATATGTAAATAATAGAAGTAGAAGACAATCTCCATTAGTAATATACAGGGTGAACAGAAAGTCCTTGGACCATTTTTAGTTTTAAAATTAAATATTGTTAAAATCACTTTTTCTCTTTTCGAATAAAGTAAGTATTTAGTCTAACTATTGATCTAATTATTTTCAACAAAAATATTAAAATAATTTTGTTTAAACATTCAGAAAAATGAGCAAACGAGAGGCCATAATTCAGCTTCTTTGCGCGGGAAGGACAAATTCAGAGATTATTAAGCTCTTGAAAGTGGCTAAATCCACCGTGTACCATGTTGTGAACAGATTTAAGGAACTTGGTACATCTAAAGACCGTCCTAGGAGTGGAAGACTTCGCACTGCTCGAACAAAGAAGGTGATTAAAGCTGTCCGTGAGAGGGTAAGGAGGAACCCGAAGAGATCTGCAAGACAAATGGCTAAAGACATGAATGTGAGCGTGACCTAGAAGAGAACCATCGTAAAAAACGATCTCCAGTTGTCTCCCTACAAGATGAGAAAGAGACAGTACCTCACACCTGCCCAAAAGCACAAGAGACTTGAAAGAGCAAAGCTTCTTCTTGGTGAACTGAAGGCTGGCACGGCAAAGCGAGAGATCGTTTTTTTCTGATGAAAAACTCTTCACAATTGAAGCGACTGTTAACAATCAGAACGACAGAGTTTACGCAAAATCTTCAGCAGACATTGATGACTCCGTGAGAATAGTTTTCCGCCGACAAAAGCCGTCTTCCCTCATGGTGTGGGCTGCAGTCTCCAACTCTTGGAAGTCGCCTCTGATTTTCGTGGAGCAGGGGGTTAAGATCAACACAGATCGCTACATTAACGATATTTTGGTTCCAGCATTTGAAGAGATGAAAACACTTCAAAGATCAGCCTTTCACCTTCCAACAAGACGGAGCACCATCCCACACCTCCAGAAAAACTCAGGACTGGTGCCAACGTCATTTTCCAAGATTCTGGAGTAAGGAGATGTGGCCTCCTGCATCGCCTGATTTGAATCCCATGGATTTTTCGGTGTAATCTTTGTTGGAGGCAAAGGTCTGTTCTGTTGCTCATTCAAGTGTTGATGCTTTGAAGACATCACTTCTGAGTGAATGGACTAAAATACCTCAGAAAACGCTGCGTGCCTAGGTTGGTAACTTCAGACAGAGAATTGAACGTCTAATCGAAAGGAAGGGACATCACATTGAAAATAAATAATTTGAATTTATTCTTGGTTTCCTAACTTATAATTTTCATTCATGTTTAATTTATATTTTTGTAATTTTCTATTAATAAACCACTTTTGAATTGGTCCAAGGACTTTCTGTTCACCCTGTATATATATATATATATATATATATATATATATATATATATATATATATATATATACGCATTTGGACAATGTTAAAACATTGTTATTTCACTACCCACATTGCAGCAGTTGAATAGCGCAACAGTTAGAAGCTCCGACTGTCGTTTTGGCGGTCGAGTTTCGATCCTGACTTGAGGTAGTTGCTTATCTAGCTGCACTGATGGGCTGTGATGCAGCAAAACAGTACTGTATGTGGATTATATATACAGTGGGGAAAATAAGTGTTGGACACATCCCATTATTCTTTATTTAACACATTTTTTATGCAGCGAATGACGCGAAAATTTAACAAGAAGTAGTTACTAATTAAACAATAACAAATAACTTTAGAAATTGGAACCTTTTAATGCAGAACAAAAATTATATAATAAAAACGAGAATAGCCGGAAAAAAAGTGTTGGACACACTAACACAATTTTATCTAATATTTAGTTGAAAACCCCTTATTGGCTATTACAGCTTCGAGACGTTTTCTATACGACGAAACTAATTTGTGACAACGTTCAGGTGAGATTTTTGCCCACTCTTCAACACATACTTTCTTCAAATCCTGAATATTATGTGGATCTCGCTGGTGGACCATGATTTTGAGCTCTCTCCATAGATTTTCTATAGGATTTAAGTTTGGGGACTGACTGGGTCACTTAAGAACATCTATTTTGTTCTGTACGAACCAATCGGAGGTTATTTTAGCAGTATATTTGGGATCATTATCTTGTTGAAAGATCCATCCTTGTTATATACCTAACACATTGGAAGCAGGCAAGAGATTATTTTCAAGAATTTCTCGATATTTGGCTGCATTCATCTTTTCATCTATAATATGAAGTGGTCCAGTACCATTTGAAGAGAAGCATCCCCAGAGCATGACATTTCTACCACCAAACTTTACAGTGGGGAGGGTGTCCTTGGGATCGTGCGCTGTGCCATCTCTTCTCCATACTCGACGTACAGAGTTAATGCTGAAAAGTTCCACTTTCGTCTCATCGGACCAGATCACATTCTTCCAGTAATCACCTTTTTTCAATAAGTGGTCTCTTGCAAAATCCAGATGAGCATTAACATGACATTTTTTAGTAATGGTGTCTTTTGAGGTGTACGCGATTTAACACTCTTGCATCAGAGTATATTACTAATCATTGGTTTCGTTACTACTATCCCTGCTTCTTCCAAATCTTTCTGAAGTTCGCCTCGTGTGGTTCTCGGTTGCTGCTGAACTTTTTATACAATTTTTCTCACTGCTCAATCCGATATCTTGCGAGGAGCTCCGGTGTGCGGACGGTTCAGGGTTGAGTCATGCACCTTCCATTTCCTAATAAGGTTTCCTATGGTGCTTACAGGGATTTTGAATTGAGCAGATATACGCCGATAACCAATTCCATTCTTGTGCTCGGCAATAATCTAATCACGGACGACTTGAGAGAGTTTTTACGTTTACTCATCCTGAGAACCTTCACGCATGATGGCTTAGTGGTGACTAACGTGTTTCAATACTTTCCAACGACCTAGAGTATGGTCTACAACAATTAAGAAACTTCTAAAACTTATAATAGTGTCGGAAAATAAAAATACAAATTACAATTCCCAGCATTATTTATAAAAAATGATAATAAAATATAATTTAAAACAATGTGTCCAACACTTTTTTTCCAGGCTATTCTCGTTTTTATTATATAATTTTTGTTATGCATTAAAAGGTTCCAATTTCTAAAGTTATTTGTTATTGTTAAGTTAGTAACTATTTCTTGTTAAATTTTCGTGTCATTCGCTGCATAAAAAATGTGTTAAATAAAGAATAATGGGGTGTGTCCAAGACTTATTTTCCCCACTGTATATATATATATATATATATATATATATATATATATATATATATATATACATGAGGGTTGTTCGAGAAGTAAAGCCTCCTACATTTTAACTTAAAAAGTTGAAGAGCTATGAAGACTGAAGTGGTACTATTAAAATGAATGACCCTTTCTGCTGCAGAATTTATTTTTTACATAATCACCACCATTCTCAATGTACTTTTTCAGGAATTCAATGACACATTTTTGCTTCTGACATGCGTTCATGACAGGGATTCTTGGTTTAGAGTCTCACACCGTCAATATCGACAACAGAGAGATGAAACATTCAAGATATGAATGCATATTCAGTCATTATAACAATGCAATTTGCAACCTCCTCCGATTTATTTCGATGAAATAAAAATAGGAGGCATTCCTTTTTGAATGCCCCTCATATCTATCTATATATCTACTATTATATAAAAGAAACTGTGTGTGTGTGTGTGTGTGTGTGTGTGTGTGTGTGTGTGTGTGTGTGTGTGTGTGTGTGTGTGTGAGTTCCTTCCCTATAGACTCGGAAATGGCTGGGCTGATTTATTTTTCAATTTTACACGAAGGTACTTGATGTGTCTGGAAGTGTTCTTACATAAGTTTTGTATCGAAAGTTGTCTGATAAGTATCGAAAATTGATAATAAAAAAAAATCGATTAAAGAAGGAAGTCACATTTTAACTAAAGTTAACACTTTTATACAACCTAACATCACAAGTACATTTGAGAAACTTTATCACCATACAAGCAGAAAGGCCCAGCCTGTAAAATCAACTGTAAATTCTTTTATAAGACAGAAATGAATATTTCTTTTCAGAGCACATTTGAACCATTATACTTGATATGTTTAATTTTAATTCAAGTGATTATGTAAAAATAATTTCATAAAATAGTTGGTTGCTAAATAAGACAAGGGCGCATTTGAAATGAATTTGTTTGTTTAGAGCACAATTGAACCATGATACCTGACTTTTGCATTTTAAACTTTAAATGAAGCCATTATTTACAGATAATTTTATAAAACCTACAGTAGATTCTCTACAGTGCAATCTAGACTACAATGTATTGTGAACTAGGTCACTGGGGGGAGGCATGTGAAGCTTTCTCCCGGTACACTTCGGTGGGGGGGGGGTCCCTTACTAGACCAGGCAATTAATCGATTTGATTAAAAAGTAGGCGATTTCACCGATTTTGATGACAAAAGTATGAGAGGGTGGAATATTTGTTGATTTTCATTCAATCCTAGCCAACATCGACTCTCTCTGCTAGTATATTGTTATGGGCTGGGAGAAGCTAAGTCGGGATGATCACCCCTGGTTAGAATCTTTGACTCTAAAATGGCGCTTCACCCTACGTTCTCGCAACACAGAATAAAAATAAAAGAAAAATATCTAAAGTGCGTCGGGTGCAGATTTGCGCCCTAGAATGACATGTTATCTAAGGTTCATGAATAACTCATTTAACCTTGAACAATTCAAATGCAAAGCAAGGATGACAACACGTGGATAAAATATCATAAGGGTTTTATTAAACACATGATTGAAATTTAATGTAATGCCTCAATGGGTTGGGGTGAGGTCGAGCAAATGAGAAATTAATCCAAAAAATAATGAAATCAAACAAAAAAAAATGATAAACAGGCGGAGGGGATTTGGGAGCTGGGGTATTAGAAATGGGGTACTTAACTGCCGATAGAATATGTCGCATGGCGAGTGTAGATTCTCTCTTTCGTGCTTTTTATTTATTTTTTTAAAATTATTTTTAAAAGTCTGTAAACACAGATACATTGCCTTTGGTAGGCTTTATCCATTTTGTCGACATTATCTCATCGACCCAAAACTTGTTCGCAATGGGTGTCATTTTACACCATTCCACATAGGTATCATTTCCACGTCGATTTACTTTTTTCTGACGATTGAATATTAAGTTTCTTTTCATGGAAATTTGAGTTAGACAGCAAAAAAAGTCCTTCATTTTATTCTCGGAACAGTATGGAGATGATTTGTCCATCATATCTGGTCACTGGTTCCTTCCATTGCTTTTTGGTATGGTGGCACAAGGAATTTTTCCATTCGCTCCCTCGTGGTGTCGACCCCAAAAAGAAAGGCTGGGCTTTTTTGTTTCTCCCACTTAGAGATTTTTCCTCCTCTCGCTTCCTCTTTTCTTTTTTGCTGCTACTACTTCCTGTCGCATCGGGTTTTACACAGTGAGAGACAGGGGTGAACGAAGGGGAAGAAAAAGGCAGGGTGTTAAAGGTGATAGTGGAATTCTCGTTGCTAGCGCTGTTGTGTGTGAGGGAGGGGGATGCTTGGTAGGATTCTTGTTGTTAGCGATGTCTTGTGTGAGGGAGGGGGTGCTTGGTAGGAGTCTACGTTTGATTTGGGGAAGGGGAAGGGGGGTCACTACTCGCAGATATTTATTTATTTATTTATTACTCTTTTCTTTCGTTTGTTTTCCCCTCTCCACCTATATCATTACAATATACACAAACATGACAGAAAATTCTAGACACTAAGATAAATATTTTTCCTAACATGCTATATCTGCTTATTTATATTTACAGATGTATCTCATTAAAATTGCATCTAACAACATTGAAGCATGCAACAAACCGAAGGAGCATCAGACATCAGAATTCCTGCAAAGACGAATCATGGGTCAACATGAAGGTGGTCTTAGTCAACGCAAAATAGCAGGAAATCTTTTAATACCCCTTTCTACTGTTGATAAAGTGATCGTACAATTCACAAGAGAGGTTAAAGAGTGCATAAAACCTCATCCAGATTGCCCTGGACCCACTGAAAGGACCTTGCATCTTGTGAAAACAAATGTTGAAGAGAATTCTTGGTGCAAAGTCTCTGACATTGCAACACAAGCTGGTGTCAGCCCCAGTACAAATATCTTCACAAACTGGGCTACTATAGTAGAGCTGTGGCAAGGAAACTGCTTCTTCGTTCTGTTAATATCAGATGCAGAAAAAATTGGGCTCGTGAGATGGTGGAGAGCCCTTTTGAACCAATGTTATTTTCGACAGTGGAAGGGTATGGGTATGGAGGTTCCCTCAGCAAATGTTTGACTTTAAAAGACTGTAGCCACTGTTGAAACATGGGGGTTCTCGGTTATGGTATGGGGTGCAGTTTGGAATGATGGTCGCTCAGACCTGGTGGAGTGCGAATGAAACATCAAGTCTGCTAAATATGTTTCAATATTACATGAAGGACTCCTACCAATATTATCAAGTGGTAAAATGAACCAAGTTAACTCCTTATTTATAGAAGGCAGAGGTCTTTGTCACTCTGCTAGGGTGACACAACATTGGTAGAGCTAAAATTGGATTAATAAACTTTCATGGCCAAGTCAGTCCCCAGATATAAACTGAGTTGAAAACCTTTGGGGCATGTTGGACCGGAATCTTTGCAAAAAGAAAAGGAAGCCATCTTTTAAACCTGAACTTTTAACATTATTGTGTCAGACATGGCAAGAAATTCCTCATATATATATATATATATATATATATATATATATATATATATATATATATATATATATATAAGAAGATTAATAATAGATGTTGAAGTATAGTTTCAGATAAATATAAACAGATACAAAATCTCCATTGATATCCTCACTTGTATTTTAATCACACTGAAGGCCGCTTTTAGAATTGTGCCAGTATCTTTTTTTAATAATGTAAATACAGGGATTTTTGTCTGATGCTATATAATTATGATACCGGCAAAGGAAAAGAATTTATCCTTGTTTACTTTTTTTCCGGCATCAGTTTATTTTGTAAAAACACAGCACTTATGCAAAAATCATTTGCATTGACAGCAAGGCTTATAGCAACTGTCATTGTTGTTTAGTCAGATTCACATGTGGCACGAACACACAGACATGAAACAAGCCATGCACGAGCAGCACATAAACTACGTTGCCCTGTTTATCTGACATTCTGACATGATAGAGCATCGAGGTCAATTTCTTTTGACCTTTTGCTTCTGTTTCTTCTTTCTCTCTCTCAATTTTCACCTTGACACAACAATGAATGTACGCGATTCGTGTCACTCCCCAAAATATACATGCACACGAAGAACAATTTTCTGCCAGTATATATATGCAAATATTCGAGGTAAGCCTGACTTAATTTCATCATAAAAATTAATGGGCTGCAATGAACAATTGAATTAATTTCACCAACAACATTAATGAACAATTCAAAACTATGTCTGACCACACATGTACACACACACACACACACACACACACACACGCTCTTATGTTTTCTCCATTGTTCATAATAAATATATTGTTTGTATATATGTAAATCAGTCCTATGTTATCTTATTTTAATGTTGGAGTCGAGGACACACATATTTATCCTCTACAAGATTAGTGACCCCAAACGTACAGGTCATCAATTCTTGCTGACCTCCAATTTTTGGCTCTGACCTCTGACCTGCAACTAAAATATCGAAACAGACATTACAATTATTGGCATCAATAATTAGAGTCTAACAAATTGGTGGCTATCCTTTTGTCACTGAGTACAACCCAAAAATATACATATACATTTTCTCATAATTTTCCGAGATGGTAACACACATACAATTATCCCTACTCAGGAGTTCAGCTACGTCACAATTTTTATGTAACATCTGCGATATTGTATTCACCCATATGCATGCAGAAAAAATATATATATATTAAAAAAATAAAGGAAGAAAGGTTTCATATTTTTTCTGCATTCTTATCCAGCTCTACAGTTTTTTCAGTCACTGATTTAGTCCATGCATATAACCAAATTCCCGTCACCAAGGAAGACATTCCTAAGATGGTGATATGCAACTCCTTCTGGACTACCCTTCATTTTTGTATACATCGACGACATCCTCATTGCAAGTCTCTCACAGGAAGAACACTTGTCTCATGTAACTGAAGTCTTCGAACGTTTACAATTCTATGGATAAAAATCAACGTTGCGAAGTGTGAATTCAGTGTTAATTTCCTTGATTTCCTTAGACACAGAACTGACAAGTCTAGACTTACACCCTTGTCTTCAAAAGTGTAAACATTTCAAGATTTTCCTGTACAAAGTTGACACAAGGAGGTGATCCTTGTGTCAACTTTATCGTTACATCAGACTTGTGAAGTACAGACGCCAGTTCATTCCAAATTGTTCACATCACTTGTCCAAACTCATTGATGCACTCCATGTGGTAAAGAATACCCTGTCTCTCTTGGACAAAGTCCTGACATCTTTTCATCCATCCAAGACAGCTCTGGTGAACTTCACAAAACTATCATACATCGACCCTGACCCAACAGCTAAGCTGTTTCTTTCAACAGATGCTTCTGATGTAGCTGTTGGTGCTGTACTCAATCAAGTCATAAATGGTAAAATACAACTACTGTTTTTCTTTTCTGTTAAGCTGAACACTCCTCAATGTAAATACAGCATTTTCAGTCGAGAACTCCTCGCCATGTACTTAGCAATAAAACATTTCTGTTTTATGTTGGAAGGGAGACAATTTACTATTTTTACCGACCAGAAACCACTGATTGCTTCCCTTACATCTTCCATTTCATGTAAACATACACCCAGAGAATTTTGACAAATCGATTTTGTGATACACAATTCTGCTGACATTCAATATTTACCAGGCAAGAAGAATATTGTAGCTGACACCCTTTCCCGCTTTTGCAATCTTGACAGTCTTGATAAACCTCTGGACATAGATTATATTGCAACTGAATAGGAATGAGATATGTCATTGACAGAATATATGTAGACTTCAACTATTCCACTGAAAAGGACTCCAATCCCATTTTCAGACAAGCTGATATGGTGCAATACCTATGTTGCATATCCAAGACCATACTTACCTCCTACTTCACGGAAGAAAATTTTTCGTCATTTCCATGATTTAACCACCCTGGGAAGCATGCAACAGTAAGGCTGATCACAGCTCGTTTTTTGTGGCCTCACATGAATGTCAACATAAACCAATGTACTCAGGAATGTATTTCCTGTCAAACTACAAAAGGACATCACCATACTAAATCTATCTCAGACAACTTCCCTGTCCCTGACACTCGTTTTTCACATAGTAATGGCATCACGATAAAAAATACCCTTGATATCCCTAACAAAGCATCAAGTATTCAGCTATGGACAAGATTTGAATTACACTACAAACTTGTATAGTGAGTTCAATCTTTGCTGTGGGCGCATATTACGTTATGCTTTCGCATATCCATTTGGACATCGTTGGCCCCCTGCAACGTTCCACTGGTCATTGTAGCATCCTCATTATGATAGACCGCTTCACTCATTGGCCAGCAGCAGTCTCCTTGCATGACATTTCCAAAGAAGCTGTTGTCTATGTATTCATAGAGAACTGGATTTCTAACTTTGGTGTACCCATCACTGTTACTACTGACAAAGATTCCGAGTTTACATCACACACTTTCAGAGACCTTTGCCAATCTTTCGAAATTTCCCACATTGCAACAACCACCTATCACCCTTCTGTTAATGGAATAGTAAAACACTTTCATCATTGACTCAAAGCTGCCCTATCTGCCCAGCCTGAATCGCATCGCTCGAGCGAACATTTACCGCTTATTCTTCTAGGAGTTCAGTTCATTATTAAAGAAGACCTGAATGCTACACCAGCAGAGATGGTTTTTGAAACCACCCTTCACCTTTACAAGGAATTTTTCACAGTCAGCAGATCCATAACCACGACCACCTCCAGATTAGACTGTCTGAAACTCACAATGTCTCGAGTGATGTACATCTGATCTTCATTCATGTAAGTACGTTTTCATCCGTATCAAAATGATACGCAAAGCACAAAAACTGCTTTACGATGAACCATATCTAGTTTTGGAACACTCTGACAAATACTTTGTCATTGACCGCAAAAGCAAATGTGACTCAATCATGATAGATCGCATTAAACCAGTCTTCTTAGAAAGCTTATATAATTTAGCATTTCCTGCAACAAGTTTTTCTAACTCAGAACACATCATTGCACTCAACCCAGATACAATCGTCATGTCTAGTCTAGAATCTGTCATTACATCTGCTTTTTACACACCGCGTAATGACTTTAGCCTGCACCCTCCAGCTTCTTCTGTCCAGCCCACTACGCGCAGTAACTGTTGTGTAATATTTCCATGCAGGCAGACTTGGACACTTCTTAACTTCTTGCATATTCACATGCTACACCTACATCTGCACAATAATTTCATTTACTTTTCTCTGTAGCCTCTGGCAATCTGGGAGGAGGTATTATAGAAACTATTACTGGTGCTACATCAGGTTCGTGTGTGGTGCGAATACAGACACAAAGCAAGTCACGCACATGCAGCACACAAACTATGTTGCCCTGTTTACCTGACATTCTGACACGAGAGGTCACTTCTTTTGACCTTTTGCTTCCATTTCTTATTTCTTTCTTCTTTCTCTCTCTCTCTCTCTCTCTCTCTCTCTCTCTTTTCACCTCAACACATTAATGAACGCATGTGATTTGCATCGCTCCCAAAAAAGTATATGCAAACAAAGAACAATTTTTCACTGGTACATATGTGCAAATATTCGAAGTAAGCCTGACTTAATTTTACCATAGAAATTAATGGATTGCAATGAATAATTGAATTAATTTCACTAACACCATTAATGAACAATTCAAAACTATGCCTGATTACACGTGTACACACACACAAAACACACACACACACACACACATGCTCTTATGTTTTTTTCCATTGTTCATAATAAATATATTGTTTGTCTATATGTAAATGCTATCTTATTTTAATGTCAGAGTCGAGAACTACAGGCTAATAATGGAGTAAAGTGTGCAACTTTAACATTTGTGACAGAAAATAGGCCAATCAAAATTGACTTTTTAATTCAATAAATACGTAAACGCTAAAGTTATGTGAATGAAACTTTTATAAGCTTTCAATAAAATATGCCCCAAAATCATTGAACCGTTTACATACTGACAGTAAGATTAAAATGACAAATGTATATTCAAGAAGGGCAAAATTTTTCTAATATACTGATCACATGTATGCAAACAACATCTTAATGTTAACGAGCATCTCTCCCCCCCCCTCTGGCTTTCTTACTCTTTCTGTTTTCTCTCTCTGTGTCTCTATAAGAGAATAGAGAAGGAGAGAGAGAGAGAGAGAGAGAGAGAGAGAGAGAGAGGGGGGAGTAAACGTGGAGGTAGACACGTTTACCAGAACCAAAGGTCAGCTGACCAAATTACGTATGTGTGACGTGGTTGGCTAGATCTGTGAGATTTGATTTGAGCTTTGAAGAAGACGGACGTTTTCCGTGGTCTCCCCCTCTTAACTGGGGAGGGGGGAGACGAACGCTGACGTGTGTGAAGAAGAACCACACAAGCAGATTTCACTTTACACCTGCTGCAGGACCTCTGGGGAAAGTGAAATAAAAACTATAAAACCATTTCATCGTCTTAGAGTGATAAATCTTCGTCAAACAGGTATCAAGTCTCCCTCCAGGATGAGAAATTGCCAGATGGTTCAACAGCGAGAAACAGAGGTAGGTTCAGAAATTACATGTCACACACACGATTCCCTTTATGATAATCAAACACACAACCATTTATATTAGAGACAATCACACGGAATCTTTCTTATGTTATATAGAAAGCGTAAAATGTGCCCCTAAATGAAGAACTCTATATAACATATTCAAATGTAACGAAAGCTCAATTTGGTACCTCTCAAGGATAACCCAGAACGATAACGAATATATAACATTAACCTCCGACCTTCTTCAGTTGTATATTATCAAATCTTCACGGAATTTCGACTGGAACACTTCACTTAATACACAGGTGTAGCATGCTCTCATTCTATCAGCTATGATCAGGTCTTAAGTAATCATCAATATTCTCAATGTATTTTTCCAGGAATTTTCACATTTCGTAGCAAAAGGACATCTCATTAATTAAGTATTCTTTATTATTTTCTAATTCAATGATTATTTTCATATCATATATATCATAACACATACTGCTAGTCATTATATTGTGGATAGTAAGTAAGCATTTTAGCTGAAAAGTGTCTTATGAAGGTTGTGATTTTTGTTTTTGTCAATTTTCCTGGGGAACATCGGCAGACAGATCTTGTTAAATATGGATAAATTTGAACTGATTGTCATTAATTTGATTTCATATACAATTAAATTAAATTCTAATAAGTGTTCTCTTTATTTTAATGTTTTAGTTTCATTTATCTGTGGTTTAGTTAACAAATACTGTATAGTTTGAGAAAAAATTTTACCAGTTCATATGGCAATGAGACAAAGATTGGCTAAAAATGCAGGACCCATTAGATTGGAGATCCTTTTTTGGATCGTTTCTAAGAAGGAGAAACTAGTGGCAGATTCACCAGCATGGGGCAACAATGCTCCATGCATGGGCGAATGATGGCTTTCTAGATGTATAAGATACTACCAGGTGTTTATTACAATTTGTTATATTCTCTTTGCTAAGATGAAGAAGACTTAATAAGAACATTATCAAATTAGATCTATATTTTTCTATAGCTCATATATTTTTATTATAAAGAGATTGCGTTTTTTTTTTTTTTTTTTTGTCAGTTTATAGACATTTCCTGGTAAACATGAAACAACATTAATAAAGCACATTCATGCAACATTTGATATTGAACTTTTCTCATATTCCTTTGAAAAACGTATAAACCCACAAACATAGGTATATGCACGAATATAGATGAAGGAAAGAAACGTCCAACATAATAACAATAAAGGAATGGTTACGATGCTATCGTTAAGGAATTACCTGTCTCAGATACAAAAGGTTGGAAACTGCTGAAACTAGATCAGACGAGCAAAGGAAGCAACGTATTTGACATAACAAAACACACAAAGCCTTTGCACATTTCGACAAGTACTTCACCAAAGACCGCTTCACTATGGATGGGAATAAGGCATAAAAGAGAGTTCAAGCCAAAACATCTAAATATTACAAGCAGTTTTTGGCTCACAAAATCCTGTACTTCACAGCACTAACAACAAATGTTTTCCTATAGATATATATATATACATATATAGCCTACCTTAGTAGAAAACTAGCCATAGCTGAAACAAAGAATACATTTCAGTAAGATTTAGTGGCTAATTAACGTGTAACTTGAGATAGACCTCACAAGAAGGAATATATTCATAAAAATGTTCAAAATCTGAAGGTAGAAAGAGAATAAAAGTATTGAATGATGTCAAAGTGAAAAGGAAAGGAAAGGCCTAAATAGGTAAGAATTTGTTTTTTAGTGCATTTTTTGCAGGCAATTTTAATGGATGCATCATGAAGGAATATAAATTGTGTACTTTTATTATAAAGAAAATTGTCAAAACAGGTTTTATTTAATGCTTTTACCTTGATGTTGAAATTTGAACTTGAAACTTTACATAATTGCTATGAAGCAAAGTGGCAATCAAAACATGAGTGACATGCAAGTGCATACACAAAGATTATATATATATATATATATATATATATATATATATATATATATATACATACATACATATATATATATATACATACATACATATATATATATATATACATATATATATATATATATATATACATATATATATATATATATATATATATATATATATGAGAGAGAAAAAAAAGAAAGAGAAATTCTGTTTTGTGCATGAAATTCGACAAATATAAAATAAATTCACACACACGGACACATACACACACTTCAATATAAATTAAAGATTCGCCGATAAAGTATTTATTTATAATTTTATAGCAAAATAAAATTTTGTATTTTTTTTACTTTGCTGTCATAATTGATTTTCATGCTGAAAACACAAAATGTTTCACTTACCTTCTAAATTTCCAGGAATTGCAGCAAAGATGAAAAAACATTATTTTAACTTCAGTACAAAAAGATTAAATGTTTTTGGAACTTGTTTTCATATTTATCGTCTTAACATCTTTTATTTAATAAAAACTTTCCAATAAATTTACCAATATAGATCTTATATTTGTCATACGAATAAGCTAATTTATTTCAGTGTTTATTAAACACTATTTCTTCTCTGATAAAAAAAATTAACTCTCATAGAAATTATCTTTTGCAGTGTGCAAATTTGAAGAACATTTATATCATGAATATCATAATGTTCTGTTGTTTTCCTTCTCTCTTGAGAGACGATGGGTATGCACTGGAATAATGTACACACATTGATGATAATTGTCTGTATTTTTGAGATGAGGTGTTTTCATTGATTGAGATTGTCGGACTGACTTCTTCATCTTGGTTGTTATAGTCACAACGTTTCGGCCGTTTTGCCCTCCGGCCTTCATCAGGTGTTTTGTATCGAACTGGGGAACCGTTTGTTAGGAGTCTCAAACCCAACCGTAATAATAATAAAGGGTTGGGTTCGAGACTCCTAACAAACGGTTCCCCAGTTCGATACAAAACACCTGATGAAGGCCGGAGGGCAAAACGGCCGAAACGTTGTGACTATAACAACCAAGATGAGGAAGTCAGTCCGACAATCACACAGTGATGAGTTTATACCAAAGAAAAGAATTATGACCTGATATTGTTTAAGTCAAGTAGTAAGGAAACAATACTGAAATAAGTTGAGAAAAAAGATCGGAATTAATTTAGGAGCTGTAATTCTTCCACAATAGCGTCCCTACCAGTAGCGTCCAAAAGGGGCAGAGCATCGAATCATGCTCAAACTATCTCTTTCTCATAATATTCCTCAGTACTAGAATTTATGCTTGAGTATTTAAAGCATACAACAACATAGTTGTTCTCAAGCATCACCAGATATGTCACTGATTCTTATACTGGAGGATCTACTTGACAATTTAATCCATAGGTATAAGGAGAGACGAATTCACCCCTTTTCTATGAGTTTAGAGAAAGAGATTTTACAGCCCTTCCTAAACTTACTGTAACTAGTACTTATATATCTTTTTAATAATAAGGCATATCGCCACTGGGGCATAAGGAGCTAGTATTTGAGACCGTGCCTAGGAAAGATTAACAAGATGTTAGTTTATGATATATTTAAACTTCTACATATCAATACAGCCAGGGAAACTGGTAGCAGGAAGGGAATTCCAAAGTCTTGCTGTTCAAGGGAAAAAACTATTAGAGTAGAAAGCTTCCTGGCATTTAGGGACCTAAACATAGAGGAGGTGTGATTTTTTTTGTTATCGGGTTTGTTAGGGATATATATATGTCAAGGGGGCGCAAGTGCAATGAGTTCATCAGAGCACATTCCATTAAAATACTTATAAAACAGGTACAAGGATGCAACATTGCAGCAATGGGACAGGGGATGGGGTTTAGTTGACAAAGTGGGACCTATTAGATTGAAGATTCTTTTTTGGACCCTATCCAAGAGGGAGAGACTAGTGGTAGATTCATCAACCCAGGTGTGGCAACAATACTCCAAGTACCGAAAAGGTCAAAGTTAGTAAACTTTGGTGATCTGACAGGAACCAATGTTTCATCTTAATATATTTGTGCAGTATCAGGTAAATAAAAACGATCTAGATAGAGATGTGGCGAAAGATGAAAAAAAAGAACAGATCTAGAAAAGATTAGCGAGGTGACAAATTAATTATTTATATGTAGATTTCTGAATGTTTATAATGCACTGTTGTATCATAGAATTGTGATACAAATCAATTCGACGGCACCAGTAGTTTTGTTGTTGTCAAGCTAAGGTACTGTTCTGTTCAGTCTTGGGAGGTTCATCTTTTCAGACTTTACTTTCTGAGAAGGGGTTTAGTTTATTGCTAATCATCTACTGAAAAATACCAATGGGACTGCTGAGGTATTTTGTAAGGCAGAATGCGCTTCTCTTAGTGCACAGGCTATTCAAAACTTCAAAAGCTGGGAATGCCAAAGGGTCTGCTCAGGCATTTTTGCGTTAGCTTCTCAAAACTGCACGTAGCCTTGTGTCTAACATCCAGGTATGGAGGTAAATAATATAATTCACTGAAATTGGATTTTGAAATCTGAAATGGACCATCTTAGAATCTACTGATGAAAAATTATTTTGCCTTTTGAATGTTTGAACTTGACAAATGTTTATAAAATTGCAATATTGCTACAAATTGATCACCAATTTAATATGACAAAGACTTTATAATCCCATTTTAGTAGATTTTATAAAATTCATTCAGCAAACAAGAAACGATTGTACAAATTATCCACAAATGTTAAAAAAAAAATGAGGGCAAAATTTATTTTTAATGGTACCATAGTTTATAAATTTATTTTTAATAGTCTCATTACACCTCCGTTATTACACACCTATTTTATCTATATTTTTTTAATTTTTAATTTATTTTTTAGTATATCCACTGAATTAGGGTTAGCGATAGGCTTAAAGAAGGACATGTGTTTTCTTATGACTTTTAACACTAACATTTTTTATATTAAAGTTTGATCAGGAACATTAAATATACAATAGATTGTTTAGAACTCTTAAATTTTTAGATACTACTAAAAGTCAAGTTTGCCTTGTTTTAGTTTGGTTAACAAATAAAAATTAATATGGTCTTACAAGCAAAAAGTTATTTCTAATATCCAATATTTAGTATTTATAAAACAAAGCTCATTTATAATATGATATTATATGATAAGTTCTTTTTTTT
The DNA here is from genome assembly GCF_053919585.1 of Euprymna scolopes. NCBI lineage: Eukaryota > Metazoa > Mollusca > Cephalopoda > Sepiida > Sepiolidae > Euprymna > Euprymna scolopes. The sequence goes on along the minus strand of NC_136482.1, from coordinate 53,532,187 downwards.
TTTTTTTTTAATTAAAAAAACAAACAAAAGAAAGTGTAAAAAGTAGTTGACTCACTAAATGTGGAAATAGTTTCATGCATCCAATGCCAAGCAATCTGCCCCAAACTGCACCAATCGTAAGGCTAGGAATGAATACACCACTTGAGATACTTAGGCCGTACGTCCAAACAGAGAGTAAGAAAAATACCACCAAGAAAATACATAAGGTAGTAATGCTGTATGAACCTGCAATGAAATAGTAAAATAAAATTAAAAAGAAATAAAAATCAAAACACACATATTAATCGAGAGAAAAAGTTGGAAACTATTTACAGACAAAATATAGGAAATCGCCATCAGTTGCAAGCATGTCTGATCTTTTTGCTAAAAGGTAAAATAATCTTTTTAGTAAGATGCATACAATCTGTTCACTTATTGTATTGATACGTGTCAAGGGTACATCCTCGACAATCAGTTCAACAGTTGTTTCTGCATAAGTACCTATTTTTGTCTCAATCCAGACTTCCCCTTTTGGAGAAATGGTTATTTCCTACATAAAATACTAACCTCGTGTCTAACTCTGCCCTCCTGGGGAAGCAAGTGAGTAGGGATTGCTATGGTGAAAACCGCAAATACTGTTTACATAATTAAAGGGAACTTTTAATTTTGTGGAAGCTTCGGTAGATAGTCTTGTAATGATAACAATGAGTTCAGGTTTTGTGAACCGATTTTATTTTGTGTCACAGAACATACAATCAACAGAAGTAAAAAAAAAAATGTGTCGTTCGTATTTAATTTATTGATACTTACAATAAGATCAGTGTTCAAACTTTCAAAATTATGAATGTACAGTGAAAATTGATCAGCACAGATTTTTCTTTTAAAGAATACTGCATAAGAACAAAGAAATTTCTTAGAAACCTAATAAAAGGTATGAACACATAGGCAGTATCACTAATAAAACAAGCAGTGCAGGCGTGGTCCCCCTCTTGTGCTGCATGTGAGATGATGCCACAAAAAATAGTGAAGAAATGATGAATGTGAGAAGTGTGAAGGGCCAACGTTGCCTTCATATTTTCGCCAAGTTTCAGAAAAATCTAATGGATGGATGGGGTAAAAAGTGTAATTTTTTTTGCAATTTGGGGGCATTTGTGACCCCTTTTGAGCTCCTGGGAACGCCGAATTCCAGTGAAAATGGACAAACGATGCAGTTTCACGCCTTAAAACATGTATATTTGAATTCAGCACCATGGAAAACTACTATATAGATATACATATCAAGTTCTTGAGTAATATGAAAAAAGAGCTCCAAAAAGGCATGTTTATTTTAGGTCTAAAAGTCCCAGAGAAATGCGAACTAGAATTTTGACAGGGTCACCTACACTGAATTTATATTAAGAACAATGGCCTCCACATTTTGGCCAAGTTTCAGGAAAATCTAATGGATGGATCATATGCTATGGGGCAAAAAGTGCTATTTTGGGACATTTTTTACCTCTTTTGAGCCCCCTGGGGCATCGAATCCTAGTGTAAATGGATAACGGTGCAGTTTCAGACCTTAACACCTGTATATTTGAGTTGACCACCGTGAAAAAACACTAGCTAGGCAGACATATCAAGTTTTTGTTGAGAAAGATAAAAATAGAGCCACAAAAGGGGCGTTTTTAGCACTGGAGACATGGACGAGAATTTTGCCAGGGTCACCCATACTGGATTTATATTAAGAACAATGGGCTCCACATTTTGGCCAAGTTTCAGAAAAATCTAATGGATGGATCAAAAGTTATGGGGCAAAATGTGTCATTTTGGGCCATTTTGGGGCATTTTTGACCTCTTTTAAGCCCCTGGGGACACAACAGGAAGTTTTATAAAAAAACAATTTTTTTTACTGTGCACATCTATTTAATGAAATACAATTTGTGGCAAAATTTCAGGAAAAACTAATCGACGGTTATCTGGCAATAGTCTAGACTAACGGATGCACAGACGCCACTGAAAACAAAGGTCCCTCTCCAATAAATCGGGGGACCAATAATCTGGACCGTTTATAGATTGGACCATGGACAGTGCACTACACCTCAATGAGGATATCGACCGATTCTATGTAAAAAAGAAAGACGGAAGAAGATAACTGGTTTGTATAAAAGACTGTGTGAATGACATAAAAAAGAATTAAAAAATACATAATGTAGAATATTGATAGGATAATTAGCACAGTAAGAAAAAAGGAACAAAACATAAAACAGACAGACAAGGGATAAGACAAGAAAAGAAAAATAGGAAGAGAAACAGCTACAAGAGCAATTCATAAGAATGACAAACGAAAACACTTGGACATGGCTACAAAAAGGAAATCCAAACAGGAACACTGAATTCCTAATAACAGCTGCACAAGATAACGTGAAAAGAATCAACCACATCAAAACAAAGATTGACAAAACAAGAATACAGCAAATGTAGACTCTTTGAAAAAAGAAACGAAGCAATAAATTATATAAGTGAATGGAGCAAAAGAATCCAAGAACAGACATGATGAAGTGGGGAAAGGCAGTACACTGGGAATTATGCAAAAATACACAGAGCTAGCTAGAGAAATAAAAGGAATATGGAAGATGAAGAAGGTCAAGATAACATCAATAACAGTAGGAGCATTAGGAACAATTCCGAAAAACTTTGAAGAAAGAATAGGAGAAATTGGAATCTGAAGAATGTCTGAGAAGATACAATGGATAATAATAATGAAAATGACTGAAATATTAAAGAGAACTCTAGAAAAGGCTTATTTATGCAGAGACTAATGCACATGAGCTACAGGTGATAATCGGACATATAGAAACTGCTAGAGAAGTAAAACAAAAAAAAAAACACTACATGGAATCAAGAAAATTGACATTATATAAGTTAACCATACGCCTGATTTACAAGCATTTTAATGCAATATGCTCTGATGAACTCATTGCCCCTGTTCCACTTCAACATACATATCCCTGACAAACCCACTTAGCAACAAAATCACACCTCTTCACTATAGAAGTCCCTAAATACCAGAAAGTCTTCTACTTTAATAGTTTCTTCCTTAGGACAGTTATAATTTGGAATTCCCTTCCTGTTACCTGCTTCCCTGATGAAGAAGTTGAAATGTAATGCAAACCAGCATCTTGTTCATCTCCCCTAAATAAGTTTTCAAATAGTAGCTCCTTACATCCAAGTGGCGATGTGCCGTGTTTGGGGTAAACGTGATTAAATAAAAAAGAAACAAAATCTTCCTCATTTCTTAATATAGATAAATAAAAATGAACGCTTTGTGAATTTATTTATTTTTTAAATGTAAAAAAAGGAAAAGAGAGAAGAAATGAATTTGTTTTTTTTTACTTGCAATTTAGAAATAGATCACAGCTTGTTAAAAATCAAGTCGATCCCTGCTAAAGAAAGAGACATTTGAACACAAATGCTAAAGTATTTGTTCAGGAAATAAAACAATATTGGTTAACAGAACTATTACTTATATTAAAATCAAAACAATATTGTCATGCAATGATTAAAAAAAAATAACAAATAATAGTTAACTAATCAAATGCTCCATGTCTTGACAAGCTTCTGGGACTGATCTTTACGCATAATCTGAAATGGAACACATACATCAAATCTGTTGCAAGATTACTGGAAAAATGGTTGGATCACTCTACTACTCCAGTAGGTATCTCACTGCCAATGCAATGCTCTAAAATGGAGTACTGTTGCCACAGCTAGGCAGGAGCTACTCGGCGTGTTCTATCCAGCTTTGATAGAGTTCAAAACCAACTTCAAAACCTAGTAGGTGATGTCCTTTTCTCTTCCCTGCAACCTCTTTCTCAAAGAAGAGATGCTGTGAGTGTCTCTGCTCTATCATTATTTTCATGGCAAATGCTCGACTGAACTCCAATCTATGGTTCCCCTTGCAAAACTTTCACAAAAGCACACAACTAGCTACAACCACTATATACACTTCTTTCCCAGAACTGCTCGTCTGTGGAACACTGTTCAATTGGCCTGCTTCCCGGCCGAATACAACATGACAGTCTCCAAATTCAATGTAAAAAATGTTCTTGTTGAGCCGTGCCCATAAATAATCTAACTCTACCCAATTTGCACCATTAAGATTACTACACTACCACCTTACATTTATAAACTCTTATCATCGAGTGATCTTCAAGCATTGATAAGTGATGATTCCCTCCCCCAAATGCCCGTTTTCAAATCAATATGTAAACTAGTAAAGTTAACCTTGCAACTGATATCGCATATGCATAAGTAGTAATAGAGAGACGATATATGTATTGTACAATTAACTGGAAACAGGGCATTTTGAATTTACCCGTATTATGAGAAAGAGGTCCAACTTTCACATTTATTTAGATCTTATTATTTTTTAACTAGTAGGACCCGTGTACCGGCGTTTACCGATGGAAGTATGCCTACACCCCACCTGTAAACAAAAACAATTAAATTACGGTTGTTAGTAGAATCACTGCCTGTCCAATAAAATAGTAGGCACTGACGCCTGTGGCCAAAATGAATGTACTGTGCCAAACTAACAACGTTAATATCTATAAATCCATTCTTAACTTGGAGATTTGATTATGCACAGTGATTATTCTGTGCTTACACCTAACACGTCAAATAAAAGTATGGTGATGTGGCCTATTAGATAGCAGTTGTTACCATCCGCCTATAATGTATAATGAAAATAAAAGAATGAACTAAAAATTAATTAGAACCAAGTGCATTTATTCCAGAGGGAACATTGTGTCATGAAGAAAAGAAACAACCGAAAAAACACTGCAGCAGACCTAAACAAATAAATATATTGAAGAGTTTAGCTTCCAAATAATCACATCTTTTTTATGATGATTTGTTCTGAAAAATAAATTACAGAATTTTATTAAAAGAAATATGTTGCAGAAATAAAATTGTTGGCAAAAAATAAGTTCATTTTATTTTGTTCAATAAACTTCCGTTTTTTTAGCATAATAAAAAAAATGCAATAAATTGAGAGCCAACATCTTCAATTCAGTCCAGAGTTAACATCTTCAATATAGTCATATTCTCTATATAGCATTAATAAAAGTAATGTTCAAGGTTCAAAAAAAATTAAATTGGTTGTTTCTCACCGCCTTTCACATTCACCTTCATTTAACAACATGTATAGGTTTTCAGGTAATCTGTAAGCAAATAACACATGTAAAATTGTCATTGACAAATAGTTTTGCCATAAGCCAAACAACACGCGCACATTATTGCATAAAAACTATTTGTCGGCAACAATTTTACACGCAATATTCATTATAATAATATCGGAAAACCTAGAAATGTCAAATTGCATAGAAAAGATAAAATAATTAATAAATAAACTTCCATATTTTTTAAATTTGTTAAAAATTTTAATATTAAAGATACAAATATTTGGAAGCTAAACTATGCATTCAATGAACTTGATGCCAGGTGAAATGATATTTCTCTTAGTGACACTATATTTTGATGTTAGTAAGCATTCGTTTATAAAGCGAAGAACTGGATTCTGAAATATAGGAATTTTCAAAGCTCAGCCTATTAGAATGAACGGATTTTGGCAAGGAAGGCTTTATTATTTATGAATCGGAAATTGGAAAGATTATGTTAGGTTTGTGTATGTATGAGCCAATTACAGTTAGTGTAATCACAGAATCTGTGGAACGTGTAGAATTTGTCCCGGTAACAACTGGTAGCAGTGGTAGGATTAAATATTTAGAGAGAAAAATAGGGACTCCTTTCTCTAAAGACATTGTGATTGTGATGGTGTTGCTCATAGGATGCTATGTAGCATTTCATTATCAAGACTGAATGTATCTAAAATGGTGTTTGAAAGTTACATAAGATAGTGGCTATTAGACTAGATGTATTGAATTTATGTGGCATCTGTTGTTGCAAACCTAGGATACTTTGATCCAGAAGGGAATGTCTGCAGTGGTTTTATTATTATGAAAATGAAACATACTAAATATGCATTTTCTGTTTGTATAGTATTTATTTGTTGATAGCAACCACAAACTAATATATATATATATATATATATATATATATATATATATATATATATGCATATATATATATATATATATATATATATATATATATATATGTATGTATATATATATATATATATATATATATATATATATATATATATATATATATATATATATATATATAAAAGAATGATAATCTTACGCTTGCGAGATACCAGGGTAACTTGTAAATATGAAAAGGTATTAAGAAGATATTGCATGGAGACATAAATAAGTTAGTAATTATTAAATTAAAGTGAATTTTGTTTACCTGTTTTGTCATGCAGTAATCCTTTTAATGTTGACTCTGGGGTGCTGAGGAACAATGAAGTAAGAGCATTATGTTCATGATCTCCTCGACAAAATACCTACAGATTTATAAGAAAGAAAAACAAAAGGAAAGAATATTAGAGTTGCAAACCAATAAAGGTAAAATACACCTTGTTACAATAAGAGATGCGTCAGCTGTCATATCTACGCATTTACTTTCGATGTATATATATATATATATATATATATATATATATAAAATGGGTTAAGAAATTCCAACGAAAGAAAGATGTATATTTAAATAAGGGAGTAGACACCAACAATAAAAGAGTAATAAAAATTGAGCATGCCAATGAATAATAAACACTTACAAGCCTCCACCCCTTGGAAAAACTTCAAATTAACTACGAAAATTGCCATTTTTACATCTCCAACACATTTGAAAATAATTTCTGACGAGGACGCTTCACAGAACGTCTGAAACGCGCGTAAAAACGATTTCAATGACTTAAAAACATTATTACAATGATCCAAACATAATTGTCAATGAAAAACCAAGACACGGAATAATAAAATAATGTTAAAAAATACACATTGTTGGTGACTACTCCCTTATTTAAATATATATATATATATATATATATATATATATATGTATATGATTACATAAAAATGTGTTAATGCATGTATTCTTATTATATAATCCAAATTGTTCAAAGTAAAAGCCCGATGATTGTTAACAATTAACAACAGAGCATATATAAATAAAGAATATTATGCTATATTGTGGTGACCAAGTTTTTATTTGTTCTTTTCATCTTTTTCTAAATAAAAAATAAATCTTTGATGCATTTTGACAGACCGTTTCGTGCACAGATAAACAACCAAAATTTATGTCGATTCAGGATCTTTCATCCATGTTTGCACTATCCATTAAAAATATAATGTGTAGTGATCCTATACCAGACACTGACTAAAGAAGCACATATCACACGAGTCACCAAACTGGCTGCCGATTGGATAAATGTACCTGCTAATATATGACCAACACAGCTCAATTCTTTTATAGAACTCACAAGACTAATGAAAAGAGTGTAAAGTGGTCTATGAACAACCCCTCATCTCACGTTCTACAAGAGGTTCAAAACAGGAGCCTGAAGAACACCACTAGAATTGTGAAATTTAGTGGATAAAAGGAAAACAGACAATTTCATGCATGTTACCTATCAGATTTATTCAAACACAAACTGAACTGACAATTATTCTGCAGATTATATATTTAATTGTTTGCTCATGCTTTAGAAAAAAGATTTGAAAATAGCTAGGAAGGGGACAGGCAAGTTTTCTTTACTGAAACATCTAAATCCATATAAACCTTACCTTCTACTCTACCCTATCCACATTCGATGATTATGCACTTATTGACCACACTATTTTTTAAAAGTATTTTCAAGTTAAGTTCAAGTTTTACGATATCCTTTTTTGTTAAATTGTTAGGTAAAAGTACAGAATAGTTACAAAACATCTTCTCCTCCCCATGTTAAGAATGGCTTTCTAAATAATAACGTTATTATTTCAGCACAGTACAATAAGTGCATAAGAAAGAAAAATAAGAAAACATTAAAAGTCATTTGAAGTCATAGTAACAGATTACATATCCAACCATTATCATAAGATTAAATTGTGCAGATGTCAAGAAAGCAAACAACTGTCGTTTATGATGCCAATTAATGGTTTACAATTGGTTAGAAATACCGGAAGATAAGTGCAAAAGGGAGAAGAAACCAATAGATGCCAGCCAAAAATAAATGAAGCAATCTTGGCAGAAATCCACTCTTTCCTGTTGAGCCCCAAAAACTGATTTTTCGTTGATTAATGGAAAACTCACATCCTTTATATACATAGTAAACCATTCAAAGCTACAACATTTACCATCAGTACAAAAATATGTTAACTAATATTAAATGTATTAGTCTATAATATCCATCCATCGCATTCTCATGTTTCGTATCTAAGAGAAAAAGGTGCATGAAAATTGGATCTTACTTTTGCAATGATGGCATGATGGTCATCGTAAGGGGTTGCAGTTGTACAGTCATCTAAGGAATATATGAGAAGAAAACCGGCCAGGGCAGTACACATAGCAACAAATGCAGTTTCGGCAACCATCATCCATTTTTTCGATATATATCTGGAATAAAATGAATTTTTAAAATAAATAACAAAGCAATTCATTAGTAATGCTTGGAAATTTGTAAAAGTAATTAAAAAAAGTAAAATTAAAAATTATAAATAATTCCACTTGGTAATATTTTCAATTTAAAACAACTATAATAGCAATGATATTCACTTGTAATACACTTACCTTCTATTATTCATAAGTATTCAATTTCACCACGTGAATTCTTTGCATATAATAAATGTTTTGTTTATGTTTTCCTTGCTATAGCACACATGACACAATTGTAAAATTTAAATATCATCGTGCACACATGTTTTGGTGTTCGAAAATAAAGTTGTCTCAATTAAAAAAAAACATCACAACTTTTCAGGAAGAAGGTTGCTTCAGTTTCCAATTCAGTGTATGCAGTCCGGCTGAACAATCCCAGTTTAAAAGATTATGCATTCTTACTTGGACAACTCGTAACATGGAAAGCTTCTTCATTCATGACAAAACATCTGCAGGACAAATGACTCATATCTTTGTTGAAGAATATGAATATAGCTGTTTCAAAATTTTGATTTCTTTTACTACATATGTTTAGAAAATATGCAATGAGATCGAAGATTTAAAGTTGTGATTTATCTAAAGGATTCAACACACTGCGTTTCGTTTCTCTTTCTCTCTCTCTCTCTCTCTCTCTCTCTCTCTCTCTCTCTCTCTCTCTCTCTCTCTCTCTCTACACACACACACACACACACAATAAATATATATATATATACATATATTTGTGTGTGTTTGTGTGTGTGTGTGTGTGTGTGTGTGTGTGTGTGTTTATATGTATATATCTGCATTGTAGGGAAAGCAGCTGGAGCACTAAATGTTTTGATTTCGATTCTAGCTGATGGCCCCCAAGTCATTTTTTTTTTATTGTAAATCTTTTGAAATCTATACTATATATTAGGCACAATATAACATTCAATAGAGAATTGGTTTTGTAATAATCAATCCTGAATCTGTATAAATTAAAATAGATTTAATGTATTTTAAGACCGGACAAGGCTGCCCTCACCTCTTGTTAGTGTTAAAATGTTTAGTTCGTTTTGTTGCATGTTTAATCTTTATTATGTTCCACTTTGAAATAGATCTTTCTCAAATAAAATCGGTCACCTTAAGTGCATGACTGTTTTAAAATATACAGTGATTTACTTATAGTAGTCATTCCATCATTCTGGTTACCAACACTGCTGGGTTATCTCACTCCTGATACAATTCTCTACCTATATAAAAGCCAAGTATGGCCAACGATGGAGTATTGTTGCCACATCTGGACAGGAGCTGCTAGAAGCAGCTTATCCTGCCTTGACATAGTTCAAAATAGACTTTGTAGCTTAGTGGGGGCTGCTCTTTTCTCTTCGCTGCAACCTCTTTCCCACTGAAGAGATGTTGCGAGCCTATTTCTGCTTTATCGTTATTTTCATAGCAAGTGCTCATCTGCGCTTCAATCTATGCCCCCCCCCGGCCAAACTTTCACGAAAAACGCTTGTCTAGCTAAAAACCAATATCAATAATTCCCCATAGTTTAAACCTAAACGTAAATGTAGATTCCATGAACAAAGCTTTTTTCTTAGAACTGCACGCCTATGGAACTCTCTTCCGTTTGCCTGCTTTCCAGCTGACTGCAATCTGATTGTCTTCAAGTCCAATGTAAAGAAGTTTTTAATGAAGCATCCCCTTAAGTAATCCAATTTACAAAATACCCACTACTTATGTTTAGTACACTATAATCACATTGACTAATGTATACCCATGAACCCTTATCCTCGAGTAGCCTCCGGGCCTTGATGAGTGATGATTCCTGTGTAAAGAAAAAAAAACTCACATTTCCTGCATGCATACGCCCCTAATCTCGATGCAACAAATAGGAGCAGTTCTGTGAATGCTATGGTCCTGTTAAAGCAATTCCTATAATTCGAGAATTACCCTCATTATCTATTATCAAATGAAAAAAATAGCAACAACCGTTTTCAAACAACAAAGAGAAAACACAAAAACTAAATCTTTCACAAACTAAACAAAAACAAAGGACTATTATTTCGAAGAGATTAAAATAAATACAGTTAATAAACATTGAATACATTTTAACTATGAAATTAATTAACTATGAAATTAATTATAGTTATTCATTGTTTAGAGAAACCATCACTGATCATGGAGCCTGTATCACCAATGGCTCTCCGTAAAGTATATATCTTTCACAGCAAATTTCCAATTCTGCTCAGGAGCTAGGAACGCTTCCATCTCAACTTGACGAGAGTAAAGTTGGTGGCCCCAGTCACCACGTGGACCATGGGTAGCAGCAGTAGCAGTACCGAAACAGCCTTTTTCAGGGCTACTCAACAAACTAATTATGCAAGTCACAAACTACCTGTGTGTGATACATATTCTACTTTCTATTACTACCTGCCTCCTGAAACTACCCCTTAGAGCCTGCCACTTCACTTCTGTAGCTTCCAGCATCTCCAGCTCACTCCTGCAGCTACCAGCGACTCAAGCTTACTCCTACAGCTCCAGCGCTTCCAGCTACCAGCTCCTGCAGCCCACTGACGTCTGGTTATCTGCTCTACTGCCTACTGACATCCAGCTACCCGTTTCAGCGTTCATTGGCGTCTGGTTACCTGCTCCAGTGCTCACTGATGTCCAGCTACCCATTCTAGTGTCCACTGACATCCAGCTACCCGTTCCAGCACCCACTGACGTCCGGCTACCTGCTTCAGTGCCCACTAACGTCCGACTACGTGCTTGAATGATCACTGACATCCAACTAGTTGCTCCAATGCTCACTGACGTCTAGCTACCTGCTCCAGTGCCCATTAATATCCAGCTACCTCTTCCAGTGCCCACTGATGTCGGCTACCCGTATCAGTGCCCACTGACATCCAGCTATCTATTCCAGTGCCCACTGGCGTCTAGCTACCTGTTCCTGTGCCTACAAATGTTTGGCTACCAGTTCCTACCTCAAGGATTTAAACACCTTAACATCGCGAGACTCCAGTTTTTATTCCAACTGATCATGAATCCATTGCCGTACATTTTATCTTTTTCTTGGTAAACAATAAAGCATGATATCCCATCATCTTAAACCGATCACCTGTGTTTGTCATCCTTCTTTGATATAGTCGTTACTTCTTTGCTGTGTGTCTACTTTATTATTTGTATGGTCGATTGGCACTTTTTCATCGCCTTTCACTCCTCTGCAACAATATATTTGGATCGTTAATTATGCTAAAGAAACAAGACATTTTCAGTAAAAAACAGCACTTGTAAAATGTACATCCATGTTTCCCTGTGAGAAAATTCTTAAGCTTTTAATTATCAAGATTTAAAAGTTACAAGTATTATACTCTGTAAAAAGTAAATATAAATATTTTTGTAAGAAATGAATATAAATTCTTTTGCATTTCTTATGCCAAAAATTTTGTTCTTTTGAAATGAAACATTTTGAAATTCATGATCTTTGAGTGACGTCATATATAGTGTCATGCTAAACCCATTCCTTTCAACTGCAAGTATAATTAGAAATATTATAAATACACTTAATTCCTCAAGTCCAAGTGCAATATCAAAAGTAGCAACAACCTATTATCAAATATATGTTTGATTCTCAACAACAATACCAATAAAAAGGTTTAGGAAAAAGCGATGGCATAAGCCACGATTATGTTCAATGAGTATGTATGTCTAGAAACAATTGGTTTTTCAAATTACAAGCCATTGAAACATTCTTCATTGTAAACATCTACTACATACAACGCATGCACTATCCCCAACAGGATCACAGATAAAATAAATTTGGCTTAGTGTTGCCACATGCACTAACAAAACCATGATACCAAAAAATATAAAAGTCGAGTTTCTTGATTGGCAGAGACTCCTTTGTTGACCCTTCTTATTACAATGCAACAGACAGAATACAGGTAGGTATATATATATATATATATATATATATATATATATATATATATATATATATATATATATATATATATATATATATATGTGTGTGTGTGATTATCACAAACCAAAAACCACACAGAAACAAATGAACGATAAATGAAATTAGATTAGTAACGGATGGCTTTTACAAAAGCAACTCTCACACAAAAAAGGTTCCTTAACAAGTAGAACATAATCCTGAAATTATCCGTCAATTTTCAAAACATCCCACATAATTAATGTTTTTAAAATATTTCCTTCTCTTTGCACTTATTTCTAAGATGGAATTCAATTAAATTCATATTAAGAATCCCATCAATCTCACATAGCATTATTACTTTTTATTCTGGAACGAACGTAAACAGAAACACAAGTTACAAAAAGGAAAATCAATGTTTACCTGTAGCGGAACACAGTTATTTTGTAGTTTATGATAACAAACAAAGCACCAATTAACCCTCCTGCAAAAAAAAAAAAGACAAAATTGTTTCATACAAAATCAAGTGATTAAATCAGTCAAAAAAAAAATCCTCAAAATATTTTCTTCATTTATCTGCCTTAATAAAATTAGCAAATTTCAAATTCATTTTGAATTATATAAATTTGCTTAACACTAAATTGCCATGTAAAAGTCTCTTTTTTCATTTATATTTTATTAAAAAATATTGCAGAAAGTTACTGTCACAAATATTTCCTGCAAAACAAAGTCAAATTTCTAAAGCTGTATTTAAGATTTCTCAAATGCCCCGTAAGAGCTCCACAAGAACAATGGAGATGATCTAAGGCGCTTTTATTTAATTTCACATGCACAAAATTACGAAACATCCACAGTATATTATTGGTTATTGTAACATGTTATACAGACATCATAATATCTCAGAAATTATGTTATTAAAGTATCACAATCATCGAGAATTTTTGTTTAGTGATGTTTCTATGAGACGAATGGGAAACTGCCTCAGCAGACGTGATCTTTATGTTACTGATTCATATAACAAATGACTCATTTAGTACAAGGTGTATCCATAATCTACAACAGTTTGTGTTTAGAATATGTTTTGTGTAAATGAAAATTTCCTTATAAACGTACAGTATGAATTTTATTTAGTATAACCCAAAATTTGACAAAGAAGTTATTCAAAATTATATACTATGATATTTACCACATGAACGATAATGAAAATAAATCGGATATGATAAATAATTTGGATTTTACACAAGGGTTCTTGAAAAATGTAATTTATTGTAAGAGTAACACGGGGTAAAAAGTTTAAGGAGCGTCACTCTAAAAAAATTAAAATCCTCAGCACAGGTGATGCAAAATTATTTAAGATCCACTCATGGCTGACAGAACTATTCCTGTTGATTAAATAAAGGGCTTGGTTATAAATTCCCGAATCCGACATAAATATTTCTGGATTTGACAAGACGCAACTTTCAAAGAATGTGAGAATGTGAAAATAACATTTGAGAGCAGTAGTCCAAGTAATACAAATCGAGATTTGTTTCCTTACATTTACTTTTGATTGAAAATCTTATACTTTTAAAACAAAAATTATAAAGATAATGTTTTGTGTGGTTAAATAGTCAAGATTTAAATATTCTACTTTCTAAATAACACTTTCCAGGATTAAATTCGACACATTGCTGTCAAAACTTGCAACTCCAAAACTCGTAACTCTGCTGTAAAAACTTGCTACTCCAACATCAACTTCAAACTGAAAAATCAGCCTTTTTATTCAAAACCTTAACTCTACCAGACCTTTGCCCCTGTGCCTGGCCTCTTGGGCAAAATTGTGAAAAAAATTTTACGCATTCGTAACTTTTTGCCTTTCATCTATCGCCAGTATTCAGCCTTTATGTGCCAGTCCACCCAACAGGTGAAGCTCTCCTTGATGCACAGGTACTTGCTGCAGTGGGTGCACCAGAACCTTGTCTTCACCTTCTTTGAAGGTTGTTTTTCTAAGATACTCCGGGGTGCTGTCTGTTGTATCTCAGGTGTTTCTCCATGCATACAGCACAGATGTGGTCAGATGAAGCGCCAAGGGGAATTTCAGGGAAGTAGTTGCTTGGCTTCAGGCGTTAAGCACAGGGTTCTTGTTGTCCTCTACAAACAGCTGTAGAACGGTAGTTTCCTACCAGTTCCAGACACAGTGTTTGAATGTATCTTGTAAAGTACAGAGGTTTTCTGGCAGCTCCTTGTGTAGAAAAAGTACAGTACATACGAGTTGTAGCAAGCCCACATGAAGAATTTGATGAAAAGGCATCAAAGCCAGTGGTAATGATATTGTGAACAGTGAAGGCGGGTCATCTGGTCATTCTTGTCGCAACCACCCATGTTGTAGTCCAAGGCAAGCTGTGGACTGTTCACTTCAGTGAAAGTACCATCTTTCTTCTTCCTGTTGACAGTTCCCGTCTTTACACGATCATGGTAGGTGGAGATGAAGGTTATGGGCTTGTTCTCTTGCCATACCATACATGTGATACTGTCCTGATACAAACAGTGATTTTCACCTTGAGGGAGTTTCTTGACTACCTTGAGAGATTTTGGAAAGAACTTTCTGTTCTGCAGGAGAGTTCCAACAAACCCAGTGTGTAGGTGGTTCACAGCATATTTGTCCAGAGTCATTGAGTTGTAGAAGCGGTCCATGACCAGAATGTGTAAGCTGCCCTCCATCCCAGCCAACGTCAACAGACAGACAACAGTATTCCCAACCACACCCAATTCTCGAACTGGCATTGATGCTGCTCCGGTATAGACTTATGCACCGAGAATATATCCAGTCTCCCCTTCACAAAGAAAAAATGATTTGATGCCCCATTTTATGTACTGTTTTATTGCAAAGTGATTTTTTCGTGGTAATCATTCCCTCATCCAGGCTCAGGTGCTGTCTGTACTGGTAGTAGTGTAAAAACTTGGGGAGTATATACTCCAGAACAGGCCTAACCTTGTAGATTCTTTCTTTCCTGTCAATGCCAACATCCTCCTCATCAGCCACATGCAGGAAAGTCCAGATGGCCAAGAATTTGTCTTGTGTCATGACATAGCAGAACCCCAGAGTATATCCAATGAAGTCACTTCCATCACTTGACCAATAATCCTGATAGCTGGGTTTCACACAGATATATTCCATGTAGATCCTCAGCCCAACAAAAGCTTTCATTTCCTCAACAGAAACATCCTTGAAATTCTTGCAGTTGTAGTAGTTGGGCCTTTCTGCACACATTTGAGTGGAATGTAAATTAGTCTTCTCTGTCAAATTCTACCAGAAGTCATCCTCGGTAAACAATGAAAGAAAATCGATGTACTTGCTTTCTTCATCACTTTATCCTTCATCGATATATTCATCATCACTAGCATTACTTGATTCAGAAACATATTCCTGATCAAACTTGCCTTTGTCTGAATCAGAATTTGTCACTTTATCCAACTCTTGTTGCACTGTGAAATTCCTTGGTCTCACTCCTCATTACCTGTCGAAGTGCTTGGTCCATTACTAGCTGGCTTCATGCTGTTTAAATCTACAAAACAACTCACAACTCTGGCAAAACAAAGAAAGCCATTTGCAGAACATTAGGCTTGCACTAAATCAAGGCTAAGCAGCTATTGAGTAGCTATTTTTAGCTCTCTGACAACACAAAAACATGTGGTCTGAAAAATACTGATTTATCAGTAACTCGGTATATAGCATTTTGGGATATTACCGGTATATCAGAAACTCAGTCTGGTTGGGTAAAGCATTTCATTTGCATATCAGGTGACGAAATTGTAAGCATATAAAAGCCATTTTTCCTTTATTTTCTTTTTGTTTGCCAACGGACACTACAGGCTATGTAAAAAGAGATTTGTACCAATGTTTTAAGGCATTTAATCACACTTTGTAATGTACACTTGAAGAGAAATGAACCTTACTAAAATGTAATTCACAACATTCAGGTGCATCTTGTCAAACTCAGTCATCTTTATGTATTCTTTATTTAATCCTTAGAGAAATCTTGCTCTCGTTCAGTCAGCTCTGATCGGTTAGAAGTTTTAATTCATAAATGTATTTTGGATTGAACTTTAAACCTTCAGAAGACAGTCATTACTTAGGATATTTTTATCTATTGTAACACGATTCTAAGATGAGAATAGTAGTTCAAATATGTCAAATAATACACATTCTCCATCTTTATTTCAAAACTCTGAAACATAGTATAGCAGAATATTTAACCATTCGCATCTCTTTTTATTTCATTTTACTTTAGTCGAAGTTCTCAGAAATCACTCCTGGGTCCAACACTTAATTTCTATAGAAGATACATAGATGTTCAAGTATTCCATTAAAATTCTCCTTTACCTCTCAAATAGTGAGTTAGTAAAGAAGTTGAGAATATAATTTCCCTCTCCTCAATCAACCATTTAAATATGCTGTAGTTAATATTTCTTGTGCTCTCTTGATCTTATTAGATTCCAGTACAAGAATTCATCTAGTCTGATGAAGTATTCAGCTTCATGCTGTTACTTGAGATAACATCACTCAGCTAAGTTGCACCATTCCTCGTAAAAGCCAGTGTGGGTTAGCTTTACTGAGAAGGTCTTATTTGTGGCCATGAATACTATGCAATTTTGAATATTTGGTTAGGGTTTACTTGTATGGAAAAATATCCTCATGTCAGGTTGTCCTGACAAATCTCTGTATAGAGAGACTTTAGACACTTGAGGATAGTATCTAGTAGTCATTCAAGTTCTCTCCAGTAATTATTCAAGTTCTCTCCAATAGGCATTCAAGTCTTTGTGTTTTAGGAAAAGAAAAGTCTCTTGACATTTGATTCTTTTCCTGAACATAAATGCAGCAGAAAATAACAGTTGAAGTAAAATAATTAGTTGAATAAGAGAATCCTTGAATTGTAATTAGTTATCATTCCTGTTGATTAGTGATATTATACTCCATCGGTTGGATTCATGCCTCAAATTAATCCTTATATTTTCTCATTATTTAACAAAATATTTCTACCTTTCCTAATTCATTAACCCAGTTGCATTTATTTTATATTTTATAAATCTGATAGACTTATAAAATAAACGAATTTACTAATGATTACTGTACTCATCAAATATACATAATATTTCTATTAAAAATTTGCAAAAAATATATATAAAAAGAATAGACTTACCTATTACACCCATGAGAACAAAAATCGGAAATTCTATCAAGTCAAATGCCATATCCTCCTAAAAACAGAAAAAAGAAAACACTTATTAAATATGCAAATACAGTTTATTAGCTTGCTTATCTTTTATACTTTTTCACAAATTCACGAGGAATGGCAGATTTTTTTTTTTTTTTTTGCCGGTGCCTTAAATAGTTATTTAATCATTTTTTATTATGCTTGTAAATCTTTCTAGATGTTTCATCTTCTGACAGACTATGTTCCCACCTTGTCTGCTTTCCTATGTTGGCAGCGGATGTTGTTGAATTTAACTTAATTATTTTTCATTTTTAAAGTAATTTTATTTACATTGCTTACAACGTTGTTACAACATTATGGTAACATTACAAATTGCTATAACTCAAAAAACATCCACATACTTTTATTTACTTTCTTTCATTTCCTTTTTCTTTATGGAAATCGCTCCAGACAAGGCACGAAGCCGCCTAATGTACGGAACTAAAACATACTACTTCACCAACAATAAGTATTAGATGGATAGATTTTGACCAACAAAATAACGGTTCTTTCTCCATTGTCCATGGAATGTGAGAACTAAACGACAAAATAGGTGAAGCAAGAGTTATGAGGCTGCTTACTTAACAACATTCGGAAAATATAACATGTCTATCTTGTAAAACCGAGAATCATTAATCTATTAAAACTTCCTAATCTAATATCTTACTGGAATTGATTAGATGTTTCCGAAATGTTGCTTTTAATAACAAAGTTTTATACATTTTACATACTTCATAACTGATGCATACTCTTTAATAAATAGCAAGTAATTTTTGTCAGAATACAATTTTGAAGTACATAAGCTATTAATAACAAAGATTACAGAAGAAGAAATCTATATATTTTCTTGTAAATATTAAAACTCTACCATAATGCTCCCCAAATATCCAGCAATGTTAGACATGATCTGAAGAGCTAACAAGTAACCACATCTTACGTTTGTATTTTCAAAAATTCGCTAGCAGTAATAAGGTCTTTTAAGATAAAAAGGGTATAGGACCGCTATACACTCAGACATTGAATGTTTGAAGGTGATTTCGGTTAAGTGATTGATTCAAACTGATGACCTGGGTATGCGAAGTTCGAATCCAATCAGTCCCACTTTCACTTAGGAATGTCGGCAATCATTATGTGGTCTCTCCTGCAAGAATGCCAATAACAAAATCAAAGCTGAGTCTGTTGTTGACTCATATGAATTTACTTAATGAAGAAAATTCAAATAAATGCTTGAAAACCTTGAATGTTTGGACAATTAAAGAAACAGTTGTTAAAATGAATCTCGTTGGAAGGAAAGATGTCATAATTGGAATCTGTTTTTTTTCTATTTATAAATGAATGCTCTGGAATTATAAATTACGAGCAGTTCAGCCCAGCTTTGCTCGGGCCCTATGTAATGTTCAGAACTTTATAAACATATCTATCTATATATATTAAAAAGTTTGACTCATATTCAGTTACATACATTTAAAGTTTCAAGTATTTAGACTCAAAATTAGTGGAGGAGTTTGATAGAGTCTGCAAAAGTCGAATCTTTCAATTTTGATCTCTTGGCAGACAAAATTTCGCTTAAAAACTGATTAAAAAGCTTGCTGCAGGTAAGAATACACTTATCGCATGTCTGAATACCCTTTATGTAATATTTCAAATGTTTAGACCCAAAATCGACTGAGTAGTTTGCTAGACACCGCAGAGGTCTAATCCTTTGAACTTTGACTCCTTGGCAGCTCAGATTTTCAACCAAAATCGATTAAAAAGCTTGCCATATCTCTGAATACGCTTTATGCAAAATTTCAAATGTTTAGACCAAAAATTGGCTGAGTAATTTGGCTTGTTCAAGTAACCTACATCTAAAATTTCAAGTGTTTAGACTTAAAATTGGCAGAGTCGTTTGGTAGAGTTTTCAAAGGTCAACTCGTTGAACTTTGATCCCTTGACAGCCAAATTTCTGGTTGAAAACCGATTAAAAAATGCTCCCAAATCTCAATACCTCTTATGTCAAATCTCCAGTCTGTAGACTGAAAATTGACAGAGTAATTTGGTAGGGAAATATGCACACACTGACAGACAATTTCACTTTTATAGATATACTAGCAGTTCAGCCCGGCTTTGCTTCGGCCCTATGTACTGTTCATAACTGTATGTGCATATATATATATATATATATATATATATATATATATATATATATATATATATCAAAAAGTTTGATTCATGTCAGGTAACCTACATCTAAAATTTCAAGTGTTTAAACTCAAAATTGGCAAAGGAGTTTGGTAGAGTCTGCAAAAGTCAACTTTTTCAACTCTGACCTCTTGGCAGCCATATTTTCGCTTAAAAACTGATTAAAAAGCTTGCTGCAGGTAAGAATACACTTTATGTAAAATTTGAAATGTTTAGACCATTTCTATTTACACAGATGCAGCTGGTACCACAACACATAGCTTCTCTATATCTCATTCCCTATCACGGATGGTTACTTTTCCAACCCGTTTCCCAGACCAGCAAGAACAAAATACATCACTTCTAGATCTGTTTCTGACCACAGTTCCTGATGACTGTGTAACAAATGCCCACAGCCCTCTTGGGAATGCTGATCATGCAGTGGTAATGGTTGGAATCGTCCTAAACTCTAGAGCCAAAACTGAAGAGCCAGTGCTCAAAACAACGAGATATTATAAAAAGGCTAACTGGGAAGCCATCAGGGGCCTCATCAGGGACGTTCTATGGCAAAATATCTTTTCACTTCCTGCTGAACATTGCGCAAATAAGACCACTGAATGGTTCAAAGCAGCAATTGAAGCACATGTTCCCACATGCAAATTCTATAGCAAACCCCACTCTACCCAATGGTTTACTTCAGCTTGTGCAGTTGCCATAGCACAAAGTCAGCATACGTACTGCAAATTTAACCGACATAAGTCCAGTTCAAACAGACAGAAGTACATAGAAGCCAGAAATAACTGTAAGAAAGAAATAGCGACAGCTAAGAGAGAATTTACTAAAACCATCCAAAAACGCATTGAAGCACAGAAATTAGGAACCCGAGACTTCTGGAAAATCTACAATAGTGTAGTAAATAATGGACATTCAACAATTCCCCTACTATCCAACAATCATGAGGTTGTTTGCTCTGCAACTGAGAAGGCTAACATGCTTGCCAGACGGTTTGCCTCCAACTCCACACTGGACTCTGATAACCACCCCCTACCTGACTTTCCTTTGTGGACAGACACCACACTAGACGATCTGAAAATCACCCCCGCTCAGATGGATGCTATCATAAGAAATCTTGACACTGCAAAAGCATGTGGACCTGATATCATCTTGGCTGTGCTATTAATAAAGTGCGCCGCCAAATTAGCTTCAGTTCTCTCCAAACTTTACAACAAATGCCTTAATGAATCTTGCTTTCCTGCCTGCTGGAAAACTGCTTCTGTAGTGCTAGTTTTCAAGAATTTAGGCGAAAGAACTGACCCAGTAAATTATCACCCCATTAGCCTCCTCCCACTTTTCGCCAAAATATTTGAGACCATAATTAACCATGCTCTAGTCCATCACCTTACAGATGCTAAACTTCTGACTGACAAACAATAGGGATTTAGGCAATCCACAGCAGACATCCTAACTGTAATCTCAGAACGTATATACCAGTCACTGGACAAAGTGGGAAGGGTAGAGCGGTAGCTCTAGATATATCTAAGGCTTTTGACAGGGTATGGCATGAGGGTCTTCTCAAGAAAATCAGATCATATAGCATCACTGGAAGAATACATAACATAATTAGACCCTTCTTAGATAAGAGAAAAATCCAGGTTGTCCTTGACGGTCGTACATCTAAACAATATGATATAAATGCGGGAGTGCCTCAGGGATCTATCCTTGGACCTCTGTTATTCCTAATATTCATAAATGACCTCCCTGACAAAATTGTCTGTGAGATGGGTATGTATGCTGACGACACCACGCTCTATAACAGACACGACAGGAAAACAAATGAACACATATCTAAAGAAATGACAGAAACACTAGAGGATGACATCCGATCCGTAGTGGAATGAGGACAAAAATGGATGGTCACCTTCAATGCTGCCAAGACTAAACTTTTTTCCTTCAATAATTACAAGAAATCTTCCCAATAGCAATGGCCAATGACTTTTTATCTGAAAGTACATCTTTTAAACTCCTCGGCCTAACATTCACAGGAAACATGAGTTAGAACAATTACATCGAGAACATTGCCAGGACCGCTGTGAAGAAGGTGGGTTCTCTCTACCGTGCTAGAAAGCTATTAACGCCTAAAAGTATTCTATACCTCTATAAGGCCACCATTCGCCCATGTATGGAGTATTGTTGTCATATTTGGGCTGGTGCATCTGCCACTAGTCTCTCGCTCCTAGACAAGGTTCAAAAGAGAGTCGCCAATCTGATAGGTCCTGAACTGTCAGTTAAACTTCAGCTTCTGTCACATCGACGAAATGTTGCATCCCTCTGCCTGTTCTACAAATACTTTAACGGTGATTGCTCTGACGAACTGCAAGCACTTGAGCCCCCTAGACCTAAATATCTCGCCAACAAACCCGACAAGCAGCCAAATCCCACCCCTTTACAGTAGAGATCCCTAGATGCAACAGAGCCTTCTACTCCAGTAGTTTCTTCCCCAGAACAGCTAGATTTTGGAATTCCCTTCCGGATCCCTGCTTTCCCAACTGTACCGACATGCAGAAGTTCAAGTGTAACGTGAACCGACATCTTGCTGCCCAACTTCCTACACAGTACCCCTGATGCTTATGTCCCTGATAGCAGCCCACAACAAAGTGACAATGTGCCTTGTTTGGGGTGAAAATGCAATTAAAAAAAAAAATAGTTTGCTAAAGACCGTAAAGATCAAATCTTTTGAACTTTGACTCGTTGGCAGCCAAATTTTTGCCCAAAAACCGATTAAAAAGCTTGCCCTATGTCTGAATACACTTTATGTAAAATTTCAAATATTTAGACCAGAAATTGGCTGAGTAATTTGGTAGAGAACACAGAGGTCAATTTTTTAAAAACTTTTACCCCAATTTTGACCGCTTAACATTTATTGTTTTCGGCTCAAATAAAATTAAAAAGTTTGATCCATGTCCAAGTAACCTACATCTAACATTTCGAGTGTTTAGACCTAAAATTGGCAGAATCGTTTGGTAGAGTATTTAAAGGTCAAATCGTTGAACTTTGATCCCTTGACATCTAAATTTCTGGTTGAAAACCGATTAAAAAATGTTCCCAAATCTCAATACCTCTTATGTCAAATCTCCAGTCTGTAGACTGAAAATTGACAGAGTAGTTTGGTAGGGAAATGTACACACACACACACACACACACACACACACACACACACACACACACACACAGACATAGATATACTAGCAGTTCAGCACGGCTTTGCTAAGGCCCTATGTACTGTTCATAGCTTGCCCTACATATGGATACACTTTATGTAAGATTTCAAATGTTTAGATCAAAAATTGTCTGAGTAATTTCGTAGACACCACAGGGTAAATTTTTTTAAACTTTGACCCCAATTTTAACTTCTTAATATTTATTATTTTGGTTTCAAATTAAAATAAAAAGTTTAACCCATGTCCAAGTTACCTACATCTAAAATTTCAAGTATTTAGACCCAAAATTGATGGAGAAATTTGGTAGAATCTGCAAAGGTCAACTCTTTCAACTTTGACCTTTTGGCAGCCAAATTTTCACCCCAAAACTGATTAAAACGCTTATCGCATGTCTGAATACCCTTTATGTAATATTTCAAATGTTTAGACCCAAAATCGGCTGAGTAGTTTGCTAGACACCGCAGAAGTCTAATCCTTTGAACTTTGACTCCTTGGCAACTCAAATTTTCGACCAAATCGATTAAAAAGCTTGCCATATCTCTGATTACCCTTTATGTAAAATTTCAAATGTTTAGACCAAAAATTAGCTGAGTAATTTGGCTTGTCCAAGTAACCTACATCTAAAATTTCAAGTGTTTAGACCTAAAATTAGCGGAGAAGTTTGGTAGAGTTTTCAAAGGTTAACTCGTTGAACTTTGATCCGTTGACAGCCAAATTTCTGGTCGAAAACCGATTAAAAAATGTTTCCAAATCTCAATACCCCTTATGTCAAATCTCCAGTCTGTAGACTGAAAATTGACAGAGTAGTTTGGTAGGAAAATGTACACACGCAGACATACACACACACACACACACACACACACACATAGATATACTAGCAGTTCAGCACGGCTTTGCTCAGACCCTATGTACTGTTCATAACTTGCCCTACGTGTGGATACACTTTATGTAAGATTTCAAATGTTTAGATA
The DNA here is from genome assembly GCF_053919585.1 of Euprymna scolopes. Taxonomy (NCBI): domain Eukaryota; kingdom Metazoa; phylum Mollusca; class Cephalopoda; order Sepiida; family Sepiolidae; genus Euprymna; species Euprymna scolopes. The sequence continues at coordinate 53,508,138 of NC_136482.1, read as the reverse complement.
AAAAAATTGTCTGAGTAATTTCGTAGACACCACAGAGGTAATCGAAATCTTGCTCGCTAAGGTAACTCATTACCACCTCTGCCTTGTGACATGGGGCATTATCTTGCATAAAGGTAGCCCTATCGAAACCTGAATTCTGTATGATTGGCACAACATGATCTTGAACAATGTTTTTATAGATCTGCGCATTTACACGAGTTTATAACCGGACAAGAAGCGTTGTAGATTTGCTAGAAAACATTCCAAATACGATGATGCTTCCACACACACGCGCACGCACACACACGCATATACACACATATTTTCACTTCTATAGATGTATAGATAGATAATCTATTGAGTTTAAATAGTGAATGTTTTACAAATAATAAATATGTACATACGAACAAATGCATCGAGTGACCAGAAAGCTTTTATTATTTCATGCATTTGGGAAAGAAAAAGCTTTGCATATCGCATTTGTTTATAGCCAATCTTTGTTTATAAGGCAAGACTATAACACTTGAAATAATGTTATACACAGCTGCCATTTGTTCAGAGAATCTAATTAGGGGGAAATTCTCACTCTGGAAACTCTTCTGCAAAAGTAAACACCTACTTGTCTTGTCGAATGTAACATTAATGCGGTTTCTGGCATTTGTTACGAAACAGTGGATAGTTTTAACACCTATTCCGTTTTATTTGGATATTTTCAAGAAGAGTAAAGTAAGCTTTTCTAAACAAAAGTGTTTCTCAAGATTCAACAAAAAATGTGTGTACAAACTTACATGCAAACGTATACACAGTGGATAGGTGAAATATTTAGGATATGGAATAGTGGATAAGTATAAAGCAGACCAATAAAAATGCACTTGGCATTAACTTATGATGCCAGATTGAATCTTGTCTGATTCTACAATAAAAAAAATAATATACCTCAGAGGCCTGAATTTAACACCATGGCTAAACGAATTCTCATGGAATGTTATTCAGAAAAAATTGATAATGGATGAATTTAACTGTCACCTAAAGGCTTTTTCTCCACGTGATTTTTTTTCTACCAATCTTTCTCAAATCTTCCTCTCTTTCTTACTTACCCAATCGTCCATTTTTCCCTTATACATTTGGCTCACTCACTAATTTTCTCCAGTTTCGTTACTGATAATGAATTGAGAAATAGCACTCGATGCGTTCCTGCTAAATACTTGACACTATATAGTGAAGGATCACGTGTAATTGTAAAAGGAATGGCATCCTTTCCGTGCATTTAGGTGAAGGAGTTAATTAAAAGGGCGTCTTCAGGTCGCCATCGTCTATGGTTGATCACTTTGCTTAGTAAACTTGTTGAGAAACTAACAACAACAACAACAACAACTGAATAATGAGGATAAAATTTTAAAATGATGTTTTTGCACATGGGAAACACAGTGTAAGAAAAATTAGTATATAACATACGATATACTAGCTGAAGTATACATCTACGCTGGGTTTCTCAACTTTTATTGAATTTTATAGACAAGATTAGAAGTTACGAATGTGTATTAACTATTTTTCGAGCCTGCTTACTACTCCTTTTTTTTTTTTGTGCTCGCAATTTTCGTTTTTTTCTTTTTTGCCCAATCAACACCCTTACACAAACCTCCACTTTCTTTTCCGCATTCAGGTCATGGGTTCGAGCCTGCCTGCCTACTACAACTTTTTTTTTTTTGCTCAACACACACCTCCAAATACCCGGACAACGCCAGGCATCTAGGCTAGTTTTAATAAAAGTAAAACTTATTCAGGTTAATGATAGTGACCTATATTGGTTAAGAAATAACTGGAATGATATAGCAAAAAAGCAGATGTCTAGTGTGAGATTCGAACCATAGGATGGCATAAAATATTGTATTTGAAAGTAAACGTTTTATCCACACAGCCATCAATCACGCATAATTATTTGATCTATTTACCTGGGTTTTATGAGGATCCAAAATTAAAAGTCTGTTTTAGCTTTCTATTTAGTATGTCCGAAATAAATCAAGAAACCTAAATATAAAATGTTAAAAAGTCTTATTAAAGGAAAAACATATTAATGAACATATTTTGTATTCATTTTTAATTAAGAATTTATAAATATTTTCTCTTCAAAATAAACAACACATCAAATATGCATGATGATTTGGCATAAAAAGCATACATGATTTGTATGATAAGACATTAAGAAAATAATAAAATGGTAGTTATTAATTTTTTATACTTTTTCTTAGCTTATTTATTTTTCTTACTGGTAGTGAAAGTTTCAGATTATTATAAGTATGTTATTTTGTTGTTAATAATAAAAAATATAAAATTGGAATGGTAACGCTAAAAATTTTGCTTTCACATACTTTTCATTTTCAATAATGAGTTTTAAAAATGGTTGAAGCATTTTTTTATGGAAATTGTTCGAGACAAAGCATAAAGCCACTTGATGTAAGGACCTAACAAGAATGAAAGCTGATTATTGCAAAGACAAGAGATACCTATTTACCTTAGTCTTGAAAAGATCAAGGCTGCAGGTAGAAGGAAAACAGTGAGTAGGAAGAGAGTCCCACAACCTTACAATCCTTGGTAAGAAACTACTGGAATAAGAAGCTGCACTACAATGAGGTATTAAAACGACAAACTGATGGACATTTTTAGATCAATAAGTCAAACAACATCGGATCAAAGGTGTTGATTTCAAATCTGCAGTTTGACTCTTATGTCAACCGTTTAACTGATACAGCAACACACATACACATATAGAGACAACTTGACCAATGCTTTCACAAAGATGAATGGTCTCAGCAATGCTAAGTGCAAGTTATGCCATACAGAAGTAGGGAGAGTGAACCACCTGACATCCAGCTGTAAGGTTCTGCTGGAGGATGGCTACTATATGATGCGATACAATGAAGTGTATAAATATCTCCACTGGAAGATCCGTAAAAAGTTGAATATCGAATGCAGCAGCACGTCCTGGAAGATATACCCGAAAGAACAGTTGGAAATGAATCATACACATCTACTATGACTATGTAATTCCTACAGCTACGTATCTTGAAAACAGAGCTATTAAACCTAACATGGTGATATGGAACAAGAAGAAGGAAGTAACCTTATTAGAAGTTAGTGTCCCTAATGATACTGGGTTAAACAGAGCTGAAAGTGAAAATATAATGAAATAACAAGGTCTTATGTACGACATAAAAAGAAACTGGATTCTTAGGAAGATCTCTATAATTTCAGTAATTATAGGAGTAACTGGACTCATGAAAAAGAATTTCAATAACTACCTGGCAAATATACACGGTGAACCAAATGCAAGAGAAATTCAAACTATTACACTTAAAAAGACGATTACAATCTTAAAAAGATTTCTCAGTTGGAATATTAGATAGCAGGTAATTGTCTAGCATTCACTGAATAATTGACTGACTGATCTTCTTAGCCTAATAGACAAAATATCTAATACATTCTGATAACACAGGTATCAATAGCTAATCTAAATATTACTGTGTAGTATCATGTTATATAAGTAATGCATGTAGTATTCTAGTATTTGTATATATTCAGCAGCATTCACCCTAGGTGGGTTGAACCAGCTTCCTTCCAAAGAAGAAATGTCTAGGGAATATCAAATTCACAAGCCATCCCGAGTTACATGTATATACCCTGGGTAGAGGAAATGGCAGCATTATGTTTTTTCAGTTCTTGCAGGGAGGTGTTGACGTCCTATGTACAATGCCCAGTATTTCCAACTGGTCACACATCTGGTACTGTCTAGGCTCAATGTTGCTTATGTCGATAATCTGTGTGTCAACGTGATCATGCTGTATATACATGATTATGCCATATATATATATATATATATATATATATATATATATATATATATATTCTAGTATTTATATAAAGTTAGGTATGTGTATATGTTTATATATAAGCATGTATATCCTAAAATAAATAACCGATCATTATGAATTTCAGAACACAACTTGTAGATGTAAGTAATCATAATTTGGACTATATTTAATTTTATCTAGTTTAATGCAAAAGGAGTAAATGTGGGTAGAATTTAGTCACCTCACATTTTTGTGAAATTTTAACAATGGTATTAGTCATTAAGTAATAAATGTCCCCCAATTTTAGTATTTTAAAGGGTTTCTAGCGGCAAAATGTGGGCAAAATCTCCCATTTTAAAATTCAAATATTTAAAGATTTACATAAATTTGATCAATAGTTGTTTGATATCATTTAAGCTACATAATGTGAACTTCAATTTCTTCTAAAGACCCATTAAGTTTGGAGTTTAAATTTAATAAAATAAAATCATGTAATAAATTTCCATCAAAACCTATCGCAGACTAAGCACCTACATAATCCGAGTTCTAAAAAGTTTATAATGACTAAAGAGAATTCATTTATATATGGATGAAAAAAAAGGGCCTTAACTAAAATTGTTAAATAGAAACAGACTTAGCACGTGCATAAACCGATTTCGTAAAAGTCTTCAATTTTAAAACAGAATTTAACTACATAAGGATCAAAAGAGGAAACCTTAACTAAAATTTTGTAAATAGAAAACGGGGATCATCAGCTGCTTACGATGTAGCTGTTTCGGAGATTTAAAAACTGGACAGATGTTAAATACATGGCTCTCCAGTGGATAATACCACTTCCCCAATAAAAAAAATGTAAAATAATACGGTTACTATTTTTACTCATATATGAAAAAAATATAGATAAATAAAATATAAAAATATAAAAAGATAAACTTTAATAAGTTTCAGATTACAAGATCCGTTCTGTGACATGTTAACTAGCATATAAATGCTATGAGAATAAAAATGCATAAAAGCTTAAGTACCTTAGATACCAGAAAAGCAAATAGATAAGAGGAAGGAAACCTAGCCATCTATATATATATAAGCGAAAATGTGTGTATGTATGTTTGTATGTATGTATGTGTGTTTATGTGTTCGCTAAAACGTTTCGACAGACAGAACAAAAATTCACAAACTTGGTATCATATTAAAGCTCCATCCTTTGCCCGAAAAATATCGAAAAATTTCGTTAATTTTTTCACCCTGAAATCAACAATTTCTACAGGGGAGGGGGCAACAAAAACCGTCCTCTTATGACGAGATCGGTTCTACGCATGCGTCAGATGACGTCATGACCTGATTTAGTTTAAATAGTTGAAGAACTGACTTTTATGTACGTCGTGTTAGCTCAGTTGGTTAGAGCGTTGGGTCATTATCTAAACGTTTTGGGGTCAAATCGTGGTGTGAGATGTCTTTTTTTTTTCGATTTTTTAAATTTAAATATTGAACCAGTGTTATTTAAGCCATTTTTCACGTAGCCTTCGTTTTTCTGGGTTTTTTTTTTACTTCGCTTATTCTTAGGTTTTCATTAACACCCCCAACCCCCGACCGACCACACACCCCCAAAAACACCCGGGTACCCACCGATTTTTTAAATTTTAATATCGAAACAGGCTTATTTAAGCCATTTTTACTTTTTTTTTTTTTGGTTTTTAGTTTTAACGTTCGTTTTTCTGTTTTCTTTTTTGTTTTTGTTTTTTCGATTTTTACATTTAACATCGTTCGTTTGCCTTACGTTAGTTTTTTTGTGTTTTATTTTCGATGCTTTGATTACATCCCCACCCACACCCAACCAACACCGCCCGGGTCCCCCCCGAAAGTTCGTTTTTCTGTTTTCTTTTTTTACTTCGATTATTCTTAGGTTTTCATTAACAACCACACACACTTACAAACACTCGGGCAACGCCGGGTACCCCCCACCCCACCCCGCTAGTACATATCTAAAAACCCAATATATAATCTAAAGAAGCTTTGAATAAAAAAATGCAAAAATAAAAATAAAGAATGCAGTTTAGATTCCCAGAAGGAAAAAAAAATATGAATTTTAGCCTATCACAGACTAAGCACCTACATAATCTGATTTCTAAAAAGTTTATAATGACCAAAGAGAATCCATTTATATATGGATGAAAAAAAGTATATATATATATAGCCACACAAGCTCACTCAGAGATGTTGTTTTGTAGTAGTCTGATTAAATTAATTTGGCTTAATTTATCAGTTGTACAGCTCTTTTCGAGCTCTTGTAAATGATTCATTAAACACAAGTTGCTATTTCTTTTATAGTTGTGGAAGGGTTGTTCATTCCTCTTACAAAGATATTGCAGTTTATGCGAATGCAATAGATCCGGGTTTTTTCTTAATTCGGTTTAGCCAAATGCACAATCGATTACATCACCCGTGCCTTCTGACCAAACTAATGAGAATGTCCGTTCACTCAAACACAGCAGGCTCCATTCAGTTTTACAAGTTACAATATAACAAAACAAAATGAAAAAAATATATCGAGATTCATCCCCAGTGTTGCACACGAACATGCATCTTTTCTTTTTGTTTAATGAGTTACATTCATACCAACACCAACGATGCACAAGAGAAACCACAACGTTACCCTCTTGGAAACAAGAAAGGAAAAAAAGAAAGAAAGAAATAAAAATAAAAAAATAAACTAAATAAATAATAATGCGTTTTTTTTAATATAAAAAAATATAAAATAAATTATTCTTGTTTTATGTTGTTTAAGCAAAAGCTCCCCACATACAAAGATACATGGCAGAGTTAATATAAAATCGGGCTTATTTGAAAACTACCGAAATGGAAAAACACTAAATATCCAACAAAGAAGGATATATTAAAAAATATGTGATTTAATAAAGTATTACAAAGGATGGCGTATTGATTTATAGGGAAAATAATAAATTTATTCTTTACATATATACATATATACGAGGTGCGTTAAATAAGTTTTCAAACTTTTTTCATATGGGCACTTTTATTGATAGTATACACATGAAACTCTAGTCCCCTTCAAAGTAATTTCCTCCAGCTGCAATGCACTTGTTGTACCGTTCCAACAATTTCTAGAAGGAAGTCCTCTTGTGTGAGCGTGTCAATGACCTCCATGACAGCCTCTTTCATCTTCTTAATTGTCTCATAATGACAGCCTCTAGGGTTTTCTTTGAACTTAGAGAATAACCAAAAGTCTGGAACTTAGAGAATAACCAAAAGCAAGGTCTGGACTATAGAGAGGGTGAGGAACTGTCTTGATGCTCATCTTGGTCAAATAGTCTGTGACAAAGATGGAGTTGTAGACTAGTGCATTGTCCTGGTGGAAATGCCACTGCCCAATTTGAAGAGTTCTGGCCTCTTCCAACAGAATCACTTCCTCAGCGCCTTTAAAACCTCAACATAGTATTCTTTGTCAACTGTCTTCTCAGTGGGAATCCAGTGCATGTAGATCATGCTGTGCTGTCAAAAAAAGAGATCATCATAAGTTTCTGGTAGGATTTGCTCTGTCTGGTCTTCTTGGGTCTGGGAGAGCCAGCATGCTTCCAGTGGGTACTCTGTCTCTTGGTCTCTGGGTCATAACAGTAGATTCAGCTTTCATCGCAGGTCAACAGGTCAGCAGAGCATCAAGAACTATCGGATCTGAATTGGGATAAACTTTGTGCAAATCTTCTGCATTTTCAGTTCCTTGCGAATAACTGTGTGTACAGTTCCCACACTGACATCAAACTGTGCACTTATTGTCTTTATAGACACACTACAGTCCTAATCCATGGAATTCTTTATTTGGCCAATCAACTCTAGTGCTTTGACTTCCTTACTCCTCCTCACATCATCCCTTACAGACTTTCTACCTTCCTTGAATCTCTTATGCCACTCAAAACCTGATGCTCGATTCATACAAGATGGTCTAAATTAGTCTAAAGCATTCCATACATTTCTGTGGCATTTTTTTCCAAGTCTAAAACGGAATTTTTATAGCATATCGTCCTTCTAAAGTGTCCTAACGTCTAGATTGCATTTTTGCAACTCACTAGCTGTGACAATCAGACAGTGTATTCCAATTCCTTTTCTAGCTGTTCATTTGAATCTGAAATCATAAAAATTTGATCAATCATCTCATAAGATGTATAGCAATAACATACTGAATTTTCTAGAGTCTAAAACAATTTAAATGCCTGTACAAAAAAGTCTGGAAACTTATTTAAGGCACCTCATAATGTCTGCGTTAAAACGTTTTGATATGCATGAGTATACATTTTATGCACAAGCGCTGATACATGTTTCTTCCATGAAGATTTCTTTATTCAAAAACCCAGATTCAGATTACTTCTTCGGTGTTTTTCAAACTCGTTACAGGTATTAAAGTCTTTCTTCTCGATTATTCTGCATGCAAGTGTACTGGATATTAACTTTCATTTCTTTTTATCCTGGAGTACATCTAATTTTTGATGGATCATCCTCCTAGAATTTGTATCAATTTATATTTTAACTTTCTTGCTTTTTCTTTTTCCTTTTCTTACTCTTCTCTTACTTGTTCTATACTAATTTGCTCTGCTTTATTTATATTTTATAATTTAAATTTTTATTAGAACTTTATTGTCAATGTTTTGAATTTTAGAAAAGTATTTTTTATTTTTTGACATTTTAAAAAAATATTTGTACTTTGAAAAGTTTTTGTAATTGTTTTGTATTTTTATAAATTTTAAAAAATATTTCTTATTTTTATGTATTTTTTAACCTTTATTGTTTTTTCTGCCTCTTCTCTCTTTATCCCCATCATATTAACCCGCCTATAAAACTTTTTCCAATTCTAATTTCCAATAATTTTTTTCAATTCCAATCTGAATGTTTTCAAAGTCAGTGTTGCTTTTTTACCTTTACATTTGTATAATGCTGACCTTTTCTCCTGTTCTGACGAGAAGCATTTAGTTCGAAATGCGATAGGCAAAAGATGTTTCTCCCTTATTCCTCTTTCTGTAATACTTACTGAGTTGATAATGTAATAAAGTTCTTATGTAATATTATTCATCACCTTCATAACTTATCCTATTGTTCCTCTTAACCAGTTAGAGATTTTTATTCAGATAGGTTTGCTTTACCATTGAAAATTTGTTTTTAAGCTTAATTTTATTACTATATATATATAAGGGGCACAGAGAAATTTCATAAAATAATTTTGTCAATTTGAGCTATAAGAAATGAATGGAACGATTGTGTATGATTTTGAGAACGCAGATGATCTAATTGAATTTTGTAAACAGATCGGAAAACATTTCTTTTAATATTTCAAGAAGAACAAGAAATTTGATCGATCACCTCACGAAATACTGGGTTTTTTTCTTCTCAAAAAATGATTCATTTATATTGGAACAAGTTGCCACAGAATGTCGAGAATAATAATATGAACAGATTTTGTGATTATGCATTATTATATAGACACTGTTGACATCTTACAGATGAGATATTTGAAAGAATCTGAACTTACTTGTCATAGAAAGTAAGGGATTGGGATAAAGGCAAAGAAGAAACAGAAAATATTGAAATAATTTTCTTTTTTAAATGTTGAATTGCATATTTATTTTTCACTTATCTTTACTGAGATGCACACAAATGCACATGGGTAAATTAACTATTTGTATTTCAAGCTCGTCAATATTTCACAAATAGCATTGTTAGTAAATCCAGTAAAACTTTCTAAAATATACTGCTACCAGATTTGTGTGGAAAGTTAAGAGTGAACCAGAACTAGTTAAATCTCAAATTGAAAGCTTCACCTTATGATTGAGAACAAAACTTCTAGAAGAGTATTTTTTTTTTGTAGCATCAACACTTGTGTGAATTATTATGTATTTCTTTTTACAGCCCTACTAAATACAGTGTCTGGTATTCCCAAATAGTCACGCATTTAATACTGACCAGGTTCAATATTGTTTAAATGATCTAATGAGAACTGGTGTATCAGTGTGATAATAGCATATGCATTAAAAGTGAACTGTTATAAGAGAAGAGAATCAACTTATTTTTGTTTCAGATTTCCAGAAAACCATTTTATGATTGAAATAAAGAGTAGTGTTAAGAATGTTAACATTGGATCAGTAGAGAAATAACAAAAGTGTCATAAAATTGTTTTATCAAATAAATTATTTCGTATATTTCTTTAATTTATTTAAAAATTAGCATTCATTCTATGTTCAATATTTACATGGAAAAGTTTTGTCAGATTGATGCAAAATAATCTCCCTTATACCATTTTTATATAAGCTAGTTTTATCTACCTGGCGTTACATAGGATGCAGTTAAGTGATTTTAACTTTTAATTTTTATTTGTTTGCACACTTTTAAATAGAAAAAGAAATATAATTTTAATAAGGTAGACAACTCCTATTATATTCTTCAATTTAAAATATAACTTATCCTGTTATATTAATTATGCTATTTTTAGGATTGTATACACTGTTTATGAAGAATGTGTCACACAATCTATTTCGATATCAAAAGCAAAAGTTTTCAAATATTACTTGTTTATTGCCATATCTGTTTCTATCTGAATGAAAATATGAATTTTTAAAGTCATTTTGTATGATTCTAATACATTATTTCGTTTAATATGCAGCAAATGTTAATTACAAATAGAAGCCATATTTCTACCAGAATCAAATCTTGCTATTATTACAGAATCAGTAATTGAAATTTCTGTAGAAAAGAAATATTTTCTTGCAAAAATATTTTAATGCGAATAATTGTATTGCCAACAAAATTAAAGCGAATTCTTTTTTCTTTGTAACAACATGGATCAATGTTTAAGAAAATGAAATGTCTATTCAGAATGAAATATTATTATTTTAGAAGCTAATTAAGTCTGACGTAGGAAATCCGAGCTACTAAATTTTATATATAAAATCATTCTATAAAGTGTGTAGATTTCTTAAACTGGATTTCTTTAAATGCTAAAATCTGAAGACAAACCGTACTCAAATACTATTATGTAGTGTTATAAATGTTGATGAAATGATCTTGTAACCAAACAGATGACAGAAAAGAAGGAATAAATATAAACCACCTCTCAAAGTGTTGTCAATAAGGATCAAAATAATCATGAGGCTGTTTGCTCAGCAACTGAGAAGGCTAACATGCTTGCCGGTCGGTTTGCCTCAAACTTCACATTGGACCCAGCAAATCACTCTCTCCCTGACTTTCCTTTGTGGACAGCCACCACAGTAGATGATCTGAAAATCACCCCTTCTCAGGTGCATGGTATCATAAAAACTTAGACACCTCAAAGCATGTGGACCTGATCTCATCCCGGCTGTGCTATTAAAAAAATGCTCCACTGAGGTTGCTCCAGTTCTCTCCAAACTTTACAACAAATACCATAACAAATTTTGCTTTCCCGACTGCTTGAAAACTGCTTTTGTGGTACCAGTTTTCATGAATTCTGGCGAAATAACTGACCCATTAAATTATCACCCCATTAGCCTCCTTCCACTTTTCGCCAAAATATTTGAGTCCATAATTAATCAAGCTCTAGTCCATCATCTTACAGTTGCTAAACTCCTGACTGACTATCAATATGGATTTAGGCAAGTCTGTTCCACAGCAGATATCCTAACTGTAATCTCTGTATATACCATTCACTGGACAAAGCAGGGAAGGGTAGAGCAGTAGCTCTTGATATATTTAAGGCTTTTGACAGGGTAAGGCACGATGGTCTTCTCAGGAAAATCAGATCATATGGTATTACAGGAAGAATAAATAACATAATTAAATACTTCTTTAGTAAGAATCGTCGTACATCCAAGCAATTTGATATAAATGCAGGAGTACCTCAGAGGTCTATGCTTGGACCTCTATTATTCCTAATATTCATAAATGATGTCCCTGATAAAAGTGTTACTGAGATGGGTATATTTGCTTAAGACACCACGCTCTATAACAGACATAAGAGGAAAACAAATGAACACATATCTAAGGAAATGACAGAAACACTGGAGGAAGACCTCCAATCTGTAGTAGAATGGGGACAAAAATGGATGGTCATATTCAATGCTGCTAAGACTAAGCTTGTTTCCTTCAATAACTACAAGAAGCCTTCTCTACCACCAATAGCAATGGCCAAGAACACATTACCTGAAAGTACTTCATTTAAACTCCTTGGCCTAACATTCACAGGGAACATGAGTTGGAACAGGTATATTGAGAGCATTGCCAAGGCTTTTGCAAAGAAGGTAGGCTCTCTCTACCATGCTAGGAAGTTACTTATGCCTGAAATTATTCTGTACCTCTATAAGGCCACCATTCGCCCATGTATGGCGTACTGTTGTCACATTTAGGCTGGTGCATCTGCTACTAGTCTCTCACTCCTGGACAGAGTTCAAAAGAGAGTCGCCAACCTCATAGGTCCTGAACTGTCATCTAAACTTCAGCCTGTTCCATCGATGAAATGTTGCATCCCTCTGCCTGTTCTACAAGTACTTTAATGGTGAATGCTCTGGCAAACTGCAAGGACTTGTGCTCCCTCAACATAATTACCCCTGACAAACCTCACAAGCAGCTAAATCCCAGCCCTACACAGTAGAGATGTCTCGATGTAAGAAAGCCTTCTACTCCAATAGTTTCTTCCCCAGAACTGCTAGACTTTGGAAATCCCTTCTGTGATTCTATTTTCTCAACTGAACTGACATGCAGAAGTTCAAGTGTAATGTGACCAGACATCTTGCTGCCGATCTCTGTTCATAATATCCCTACAACTTATGTTCTCGATAGTATCTCCCTACTTCAATGTGGCACTGTGCCTTGTTTGGGGTAAAAAAAAATTGAATAAATAAAATGGAAAACCTTAATTCAAACATCCTTGGCAAATTGTATCATTCCAGAATCTTTAATTGGAGATGTAGGATCCAAACTTCATCAGATCAATATTTCCTTCAGATTATTATAAAATTTTTGAACATGGCTCAATGATCAGATATCTGTTCATCTTCAAAATTCTACTATCTGATTACTATGCAATTGATGTAACACTATTGCAGAATTCAGTAAATAGAATATAATAAAACTTAAACTAGCCTTTTGTGCTCGTTAAATATCTCTTTCTTTCTTTTATTTATTTATTATTTTGCTCTTCAACTATTGGTTAAATGTGGTGATATTGCTTTTTGTCTATAATTAACTATTCCTATCTTTTCTTCCCTTTCTTTATTAGACAATAAAGATATGAGGAATTATAGATGCATGAATGATAGATGCAGTTTAAAATAAAAGTGGGAGAGTTAAACAAAAATCAATGAGAAAGGACGAGATTGATAAAAAGACACTTGTTAAGAGAGGTGTCACTTGAATAAATTCCAATTTATGGCTAATTGTAACAATTAAAATGGTATGTTATTCAAGCATAATGCAATCCTTAAACAGGAATATTTTAACATGTATCTTATGTGATTAACATATATAGGGAAAAACACCTTTGAGAAATAAATTTTGATCTAAATTTTCATATAAATATAGTCAAATAGGGATCAGTCACGAAAATTTTTGGATTTTTTTTTTTTTTTTTGATAGCTGGAAAATGTTTTATGAAAAATATTTCATGAAAAAATGTTTTAGAAAAACATGTGATATGAAAAAAGCTTTATGGAAAAATGTTTCATGGGAAAATATTTAACAAAACTTGTTTTAGGATGAAATGTTTTATGAGATAAATGTTTTGTAAAAAATACTTTATAAAATAAATTAAAAAAAAATATTTTAGAAAAAATGTAGGTAAACTGCTGGAAAGAGTAGGTCATGTGACTCTTTGTGATGCCATTCTCATTATCAACATTTAAAATTTTTAATTGTAAAAGAAAAGGTATTTTACAAAAGTGAAAAGTATTCAAATGCATTTACTTGGAAGATATCGAAACGAACTAAACCAGGAGATGACAACTGGGTAAAATGCCCGACACTGGCACTGAGGAATAGGTTTGTAAAAAAGGTAGCAGTCATGGCAGCAAACACCTAGAATGACAAAAAAGACAGACTTAATACATTAATAGATTTCAACATCATATTCAAGCTCTTTTGAAAAAACATATTTTATAAGAATACTATTTAAGTGGAAACAATAAAATCTACCAAGAAACAAAAAACCTTCAAATCATAATTACATTGACGAATTACATTTAGTATTAAAATTACAATATCAAATTATATTTAATATTAAGATGTTCTACTTTTAAACTAAATAAATTTTACATAAATTCTAATGGATATTTCACACTAATGATACTTAGGGAAATTTTGTGTGAACTTGTCCAATTAAATAAAGTACAGAAGTTAACAATTTCTTGTCAATTATAATGATTGAAAATGGTAGTCATCATCTTTCTTGTTTTATAATTTATTATTGTATAAATTTCCTCATAGTATCTATTCACTATATTCTGTCTTTTGTACTGCTTATTAGTGAATGATACAAACTGATAATTTCTGTAAAAGACTGGCTAGATAGAATCAAATATCAATTTGTCATATGCAATGCTATTTAGGTTTGATTTGGAGAACTAATGTAAAATATCAAATCCTATTTTATCTTTCACAATTTACTATTGTATGTATGCCCTCACTCCATCTTTCCACACTATTATTTCTTCTGTTATCCTTACCAGTGTGTAAATACTTTGCTCAAGATGCTTGGTTTTGATATCAAATTCGATACTGTCCAAAGTAATTCATATTACTTCCGGTCGATCCCTCTTCATATCACTTGTAGTTAAATTTTTTAGCCCCATTCTCACTGGGGTATTTTTGTTCCATCTCATTAAATACCCAACGAAAAATTTCTTGATTGTTTTATTCTGATTTTCATACTCATTTTCTCTCGTTCATTTTATGTTTTCTTTGCTCACTTGAAGTTTATCTCCTATCTTAGTTAGTCTCCTTTGAAAGTTGTCTATTTTGTCATTAAGAGTCTTGTCTACCGTCCAGATTTCAGAGTTATAAAGGAATATAATACCAATATGCATGTTGAATGCCTTTAAATTCGGCTCAGGATGTTGGTACACCTGAATGAAATCATTAATTTCTAGATACTATAAAAACTCGGCTGATTATTTAGATTAGGATTTGGGTAATAAGTAAAAAATTTTCTACTCATCGTAGTAATTGTGCATGGTAAGTCAAACAGCATTCAAAATTTAAAAAATAATAATAAACATCAAAAGATAAGATTGAAATACATTTATGAACACTAAAAGTTGAAAATACCAACAATAATTATCTGATTTAATCGAAATGAATGAATGATGCTCAACAACAACACTCAGCAACAATAACATCCTCAGCAAATTTGTTGCATGCATCAATGCTTGTGGCTCAAATGGAGCAGCACCACCAGCATCCTCTTGAGTCTGCAGAATCAGAACTATCTAAAGTTGAAGATCAACTAAACTATTGTGAAACCCATCAATTTGTACAACTCATACTTGCTGATAACAAGGAAGGCAGAGCAAAGATTCGCTGTCATGAAAAGTAAAGTGCTCTATTACCTCTTGAAAGTTACACTGTTCAACAACATCTGTAATGACAAAATCTGAATGTGCTACGCAAATATGCTGATTAAGGGTTGGATGAGGAAATAGCAGCTCAGAAAATTCAAACGTGTTTTGAGGGTTGATGAGACATCATTCTGAAACTCATATTTAACTTTGAAGTCATGGGGAAGCGACCAAAAAGAAAGTTGATATGCACAAATACTGTGCATAATGATTACTGTAAAACTGGCCAGCACTCATACCGGGCCTTTGATTGTGTCAAGTAGCGGGGAAAATCCATTATTGGAAACCCTGCCTTAGCTTGGGACAAACACAAAGAAAAAGAAGAAACTAAAATAAAAAATACGAACCACTCTCCATGTTAGTTCATTACTCCAAAAACTAGCTGCTTCTTCCACACTAAAGAGAGTTCCACCTACAGGAGCCCCAAAAGCTGCAGACACGCCAGCTGCTGCCCCTCCTGAGACAAGATCACGAATTTCGTGATCAGACCGTAATTCTTCAAATAGCTAGAGAAAGAAAAATATGCAAACATAAATTTAAAACCAACACAAAACTTTGGCATTTTTGTTGTTTGTGAAAAAAGGCATTACAAAGTAACATATAAAGTATTAAAAAGGTATATACAAATTTTTTTTTGTGCATAAGGCTTTATTGATGGGACACTGAGATAATTATAAAAAAACAACGCTCAAGTCAATGTTATAATTTGGAAAATAAATAACTTGATACAACAGTTAATTTTATATCAATAACACAATTTTTTGAAAACATAAGAATATTTAAATACATAATTTTAAACAGTCAACACTACCCAGAGTTTTTTTTTAAGTAAACAAACATGTATTTGTTTAAAAATCTAAATTTTTGACAATCATAGTGTCTTCGTCGGGATCACTTTTTTTTTCCTTCCTTATGACATGATGTCAACAAGAAAATTAAAATCCATCTGGTCATATTTCCATCTGGTGATATTTTCAAATGTCCAATTCAGGAGATACACGTTGGCGTGCATGAAATGAATTAGCGAAGATTTTTTTTCTCCGTGATAGACGCATTGTTTAAATTGAAATACATAAGAATATTCATTTTTATTTTACTAAGTACTCATTAAATCAAGGCTTAAAACCACTCGAGGATAAGGTTTAATAAGATGCATAGATTGATAGTTGAATGATGAAGAATATTAAAACGAATGACTGGAATGAATAACATTCGATTATTCATGATTAAACTCTACAACAAGCATCTATTAAAATTGGATTTGAACATGGCCATATTGTAGCCCATACAATGAATACTCTAAAAGGATTGAAAATTTCCACATACAACTAACTCAAAACAGCCGATCCAAAAAACAGCAAGTCTCCCTCCCTAAAGGATAAAATAAGGAGTAGGTGGCGGTTTCTGAAGTTGTAAGAAGTAAACACAGTCCACCTTTTACTCTACATCAAATAGTCTATACTTGAGCATATGTTATAAATAAAGCAAACGGTACAAACCAAACAATCTTTTCCACAAAATGGTAATCTTCCTCTACCAAAACCAGCAGCAACAATAGAACCCGAATGGACCATTGGACCTTCCTGAAAGAAAATGAAAATTAAATAAAAGAAAATATTAGATAAATAAAATATACTTAATAATAAATAAAGGCTGGCAAATATCATTGGATTTATGATTATATTATCACATTGTTGTCTAATTAAAGGTTGGTCTTGCACTAAGTTCTGTGGATGGTCTTCAGAAGTTGGAAGTTGTGGACTCATTTTGCTATTTTAGTGATATAACCTGTGCTAGTAGAGAATATGAATTAAGTTCGATATCACAAATACAAGCAGCATATTTAATAAGATTTTTCTCATTTTAATCTGTTGTTCATTTTCATTTTTTTATATATAGAAATCGTTTCTTCTTGGAAAGCCATTTGACGTAAGGAGTTAAAAATAGTACTTGGGTAAAAAAAACCTAGCTAACAATAAATGTTAAATGCATATAATCCGATCTAGAAAACAGCAATTCTTCCTCCTTTGTCAGAAACATTGCTCATGTGACGTGAAGACTAAAGGATAAAATAAGTGAAGCAAGAGATACAAGGGTGTCAAAAGTAAACCCAAGGTTCACTTCCTATTCTTCTTACTTGTATTGCATTTATCAGAATGAGAAAAAACCTTTGTGGATTGAATAGTGTGGGAGACAAATGAGAAGAAAACTTCTATACTGCAAGTAAAGACCTACCTTTCCACATAAAAGGCCTCCAAGAAGAGAAAGAATCACACCGAGTCCTTTAGCTATGAGAGTTCGTAATCTCAATAATCCCGGAATTTTTACTCCATTTAGGTATGCTTTTATTAAAGGGATACCACTGCCTGCTGCCCTGGGCTGAAAATAAGTAAAAAACAGATATGAAAGAAAATAAGAATTGCTTAACACATCACTCAATAAGTTCTGAGACTGAAATATAGATAACGCTACTAATAAAATGTCCATATGATCTTTATAAAGTACTAACCTTCAAGTAGCACATGTCCAAATCGAATATGTACTTTGTCCTTTGTTATCATTTGTACTTTTCTGTTATTGTTGTTTGTTCTTTTCTGTTTCAACTCCCATAGCTGAGCAGCCTTTATGATATTTGAAATAAACTGGTTTCCACCAATTTGGCTCCCTGTCCACATTTCCTCATGGCGCTATAAACAGGATCCAATCTGACGCTGCGTGATACACAGTCTTGGATTATTTTTTTGTTGGATGCAGGCATATGCCTCTATTTTCGTTAGGAATCAGATAACAGAGAAGGATATTCAGACCTTGACAGATGATCACCTGAGATCATTGAAAATTGAAGTGCTGGGTGATAGACTTGCAATTCTGGCACATGCAAATGAGGTTTTTCAGTCATCAATACACAATTTTTCGGTACCTGTTCAAATCACTACTGTCAAACCTTCTCCAGCATCTATCAAACTCCCATGTGCCAGTGCAAATATGACGCACTCACAATTTCAAAATGAGTTTCGGCAATCTTGCTCAGCATACGGGGGAAGGTGTTAAAGAATACATAGTGTGCCTCAGATCCTTGCTGCTGATTGTGAGTTTGTCTGTCTGTCTTGCCGGTTTGACCTCTCTGATATGAATGTGAGGAACCAATTTGTTCGAGGACTTGTGAATGAATCATTGCAAACAAACATATTGGCAAAGGCTCCTCAGCTCAAGACTTTGCAGGACGTTATTCAGCATGCAGAGACTTTTAAAACCATACTCCGTGACCTACAGCTACAGGTCTCTTCCACAGTTCAATCTATTCGATATGCACCTGAGAGGCGCAATGCTCATCAATGGCAATACCCTAATCAGAACAATTCTCGACACCATCATAATCAGGACCATCCTCAGAGTCCTAGACAATCTTCGCAGTGGCCAAAGTCATGTCGTGGTTGTGGTAGTGGTAGTAATTCGCACAGTATTTTTGGTAAACCAGGCAGATATCCACACTGTCCTGCTTGGGGGCAAACTTGTTCAAACTGTAACATGTTGAATTACTACTCGTCCGTTTGCAAGAAGTCAAGTTGTTCAGCCTATTATGTTCACAACGTGGTTGACGATTCACCATCGGAAGGTAATGCACTTATTGCTCATGTACATTACAACAGTGACTCAGACATTTTTACCACTTGTGACATCACCCAAGAAATTGAGGCAGAAGTGCAGCCTTCCATCATGAATTGTAAACCAGTGACATTAAGTATTTTTCCCGATAGTGGAGCGAACATTTGTTTCGGTGGTCCTAAGCACCTTAGCCTTATGGGTGTTGCAACCTCTCAATTGAATCTGTGCCGAAGATGAGTGAAAGCTGTTGGTTCAATCCTTGTTTGTAAGGGTTGGATCCCAGTGAGGTTTGTTGTTGGGGGCCGACCAACCAAACAGGACTTGTATATCTATGATAAAGTGGACAGGTTATACTTTAGTAAACAGGGTTGTATTGATGATTCTGTCCACTTGTTATCCTCATCCAATGCCTTTCATTGAACAAAGGCATGTCAACTCTGTTCGTTCAGTTCAAATCCATCTTCCAGAGAAACCTTCATGTCTACCATTCCCAGCTATCCCTGAGAATGTGCCGAAATTAGAGCAATATCTTAAAGAATAGTTTGCTTCAAGTGCATTTAACAATGAAGTTCCATTCCCTTCAATATCTGGCCCAGCTGCTAAGATACATGTCAAGCCAAATGCTGTTCCCTATGCACAACATTCTCCCATTCCTGTACCACGTCACTGGAAGGCAGCAGTGAAGGAGAGTGAAACCAGCAGTGTTTGCACTCTTGACAAGTTGAGTATAGTAACTTTGGATTATGTTGCTGATGCTGCACAATCTGATCCCCAATATCAAGCCTTGTTGAAAGCTGTGCCACTCAGGTTTCCAGAGAAGCGCAATCATGAAGGGAAGACGTATTCCTTCGGAATTCATTTTATATTAAAGGAAATATGTTTTCTCTTCATGATTGCCTTAATAATGTTTTGTACCCCCAAGAAAATCATGAAATATATATATATATATATATATATATATATATATATATATATATATATATATATATATACAGGGTCATCAATATTTAGCGTTACAGTCTATTTCCAACTATAATTTTAATCATTTTTCTCGGTATTCCTCTATTTTTGACACTTATTTATGAATCTTTATACTTTCAGATACCAGAATATTACCATGAGTAGTATTTTAGACAAGCGGACTGCAATTGTTGAGCTGTTTAAAGCAGGAAACTACAGGAAAAATATCTGTAAAAGCCTAAAAGTGAACAGAATGCTGGTGTGGAGGACTTTAAAACGTTTTGAGGAAACTGAAGACATTCAGAATAGGCCAAGACAAGGTCGCCCTCGAACAGCTAGAACCCCTAAACTTGTTAAATCTATCAGAAAAAAATCAGGAGGAATCCTAAGAGATCCATCCAAAATCTGGCTAAAGAGTCGAGAGTGTCGTATGGGACCATGCCAACTGTACTCCGAAAGGACCTGAAGATGTCTCCATTCAAGCATGTCAAGAAACAACATCTTTCTGCTCAAGTTGTTGATAAACGACTCCAAAGATCCCAGATTCTTCTTTCCCGCATTCAGGATAGCACGGTGGCACACTACCAAATCTCGTTTTCAGTGATGAGAAGAAATCTGATGTTGAACACCACTTTAACACTCAAAACGATCAGGTTTGATCGAGTGATGGGGACGAAGGATCCCGAGTGGTGACAAGGAAACAATGTGCTCCCTCAGTGACGGTCTGGACAGCCATGACAGAGTTCGGTAAAAGTCCCCTCTTTTTTGTTGACCAGGGAGTAAAATTCAACCAGCAAAAGTATCAAGATGACATCGTCGTTGGTGCATTGTTGCCCTGGGCACAGAAGCACTTCAAAAAACGTTCCTGGTCTTTTCAGCATAACTCCGCACTATCACATAAGGCCAAAAAGACTCAGGAGTGGCTTTCCGAGAATGTCCCATGCTTCATTCCCAAAGAGGAATGGCCACCATCTTCCATCGATCTGAACCCCCTTGATTTTGATCTGGTCATACCTTGAGAGCAAGGTCTCGGACACTCACCATCAAAGTTTGAAGCTCTGAATGTCAAACTGCAGAAGGAGTGGGCCAAAGTCCCTCAGAAAGTAATTCGTGACACATGTTAGGCATTTCCTAAACGTCTTCAACTAGTTATTGACGCAGATGATGGACATATCGAATAATATTTTGTGTATTAACTTTCTATTGATTTTTCTACAATAATATATTTGCAAAAATTGTAAATTTTGTTTAATTTCCTAAATATAACTACTTTAAGTTGTAACTATAAATACTGATGACCCTATATATATATATATATATATATATATATATATATATATATATATATATATATATATACACACACACACACACACACATATATATAAGATCTGTTGTTATTTTAACAATATATAAATATGCTTATTTTTGTATTTTAATTTTTGCATCCTAAGTGGTGAAGAGAAGAGAGAGGTTACCCCACCTTTATTTTTGTTTTTGTGTCGCCTTTTTTTATGACGCAACATATTTTTATTTATCTTATTATTATTTATTAAATATTTGAATATTTAAAAAAAATATTTTTTAAATATTTTCACATACATAAAATATATCCATAGACAAATATTTCTGAGTATCACCCATCATCAGCATGGATCAACCATCAACAAGGATGGATCAACCATCAACAAGGATCGAACACAAGCGTTTTACCAATGAGTAACAACGTCGTCAGATTTCATGCACGGTTTTTATCGATTTTTAAATGCTAATGACGGGTGATACCCAGAAACACGTGTCTATGTGTATCTTTTATGCAAGTAAAAATATTTTTTTTAAATATTTAAATATTTAATAGATAAATAAATAATAATAAAAAAATAAATAAAAATACGTCCCGACTAAAAAAAGGGCAATGCAAACACAAAAATAAAGGAGGAGGTCACCTTTCTCTTCTCTTCGTCGCCTAGGAAGCGAATATTAATATACAAAAATAAGCAACAATGCAAAACTGCTTGTATATTGATAACAACAAGTGATCTTATGTTTAAAAACGATAAAAACCAAGCACGAAATCTGACATGGCTCATTGGTAAAATGCTAGACTGTTGAAAGTGTAGTACGTTCGATCCTCGTTGATGGTTGATCCATGCTGTTGACGAGTGATGCCCAGAAACACGTGTCCATAGATATATTTTATGCACATAAAAATATTTTTTAAATATTTAAATATTTAATAAATAAAATAATAATAATAATAATAATAATAATATATATATATATATATATATATATATATATATATGTATATATATTCAAAAGTTATAAAAATTTATGATTATACTAGACTACCCGTGACCCGTTGGGTCAGTATGTTATATTAGCTATGGAATTAATGTATGAGCGTGACATTTGTGACGTAAAGAAAATAGTTTTTTGTGACATAACAGAAACATTTCTATGAAAGTATATTAAAATGAAAAAAGAATAAAGATAGATTTCTATGAGTTGTTCTGTTTATAATTGTTTATTTTTGAAAAAAAAAAACTTACAGCCATTAAATTATAAGTGGTTTGCCATAAATGTGCACTGAAGAATATGTTTTATTGTCACGTTGATTATTTATTTGTAACGCAAATTAAAAAAAAAACATATTTTTGGAATTATTTATCCGTTGGTAGTGTAGAAGAAAATGTATGAATGTTTTTTAAGATAGGTGTATTAAAAAATGGAGAATAAATTAAAAAAAAAATGAAGGCGTGAAATAATTCTTCGATAAAATATCTCATAATATTTGATTTTCTTAAATAAAAAAAAACTACTTCATCGATTTACGTAATTTTTGGAATATGATATCTTATAGCGGTGCTAAGTACATATACCATAAAAAAATTTTAAGATTTTCATTGAGAAATATTTTTTATAGGCCCAATTCTAAACAAGTACCCAAGAAATAATTAATTGCAAATCAATTCAAAAGTATTCGAACACAGAAATGTCCACTGTTATGTAAAGTATTTTGATGAACTGACCTTACTGAGATGACTGGTACTGCAGTTTTTTAGCTAGCAATTCTATCTTAGGATCTGTTGTTGATATACTTAAAATCGTCTTCCACATTTAATTGATTTCGTTACTTCTTGTAAGAATGAAAAGTTTGGAGAATGCTGCTTTACATAAGTAAATTGTTGGGAACAACAATAAATTCCTTATTGCGATTTCTTATATTACTCAGAATCTTTAAAAACATTTTGCCCCAAATTCTTATAGTTGCAGTTTATCAGACCATGATTTAGCTTTAAAATTGTTTTTGAAGTCGATAAACTCTTCTTTTGCTGCTTCAGGTACATCAGATACATTGGCATTGAAAGGATTGACTGTAAGAGAGAAAGATTTGCAACATTCATTAGGACAATAACTTCTTGTTTAAACAGTAAGATTCTCCAAATGTTCTTTCTTTTATCAACATCGATATTAATTCCGTTTGCCGCTTCATCAACAAATTGGACAAATATTGGGAACATGTATAATTTGATTTGGTTAATTTTGATATTCAAGAGTCCCAATTTCATTTTAAAAGACGATATCTTTTCAGACAAAAATATTATTGTACTTTTTTTTACCCTGTAATTCCATATTTATACTATTAAATATCTAAAAAAAAATGTCGAGCAGGTATGCTTATTTACACAACGTAAATTCATCTGTAAACAATGATTCACATTCGACACATTTTGATTTGCAATGAGTCTCAATTACGTCTGGAGTCACTTTTTTAACTAATAATTGGAAACCAGAAATACAATTGAGCATTGCAGGTGTCCAATTAGTATATATTTCGTACAATTTCTCCGATTCAATCAAATGTTCTTTGAAAAAATTATCCATTAAACTAAAAATATCAGCACTAGTAATTGAAATTTGCCAAGGCTTACAGTTAAAAAAATCGTCTTTAATTTTTTTCATTTTTATAATAACGAATATACACAAGTTATAAAAAGTTTTTCCCACAAATAATTTCATGAACAGCCCAGTTGGAGTTTCTTTCATTTCTTGAATAATTTTATATAAAATATCTTCGGATATATCTGTTATCCTTTGTTTTATCGCATTATTTAACATGGATAGAAAATTTATTTACTGCTTCAGGACCAACCATGAGACGTACAATATCTTTAGTGCATGGAACAATAAGATTCTCAGCTATTGTGTGTGGCTTTTTTATTGACTCACCTATAAAAAGGACACTGGGTACATGCGGTACAGGTTAGAAATCAAGAGACTATAGATTGAAGATAAAATTTACACATTATCGTAAGGAGCAAAGCAGTTCACACAATGACTTACATAGCATTTTAAGCAATAAGCTAGTGGCTTACTATTGAAAAACTCATTTATATAAGTTAAAATATCATTAAACAAATAGAATTTTATCAAATTTCACCAGAATTTTTAAGGATGTTCTAACAACTTTTCCGAGAAAAATTGATGGATATAGATGAATTTTATCCTTTATTCAGAGTTATTCATTATATATGATCTTATAAATTAAAAAAAAGAAATTTGCTGCTCTCTTTATAGGACAGTGGAACCTAATGGGTTAAATGGTCTTTCTTTAAACTATTCTTAGTTCCTTATTTGGCAAGTAGTTTCAGAATAACAGTTTTCGTAAAGAGTTAATCTAAATATCTCTAAAATGCAAAAATGTTTACATATATGCAGACAAGGGTTTTATAATGTTAAGCAAAACAGATATCTTGAACCATCTGGCGTCGGATATATGCCTAGCAAGGCTAGCACCCATTTACACACATTTTGTTTACTTCATCACTTAGTATTCTCAAATTCTCACCCATCTAAGAACTGACCTGGCTAAATATCACTTAACTTTGGTGATATGACCTGAACAAGTGTCCCAATATTAAGCTACAGGCTTGTTTTATCACTGCATAGATGTGTTCTGATTGGAGCAAAATCCAATAAATCAAAAAGACAACATAAAATACTTACAGCTGTATATGTTACAAGCGCCGATGCAGCAATTGAGATTACCATGTTGAATCCGATCCATATTAAAGCAGGGATATACAAACAGTTTTCCGATACACATTTATCAATGACTGAAGAAAAACTGTTAAGGAAATCAGTGAAGGATTATTTGAAGAATATCTCATTAACAGTCAAAATAGTTACTTTCACTCATCTACATTTCTAGATTTGTATTTGCGATTATAATAAAGAATAGAAATATTGTTTTCAGTTTTAATGTTATTATTGTTGCCTTTCTTATGTTCTTATGCTAGAATAACAAACATCCCAGTATGTTGAAAATTAATAACATGAACAGAATAGCTTTGCACCATTTTTAATGTCTTCTAATTAAGATATAATGCTACTAAACCTCATCTCTAGATTCATTATTCCAATTTTTATAAAAATACATTACACGATTTTGATTCTCAGAAATGCCTGAAACTAGCTAACCAGCTAGTGTTGCCTGACCGTAAAATATGCTTAGATATTATATTTAAATTAATGCAGATTTCGTATTTATTATATTGTACCTAATATATATTAGTGATTTCAAAAGTAAAACAAATGACTTGTGTGCCATCAGCTAGAATCCAAACAAAAACATATAGCTTTCCAATCTTATTGCTTAGTACATTACCTAAATCCATACATATACAAAAACTGCCAACAATAAAGCTGTTCGAACTATATTAGTGCATGTACAGACAAATAAAAAAGGAAAAAAAAACGGGATATTGTTGACTTACATCAGCCAAAAGTCAATTCTATTTTTAATTTTAACCTCTTTGCAGTTATTTTACCGGGTAAAAACCAAACCAAAAAGGTGCTACAGGTTCAAATACCCTATATATCAAATTTCAACTGTAGATCAAATATTCAGAAAGGAGTTTGGTAGAGACTTTTTGTACACACAACAACAAGGTCACATTTATATACATATGTATATAGAGATATGTAAAAAATATTTCTGTGTGCTGGAACGTTTTCATCTTAAATTCTACACAATTATACAGAATGTAGAAACTATGCATAAATAGAATTCAGCATAATAGTGAAATGAAGCCAATCATCTAATAAGAACTATACAGAATTAATAAGTAATCAATTAATGCTTGTTTTTCAAAGGAATATGCAAATTAGTTAACCTTCGTGTGGTCGGTCACATTTTCATGACTGACTATATTAAAAATTCGTTTTAATAATTTTTGACTAGAAAAGTTAGGCTTTTGATATCAATGTCAGAGCGAAAATAAACTCAACTTTATAGTTATATAGATCAAAATTCAAATTCAAAGAATCTTGTTTAATTGATTTATAATGGTTATGGATAAAATGTGATGCAAATCTGAAATATTTGAAGTTTCAAAATGCAGATTGTGCTCAGATTATAACCCAAAAATCTTAAGAATACTTCAAAGAAACTGATAATTAAGGAATATTTATTAATTGATGTTTAATACATATTGTGAAAATTTCATAAAAATCATAGGGATCTGACTTTTATGAAGGGCTTTGTCCTTTTCACATAAAATTACATGACACTAAATAGAGCCCACATTTGAACACCTGATGCCTAGCAGCTGTGTTCCAAAATGTATAATGATCGATTAATTAGTTTAGGCATTAATCCTATACAAATATATAAACATATGCACATACTCAACTTTATATTGAGATATAGCAAATTTTTATGAAAGCAAAAGAGTGTGTATATAAATAAAAGCTAATGTGTTTGTGTTTATCTGTGTTTAAAATATTCTGAAAATAAATTAGTCACGGTGAATACAACATTGGTTGGGAATATGATTAATAGTGTTGCATATTGTTACTGAGCTTAAAAGAATGACAAGAAACATTTGTCTATAAAAATAAAACAATACATTTTATTGTCTAGTTGCAGCGGATGAACAGAGTTAGAGAGAGTGAAAGGGGTACAGGACTTCATTGATGTTGATTTATTGATAGATATCTTGGGGACTGATTTGGTCGTGGAAGTTTATTAATCCTATTTTTGCTCAACCAATGCTGTGTCACCCTAGCATTTTCTATAAATTTGATTCATTTTACCACTTAAGAATATTGGTAGGAGTCCTCCATGTAATATTGAAACATGTTTAGCAGAATTGATTTTTCTTCGCACTCCACCAGGTCTGAGCGACCATCACTCCAAATTGCATCCCTTACCATAACCAAGAAACTCCCATGTATTAGTGTTGGCTGTACGTCTTAAGTTGAACTCTTGCGAAGGAAGCCTCCATACCCATATCCTTCTACTGTCAGCAAAATTATGCAAATTGTGACTCATCAGAGAAAATGACATTGGAACTAAAAGGTCATAGGTCTCTTCACGATCTCGTGAGCTTAATCTTTTCTGCACTTGATACTGAAAAGACGAAGAATAGGTTTCCTTCTCACAAGTCTATCATAGTAGCCAAGCTTGTGAAGATACTTGACAGTTGTTCTGGGACTGACACCAGCTTGAGTTGCAATGTCAGAGAATTTGCACCGAGGATCCTCTTCAATATTTCTTTGCATAAGACACAAGGCTCTGTCAGAGCGACCTAAGTGAGGTTTTATGCACTCTTTGTCCTCTCTTGTGAATTGTCTATTAAGAGTAGAAAAGGGGTATTGAAAGATTTCCCGCTATTTTGCGTTGACTAAGACCATCTTCATATTAACCCACGATTCGTCCTCGCAGAAATTCTGATAGGTCTAATGCTCCTTTGGTTCGTGGCACGCTTCAATGTAGTTACATGCAATTTTAATGAGATACTATTAGTTTTTCAGCACTATTCTTATCTGTAAATATAAATAAGCATATATCAATCTTAGGAAAAATATTAATTTTAGTGTCTATTTTTTTTTCTGCCATGTCTGTATATACACACGGGGTGAGCCAAAAGTAGGTGAACAGTAGGTTTATGTATATACTCCCAAAAGTTCTGAGTTTTCCAATTTCCAATTTTTATTTTTTTGCTAACTTACTATATATATATCAACAAAAACTCCAATTTCCGGTTTCTCCTTGTAAGACGGGGTCCTGGATATAACATTAAACTATATCCGATGGTGAGACTCCAACTTGCAGACTTTGTGGAGTTTGGAGCCACCCCTTAATTGCCATTGCTCCCAGGTCCACTCCAACCAGGAGTGGTAGTACCTGTTAGAGTCCCAAAAATGGGTTAAATAGAAACTGACTTGAAAAAAAAAACCCAAATATATTCTATTAAAAACTTTTTCTTCAAAATCATTGGATTCGGCATTAAATGACCTAAAAAGGATTGATATGCCGTAAAACAAAAACAACCAGCCAACCTTGTAAAACGAACTTTCTATTATAATTAAAAAGATCTTTTACTTCTCCCTCCATATGCATAACATCAATAGGAATTTACATGTACAGAGTTTCTTTCCAGGAACTTCTCGTCCATGTAATATATTATCACAGGATTGCTTCCCTGCAGACTACAACATGGTTGTCCTCAAATGTTCTGTAAACAAATAGTTGTTATAAATCGCCCACAAAAGTAATCAAACTTTGTTTATTCAATTCATCATTTTAATCATTTCATAATATTCTTCATCATTCAGCTGAAAGTACATCCACCTCTTTAATTTAAGTGGCTTTTGGTTTATTAGTAAAAAATATTTTATAGCTTTTTATGTTTACTCTAATAGATTGCTTTCCCAATAAACTTATTTTAATTCATTATTTGAAACCAGTAGATACATGAACTAAGGATTTCTGTAGCTCTTTGCAGAGAGTGTGCAGACCCTGTGTTCTAAGAGGTCTTTTTATAATAAAAATTTCAGTTAATTTGTTTTATAATACCAGTAACAAAGCTATACAAACAAAATGTGATAATTGCTTAAACTAGAAATATTTAAAACAATTTTAAGTTTTGATATGGTAACATTACTTATGAAAACAATACCCATAATAATTCGATTTACATAAATAATGCACCAAATGACCGAGATATAATCAAGCATAGTCTGAAAGTCGAAAAAAAAATAATAAAAGGGTAAATGTCTTTTTTAAACTCTAAGAAAACCACTTAAATTAATGAAATAAAGAAAATATTTAAAGGAAGAAATTTTTTTTTTCAATCCTAAACGAAGCAATGATTTTCAGCAGAAAAATATTAGGAAAAGACTTGAAATAAAACTATTTGGTGAAATTTCTATTTTTTACTATAAAATAAAAGCTACACAGCAAGTTAAAAGATAGACTCGACCAAATTTCATCTGCTTTAAACACGCTAAATTAAGATGTTTGTGCAATCAGTCTAATTGTGAGATAAGATAATGAACTAGAACAAGTAGACAATATCCAGCATCACAGATGAAAAAATGGTCTCCATTCTGTCTCAAGAGATAATAGATACCTCTTGTAAGAGTGCCTATGTGTGTAATTGTGAAGCAAATGTTGCACAATCTTTACCTATACCTCTCCTGAGTCAATACTGCCTGATTCCAATAGCAAGGAAAAGCCCAAGACAACTGGAAACAATGCCGAGATAAGCAGAGAGCACATACTGTATCTTATATTTCCAAATGGCCACCTAATTCAGTACTGACCAGGTTCAACGATGCTTAATGTTGTTATTTTGCAATAAGAATCGATAAAGACATTAAGAAATGTTAAAAAATTAAATAGTACAAAATATTTCTTGCTACAATATTATTACTTTTACTGCGGTATGGTTGAAGAAAGTTAGAAGGTTCTATTAATAGGCACTGGTGATAGGAACTGACCAATCAAATGAAGTAACGTTTTGCTAGCAACCAATTAGAAACCAGAATTGCTCCATAAAATTATTGAATCTTTTAGCATTCCCGCACATAATTTTTTTGTGTTTACACGAGAAAGATCTTTTGCTATTTGCCTGCAAAATTTAAAAGTCAGAGACCTATACAGAACAGCTACCCACCTAAAACTCTTCATCTCCAGGACTTGTACAGAACAGATATCAATCGGAAATTCTTCGGAAATTAAACATGGCTTTCAATTAAAAATATTTTTTCTTTGAGGCATTTTGTGATTTCATTTTGTGATTTCATTGTATACTTATTTGTACTATTAAAAGTCTTAACTATTTACATTAATCTTTTTTAGAGTTGTAATAATTATAAATCAAATTCCCCATATTTTTGTTTGAGGAAGGCAAACATATTAGTTGCATTGATAATATATTCATTATCATATAATTCATTATGAAAGTTCTCATTACTAATTAATTACTAAAACCATGACAATTTAAATAAAATAATTCAGGTATTAATATTTTGTATTGTATAAATAAGAAAACTAATTGTAGAAAAAATATATTTAAAATAAAAATATATAACTGTTGGAATCTTGTAGATGTTTAAATTTGGTGTGTTAGACATTTTATAAACAACATAATATTAAAGTAGATATATTGCGTTTTGCAGAAATTTTTTAACTATAAATAGTGTTGCTTTATCATTAAATTATTAATTGAATAACAGTGTTTTAAATTAAAGCCCGTTTTATTCAAATAAATCAGAAATTGCTTTTCTCAAAGAGCCTGTTAAACGCATTCAACATTGCAGTCATTGCAAAGGAAAAACGTTCACGTTTTTCTCTATTATTCTTTTCTTCAGTCTCTATTTTTAAATATGTGTTGCACCTAATTGTAAATTGTATTGTACATAAGTTAGAAAAACAAAAGTGAGAAAAATGAATAAAAGAACACAAAACATATTAATTCATTTGGAGTAAAAGGATACAATGTTTGATTAGTTTGAATTTATAATAAGCTCCATATTCCACGGCCAAATGAATGACTAAGGCAACAAAACCAGTGGCAATACCGGTCATCAGCATCACAAAATAACGGCTCAGCCAGGTTTTTCGAACTTCTTTCTGGAATGATAAAAAAGAAAAATGATACAACGTTGTTGTATATAATGATAATCAACTAAATCTTTAAATAAGGATGCGTCAAATTTAATGATAATTTGAAGCATTGTAAAAATGCACCAAAGAAAATTTAACTTGTTGGAAAAGATAAACTAAGCTTTATTATAATAAGAACACCATAATCTTCAATATTGTTGAAAAAAAATATAAATAATGATGTTCATTACACTATATATTCCCGGTTTTATTGAAATGTCTACCCAAAATCTATATAAAAAATGTTACTTTGATGCAAACAAATAAACAAAACAACCCAAAACAACTCAAACAAACCAATTCCCCTTCTCCCTTGAATTTTGCATTCACACATATCTGCAGGTTTAGAACTTATTTAGCCCCAGATATCTTGACACTAAGTGAAACTAACCTACTCTCCTCCATCTCTTACAACCACTTTAACATGGTTATCTCCCACTTTGTTGTAAGGACTCAAACAGACATATGCACGGGCTTGGAGTCTATATTCGAAACATACTCTCCTTGACGAGAGAATCAAAACTAGAATCAGACGACCAGGCGTTAATGTGCTTCAGACTTAACTTGTAACATAGCGTAAGCTACTTATACCCAAGACTGTACCCTAATCAACCAAGTCTCTGACAGCATAGATACAGCACTCTCCCTTGATACTAGTGCACAAGTACATATATTTGGTGACTTTAATGTACACCACAGTAATTGGCTTAGTTTCTCTACTTACACAGACACAACTGGTAACATAACACATAGCTTCTCTATATCTCATTCCCTATCAGAGACAGTTACGTTTCCCAGATCTATAAGATAAACAAGCCTCACTTCTAGATCTATTTCTGACCACAGTTCCTGATAATTGTGTAATGAATGCCCATAACCCACTCGGGAATGCTGATCATGCAGTGATAATGGTAGAAATCGCCCTAAATTCTTGACCCAAAGCTGAAGAGCCATTGCTCAAACGATAAGGAATTATAAGAAGACTGACTGGGAAGCCATCAGGGATCTCATCAGAAATGCCCATGGGGAAATATCTTTTCTCTTCCTGCAGAATAGTGTGCAAACGAGACCAATGAGTGATTCAAAGCAGCAAATGAAGCACATGTTCCAACACGGAAGTTCTATAGCAAATCTCATTTTCCCAAATGGTTTACTTCTACTTGCGCAACTGCCATTGCTTAAACGGAGCATGCATATTGCAGATTTATCCAACATAAGTCCAGTACAAACAGACAAAAGTTTATAAAAGCTAGAAGTAATTGTAAGAAATAGTGACAGCTAAGAGAGAATACACCAAAACCACCAAAAAACGCATTGAAGTGCAGAAATTAGGAATTCGTGCTTTCTGGAAAATCTACAACAGTGTAGTAAATATAGAGCAATTAGCAATTCCCCCATTATCCAACAATCATGAGGTTATTTACACAGCAACCGAGAAGGCTAACATGCTTTCCAATCAGTTTACCTCAAACTCTATTTTGGACCCAGCAAACTAGTCCCTCCTTGATTTTCCTTTATGGACAGAAACCACACTAGATGATCTGAAAATCATCCCTTCTCCAGTGCATGATATCATAAAAAACCTAGACACCTCAAAAGCATGTAGACCTGATCTCATCCGAGCTGTACTATTAAAAAAATTTCCACTGAGGTTTCTCCAGTTCTCTCCAAACTTTTCAAAAAATGCCTTAATGAATCTAGCTTTCCTGGCTGCTGGAAAACTGCTTTTGTGGTACCACTTAACAAGAATTCTGCTGAAAGAATTGATCCATTAAATTATTGCCCCATTAGCCTCCTCCCTCTTTTCGCTAAAATATTTGAGTCCATAATTAATCAAGCTCTAGTCCACCACTTTACAGTTGCTAAACATCTGCCCGACCAGCAATATGGATTTAGAGAAGCCTGTTATACTGCAGATATCCTAACTGTAATCTCTGAATGTATATACAATGTACTGGATAAAGCAGGGGAAGGTAAGGCTGTAGCCCTAGATTGTAGAGGTGGAATCAAACCCAAGACGCCCAGTTACAAGACCGGAGTGGTCTTGGCGTCACACCCCCATAGAAGTAGACTCACCCGCTTGCATGAGGGGTGAGAGCGGGCTACTTAAACAAGACATTCATGGCAACGGGTGTGCTTTCAAATATACGCCGTCTTGCCAACACTTTACATAGTTATTTACTTTACATTGTTATTTTCTGTGTCACGCTTACATCTGAGTTGCTTAATTGTTATGGACTTCCATTTCTTGTAATAAATAATTTTACAAAGGATTCTTCATAAGTTTTGGTTTTGGTTTCGATTAAAACTGATAGCACTCAAGTTTATATATATATATATATATATAAGTTTTGGTTTTGCTTTCAATTTACGGTAATGCACCCAAGTCATATGGATATATATTTTTTGGAAATTGCAACTTTATAATATATAAAAATCGATAGAACATTAATTCTATAATAATATATACAAAATCTGCAAGAATTAAAATATCATATTTAAATGTACTTTACGATCGGGCGTCCCTGCTAGCTTAGATAAATACTTTTTCCGTTTTAACAACAAAATTACAATAATATCGGCGCTTCTCTATTTACGCTGAACATCTACAGAATGCCAACATCAATATATTACATATGAATGAGTCTGCTGTGGAATATGCACAGGTTCTGCTAGTATGGTATTACTGGACGAATACTTGACATGATTAATTCCTTCTCAAATAAGAGAAGAATCCAGGTTGTCCTCGATCGTTGTATGTCAAAACAATATGATAAAAATGCAGGTGTACCTCAGGGATCGATCCTTCTTAGACCTTTATTATTCCTAATAAGATTGTCTCTGAGATGGGCGTATTTGATGATGATACCACGCTCTATAACAGGCATGCGGGGAAAATGAATGAACACATATCTAAGACAATGGTGGAAAACATAGAGGAAAACCTCCAGTCTGTGGTGGAATAGGGACAAAAATCGATGGTAACATTGAATGCTACCAAGATTAAGCTTGTCTCCTTTAATAATTACAAGAAACCTTCTCAACCAACAATGACACATTACCTGAAAGTACTTAAGTAGTTCATACTCCTCGGCTTAACGTTCACAGGGAACATGAGTTGGAACAGATACATCAAGGGCATTGCCAAGGCTGCTGTGAGGAAAATGGGCTCTCTCTACCGTGCTTGAAAGTTATTTACATCTGAAACTATCCTGTACCTCTACGAGGCCACGATTCGCCCATGTATGGAGTACTGTTGCCACATTTGGGCTGGTGCATCTGCTACTAGTCTCTCACTTCTGGACAGGGTTCAAAACAGTTGCCAAACTAATAGGTCCCGAACTGTCATCTAAGCTCAAACCTCTGTCTCATTCATAAAATGTTGCATCTCCCTGCCTGTTTTACAAGTATTTTAATGGTAGATGCTCCGATAAACTACAAGTCCTTGTACCCCTTCAACATAAACATCTCGACAAACCCAACAAGCAGTGAAATCCCACCCCTACACAGTAAAGATCCCCAGATGCTAGAAAGCCTTCTACTCAAATAGTTTCTTCTCCAGATCTACTAGACTTTGGAATTCCCTTCAGTTTCCTGCTTTCCCGATTGTGCTGACATGCAGAAGTTCAAGTGTAATGTAAACAAATATCTTACTGTCCAACTCCCTACATTATATCCCAGCAATCATATTCCAGATAGTAGCACCCTACAATAAAGTGGCACTGTGCCTTGTTTGGAGTGTAAATGCAATAAAAACAAAACAGTTTGAAACCAGGGAGCATTGACAAAATTGATTCAATTACAGTTTCAATTCCATAACAATACTTCTTTTTGGTCTGCAAAAATACTTTGGATGCATTATTTTCATTGCTGGATTCAAAATTTATTCAGAGTCTTGAAATAAGTATTTTAATCTTACTAAAATGGGAATTATCAGTGAATATATTGACATGTTCATATTTCATTTAGCAATCATGCCTCCATTTTGTTATTTCTTGCCTTAATTAAGAAATAACGTTATCTTTTAATTTATTTTTAAATTGTAATTGAGAGAATTTTTAGTTTTCTTCAAACAAAAGATCCTTGACGCCTGCTACAGGCTTATCAGACTAAAATCAAACATCATAAAAAAACGTATTCAATACAGAATATTCTCAAAAGATATATTTTTTAATTTCAATAAATCTTAATAGTCAATAAGAAAAATTTTGCGAACATTCTGCATTGGATACGTTTTTTTTTTAATTATGTTTGGCAGGCCTGCAGCAAGCGCCGGAGGACTTTGCTTGAAGAAAGTTCAATTTTTTTTAACTAAGAAGGGATGTTTATAAAACAATGAAACAGAATTAAAACTTGCCTTGGACTTTGCCTCATTTTCAGCCATAGAAATTTCATTTTCCCAAGCATCATAATTTAAGGCCTGAAAAAAGAAAACCAAAACAGAAATTGAAAATGCTGTCTAACATCATTTTTCTTTTACATAAAATGATTTTTTTTATTACATATAAAAAAAAAAATAAAGTAAAATATCTATTGCATTACAGAAAACACTTTCAAATCCAGTCATTATAAAATAAAAATGTCAGCCAAAGAAATGTAAATTTGTCCGTTTTATGCAGATGAGGAATTATTACTTACATTATTTTTCTGCAGACTATTATCTCTAATAACATTGATATTTATATGTCTATTACGTTTCAGCCGATGTGACCTCTTTTTATTTATCTATGTTTTTCTATATTTATATATGTCTGTGTCTGTTCAAGATGAAAAGAAACAAATGAGCTTAAAACCAGCTTAAATATCCACTTTTTAGACACCAAAGCATCTCTAATCGTAATTATTGTTGTTCTAGGTTATACAATATGACATTTAGTCCATATTCCTCGTCTTTCTTTTAGTGATCGTCAGGAGTTCATTAATCTCTACCTTTTTGGTTTATCCAATCGAGAAATCGGCCACAGATTGAAATGTGATGAGAAAACAGTACGAATGACTGTTCAAAAGCACCAAAAAAAAAAACAGTAGTGTTCGTGATGCCCTCAAATTCTTACAGGAAAGACAATGCTATCAAGAGTCACAGTCTCAGAAAAAGATTTTAAACGGCTCCCCAAATCCAACAATGTAATCTTGTTAAAAAGTGCTCTTTTTCTACAGTTAAGAATAGATTGAAGGAACTTAATTTGTGAGGCTGTGTTCAAGACGCAAGCCAATGATTTTTGTAAAGAACAGAAAGTGCCATCTGGACTTCGTCAGGTGCAATGAAGATCATGACTTTTCATATTGTAATTTTTAGCAATGAAAGCAAATTCAATAGGCTAGGCAGTGATGGAAGGCAGTATGTCTGTTGAAGGAAGGATGAACAATTTAATCCTAGGTGCACAGTTTGAATACTGCAAGGTGGTGGAGGTTCATTTTTGGTGTGAGGCATTATTAGTGTCAATGGTCCAGTTGGCTTGCAAGGTCGAATTAATTTGACCAAGTACATTAATATGTTGACTGAGCATTTTCTACTCTACTTTGGCCAGAATTTGGATGATAATTCCATCTTCATGCAGGATAATCCTCTCATTCACACAGCTGGCAATGGCAAGAGGTTCCTTGAAGATCGTGATATTCTGTTTGGATTTACAATATCCAAACCTCAATCCTATCGAAAATGTATGGCATTACATCAAGCAACAGCCATGCAATGATAAATTTTCAAATCTGGAAGCACTTTCGACAAAAATTAAAGAGGTGAGATGCCTTTCACCGGAGTATTGCCGCAAACTAATTCAAGGAATGCCCTAAAGATTGTAGCCTGTCAAATTGCAGAAGGGCTATCTACTAAATATTAACTAGTTCATTGTGTTCCTGTTGTATTTGTGTTGCATAAATGTTCTAAAGTTACATTTAAATAACAATTTTCCATTGTGTGGAGTTTCTTTTTGTTTTCTCGATTTGAAGTTAATTTTTTAAATTGACTTGAAGACTAGGATACTTCAATTAAAAGTCAAATATGAACAGGCAAAATTATAGAGGAATAAAAGGCAAATCAAATGGGATATAGGTTGTTTAAACAATTACATTCAATTTAGCTTAAATTTGCAGTTTTTGAAAAAATGACAAGGGCAGGCTTTTTTTTTTTTTTTGGCGTCGTGTATATATGCATCTCATTAAGTAAAATCTGGTTGTTAATGTTAGTGAAAGTACTACTGACTGTGAGAGAACCTCTTATCCTTCCTCTGAAGTATCACTAAGCAGAATAAAAATATCGACCGGATTAAATATGTAATTGATGAAATCGATTGGTAATATAATTTATTTTTAAGAACATGGGATGGTATTTGCCATTAATAACTGGCAAAACAGATTTAAGTATATACAAGCTTTGTTAAAACTTATAAGTGTTTACATATGGCCACTTTGGCTGGCACTACATTTTATGAGATATTACCGGAATCAATAAACTTAAAAAACACAGATAATGTTCTTGTCTGAAAGGTTAAGTTTTCACTTATGTAATTAATTGACAGAGATAATGGTGAATCGGGTTTTGCTAATGTCTGACAAGTTTTACCTAACAGCTATTTTATATTTCCTTTTCTTAACTGTCATGCATATCTTTGTATTGCTTGATGCCAAAATATAAGGATTTTTGTTTACTTATCTTTCAAACAATATCCTTACTTTTGTTTGCCTTTCTGTTTCTTATTCTAGTACCCAATAAAAGTCAGCATTTTAGCTTTAAGCCAAGTATAAGGTTTTCTTTGGTTTCTCAATTGCTCTTATATATCAACAAAAGAGGTTAGAAAAAAAGGACAAAAAATGTACTTATAAAACTATAACAGGATTTATTTATGCTTATGAATAATGCACATAATATGCAACATATCAAATCTATCTAATGTATGGCAATAAAGTGCACTTTAAAGCTGTGTGGACAATGAAAAAGGAATGGAAAATTGAAAAAAAAGATAAGAAGAAAAGCCAAATAATTTGCAACGATGTTTCTCCTTCAATGATCAATATGAAAGAAGGAAGAAAAGAAGTAAAGATGAGTCAAGGCTTTTATATTGCCCCATAGTCACATAATCTGAGGTTTCACACATAAAAATGGCAACTCCAATAGATATTCTTCCAAGATACAATGCTTATAACAAATGAAACTGTATTGGATATTTTCTGTTTCATTGTCTTCGAATCCCTCCTCCTCTACTTCTTCCATAAAGGCAGTTGACACAGAAATGAACGACATGTGCGGATCTGCCTAATTCAGAAGCCAAAACTGCTCACATTCAGAAAGTTATCATCGTTTATGCCATCGAGGCCCACACACATGAAAATAAATATGGGCCTCACATCTGGTTCAGTCGTGCATGTGCAGTGTTTTCTACATCTGCCAAGAAGACATTTATCTCACCACACATTGTATAGCAGAAGATATTGAAAACAGATGGCAAAAATATTATATTGCTTCAATTGTTCATAAAAGTATTAGTAAGTGTTCATGAACATCTTCCAATTCAGTCCCTTCAGCATTGCATAGTGCACACAATTGTTGGATAGTCTGGGTATATATATATATATATATATATATATATATATATATATATATATATATATATATATATATATATATAATAGGACAACAAGAGTATGAAATGAAGACACAAAACTATATATTGGTAGATATAGAATGGATCATTTATTGAATAATGGAATACAGGCAAAATTTAGGGGATAGAAGGAACTCTTTATGCCAGGGCATTTCGAAGCCTATTGCTTCTCATCAGAAGAGTAGAGAAGGTGCTAGGTAGCATGGGGGAGATACGGCGATAATGATCCCTAATGAACCTTACGCTAGACGCCGCATCTCCCCCATGCTACCTAGTACCTTCTCTACTCTTCTGATGAGAAGCAATAGGCTTCGAAATGCGCTGGCATAAAGAGTCCCTTCTATCCCCTAAATTTTGCCTGTATTCCATTATTCAATAAATGATCCATTCTATATCTACCAATATATAGTTTTGTGTCTTCATTTCATACTCTTGTTGTCCTATTGTATAAGCTTCAATAATTATTGTTGAGCTTGGCATTATCCGGATAAGTCTCCTTTTGTGGAATTGATCTTTCTCTTTTCCTTTTACATTAAGCTATATATATATATATATATATATATATATATATATATATATATATATAAAAGTTACAATAAGTTTACTAAGGTAATCAAAATGGTAAACTTAAAATATATTATAAATATTAAAGAGTTAATATTTACAAGTAAAATAAACTCAGCCAGATATAAAAAGCTCAATAAAACCGAAAAGGAAATAGAGCTTATAATATGAACAAATGATTAATAAAATATGTTAAAAGACATCTTGAAAAAGAGTTAAAAACATATTTAATTTTAAAAAAGGAAGCACAAGATAAATGGATAGTCCTTAATCTGCGGAGTTTCGAAGAAATACTCTCCTTCTCATCAGAGGGCAGGAATTAGCAAAATGCAGGATCGGATTTTGCATATAAAAGTATTTAATAAAACTACAAGTAAGTCAAAGATCTTACTTGGTTAAAAAAAGGGGTGAGGTAAGGGGAACAGGAGGCAAAAGAAAAATAATAAAAAGATTTCACATGAATGGATAGTCCGGTGAAGGGTAAAGATCCAAAAATGGTAAAATCCAAAACGGTCGAATTTAAAATTTCAATCCTTGACAGACGTGTTTCAAATATTATCTCCAGTACTTTTCTTTTAATGATTTGGAATTCATTCCATTTGCGCTTTTTTCCAAGGAACTTTGCCTTTTGAATGATTTTGGGCCATTTGGAATTTACCCAGTGGATTGAAATTTTAACATATTTTAATAATCATTTGTTCATATATATATATATATATATATATATATATATATATATATATATATATATATATATATATATATATATATATATATATACATGTGTCTTGTACATGTCTGTACTTCTTAGATGTGTCAATATATATATATTACATGGGCTCATGTATCATCTAGTGGTGTATATAACAGTGTCTTTGATATCTAACGAATGCGTGTATGCAGAGTATAGAAAGATTCATTATGCCCTGCATGTATATACAATGTTCATTGTGAGTGCGGCCGCTTTTTCACAAATAAACGTAGCTAACAAACATAACACAAACTTTTATAGACAGCTTTTCTTAAAATGAAACGGATACATCTGTCTGCTTGTCTCAGACGAAAAGGGACACATACCTTCTTATTTATGCAAACCCTGAAAGAACGCCAAAACAACGAGTTATATTTTACACAGCCTTCATTCATGTTATGGATTCCCTTTCCTATATCTTCACTCGTTCTTCTCTTTCTGCTCCCAAAAGGCCGGGGGGGGGGTCTTCTACACGTCTGCTCACTAACACGTTTATCACCAACCCATTAGCTAGATCTTTGCTAACTTACCTATTACATCAGCAAAATGCCAATCACGTGTCCAAATACACCAACAGGTAATCTCTCACGTATCCCCAAATCTGTTTACTTCTAACCAAATTCCATAACTATTCCAAAAAATTCCAAAATCGATTGCGTTTATTTTATTTCCAAGTTAAGTTCCTGACTAGATATTCCAAGCTGTAAATTCACATTTTCCAAAATCTAATTGTTTTATTTTTCTAATATTTTGTTTATTTAAATGAGTAATATTAATCTTTTTTTTTTTCCAAGTTTCCAAAATGATGGGTAGGGGGTCTATAATTGATCAGTTTTTCGATTATCTTGGTTTATAATTGATAAGAAACAAATAATAAAACCAGTCAGTGTTTATTTTTATTTTTTGAATCATTTGAGATGAGGCGTAATAATTTTTGTATTCATTCTTTTGCAGACTGTTATCCTCATCTTCATAGTTGTTGTTCGCAAAACAATGAATATAGTGTTTACTAAAAATAAAAATAAAATTGAAATATGTTAGAAATTAAACATAATATAAAACATTGCCAAAGAAATTGTCTTTTATATGTCAGATTTTTGCACAGTGGACTAATTTGACTCATCACTGCCACAAAATCAAACCAAACCAATCAATTAAAAATGGCAATGTCTTCTTGAGATAACCGCCTCAAGATATCAGTAAACAAAACAAATTAACTAATTAAAAATGATGTCTGGACGTCTAAACAGCAATAGTGAATTTTTAATATCTTTCTAAAAACAAAGCTAAATTAATGAATAAAATATATTATTATTTGAAAGAATGTTCAAGTTTTTGAATTTGACATTATCTTTACTAAGACAGGTAAAGCTACAAAATTTGAATTACCTACTAGACACCATCCTCAAGTGCTTTTGGTCTCTCTGTACAAGGGTTTTACGGGAAAACCTGACATAAAGACACTTCCCCCTACAAGAAAACCCTGACGAAATATTCAAAATAACATACTATTTGAAGCCCAAATAAAATGCATGCGACACAGTTATACATTGGTTCATCGAGGAATGGTGAACCTTCTCCCAGTGAAAGCACTAAGCTGGATACTCCACCAGACAAGATGAAGTCTTGTCCTGAAATCTGGTAAGACCAAAAGACCACAAGAAAGATAAACTATAACACAGTTTACTGGTTGATTTTGAATAGGAAAATTAATGTTCTTAATCACTTTACTAGCTCAATTTTTAACAGGTATAGAGAACATTAATGGAATATTCGAATATCTATGTATCTCTTACAGAGATTAA
Organism: Euprymna scolopes; assembly: GCF_053919585.1. Lineage (NCBI taxonomy): Eukaryota > Metazoa > Mollusca > Cephalopoda > Sepiida > Sepiolidae > Euprymna > Euprymna scolopes. The sequence continues at coordinate 53,466,479 of NC_136482.1, read as the reverse complement.
GTGTTAGCCCCAGAAAGGGAACCCTTGATTTCTAAGAACTTCAACTGAACTAAAATGAAACAAAAAAGATATTAGCCTTTGAAAAAAAACACCAGGTTTTGAGTTTTGTAATTAATTGAACATTTGACAAAATATGATTTCAATTAACTAGTTCATGAACAACTTTTTCAACCACAAAATTTCAAAAGTTTATATTCAGAATATTAGAAAGTTTCATTAGATATTTTGCTGACTTGGCATTTACTTGAATAGTGACGATAGAAAGGCGCTCATAGCTAAGTCAATTTCTGATGGTCCCTGATGTGGTGCATTAGTAATAGACCAAGAATTCCTGTATAACAAAGCAAATCATTCCACTCATCTCCACGGTGATCAGTTTAATCTAGGTCCTCAAAAGTTGATGGAAAACAAAAATTTTAATCTTTTCATACAAAAATAGTCACAGACAGACATATCGGCATTCCCTAATAGAAATTGGCGATTGACAATAAACCAATTCCTCAAAAAGAAGCGGTAATGCCTGGTAGAGTGCACTTTCTCAGACCAAGCTGGATCATACCTAGTCGAATAAAAGAGGGTCTGGTCAAATCAGCTTCTGGTTTGTCAGGTCGATTACTGACGGCAGATCCTTAGTTAGTATGAAATCCCATTTGTCAAGGACAGACAAGAGTAAAGAACAGATGCTATACATTAATCATAGTTCGAAGGTTAAAATTTAAAAATAATTAAAGTCTGTTATTTCAAAGATATATGTTCAAGAAATGAATTAACTGGATCTTAAGAACAGACACAAGGGATGATAAAATAATTACTTGGTTCGGGGCGATCAGAAAGAAAACAACAAAATTGTCAACCAGAATAAAAATATTAACATTTTGGTAATTTCAATACAAATTAATTTAGGTTTCGAGTAGTAAAGAAATGAAGAGAAAGAATAAATCAATTTATCTTTTCATTTGCAATTTAGAAATACAGTAGAACCTTGGGAGACGGCATTAAAAATTAGTAACAAAATACAGTACAGTATATAATACACATGTATATAATCAAATAACATTATAAATAACACCGTAAACCGGGGGGGGGGGGTAAATATCGTAACCAGGGGTTAGAAAACATCGTAATCTGAAAAAACGTATCCTGCGGTCACCGTATCCCGGGGTAGTACTACAGATCGCAATTTGTTGCACATTAGGCCAGTCCCAGTAAAGATCCGTGCGTGGAGTACAAATTTGAAGATTATTAATCTCAAACTATCTTATTTATTATTTGACACTAAGGACAAGGAGAATAGCTCCCATCACCCTGGAAAATCTCATCAGTATGCCCTGTATTTAAGAATTCAGGTGATCACTCATCCCCTTCTCAGTACAGGCCAATAAGTCTCCTATGCGTCATGAGTAAGTTTCTGGAATCTGTGTTAAATACAGAAGTAATCAACCATCTCAGCAAAAATAACCTTCTTAGTGACACTCAATACGGTTTCCGTTCTGCTAGATCTACAGCAGATGTGCTTACAGTTATATCTCATAGGATTAGCAAATCTCTCGACGGAGGCAACCTTTCTAGGGAAATTGCTCTTGACATATCTAAGGCCTTTGATAGGGTATGGCATAAAGGTTTACTTCACAAGATCTCTAGCTATGGTATAGCTGGAAATGTCTTCTCAATTATTAAATCATTTTTTTCTGATAGGTTCATAAGAGTAGTAGTTGAGGGGCAAAAATCAGAAGCTCACAGTATTAATGCTGGAGTTCCTTAAGGGTCCATCCTGGGCCCAACTCTTTTCCTGATCTACATTAATGATCTTCCAAATCACATACTTACATCATTTGTAGACATTTATGCTGATGACACTACCATTTATGGTAGCACATCTAAGACAGTAAACGACCAAGTTCTCTCCGATTCTCTCTCCTCTGATCTTGAGCACATGGTACAATGGGGAAAGGAGTGGCTGGTTACTTTTAATGCATCTAAAATCAAGCTTCTCTCTTTACATCATCAACATTCTGATCCACATCTGACATCAATTGAAATGAATGGCTCTCATCTTCAGGAGGCCTCAAGTTTTGACAAGCTTCTGGGCTTGACCATTACTCCTGATCTTAAATGGAACATGTACATCAAATCTGTTGTCAAGGCCGCTGGAAAAATGGTGGGATCTTTCTATCGATCCAGTAGATATCTCACTGCTGATGCAATTCTCTATCTATATAAGAGCCAGGTACGTCCAAGGATGAAATACTGTTGCCACATCTTGGCCGGAGCCGCTAGAAAGGACTTGTCCTGCCTTGATAGAGTTCAAAATAGACTTTGTAGCCTCGTAGGAGATGTCCTTTTCTCTTCGCTGCAACCTCTATCTCACAGAAGAGATGTTGCGAGTTTGTCTCTGCTTTATCGTTATTTTCATGGAAAGTGTTCAACTGAGCTTCAGTCTATGGTCCCCCCTTACCAAAGTTTCACAAGAAACACCCATCTAGCTGAAAACACTATCAACAATCCCCCCCCCCACTCTTTATCTGTGCCTAAACCTAAACGTACATTCCATGAACAAAGCTTCTTTCTTAGAACTGCACGCCTGTGGAATTGTTTTCCGTTTTCCTGCTTTCCGGCTGACTACAATATAGATGTCTTCAAGTCTAACGTAAACAAGTTCTTGATGAGCCGTTCCACATAAGTTAATAAATTTACCGAATTTTCATTACTAATGATTACTATATTGTCCAATTTCTACTGTACACTCTTCAACCCTTATCCTCGAGTGGCCTCTTGGCCTTGATAATGTGGTGATGCCTGTGTAAAAAAAGGACAAAAACTAAGAACAATTGTAACGAAAACAGCAGCTTACCACTATATATATATATATATATATATATATATATATATATATATATATATATATATATATATATATATAGTAGAAATGGTAATTAATAAAAACTGAAGAAAGTGCTCAATTGTTTTCTTACTGTCTTAGATGTGCTACCATAAATGGTAGAGCAAATATGCGTTTTATTTTTTATTACCGTATCTTTCTGTTAAGTTACATTATTCTGTAATAATGTAACTTAACAGAAAAATAAAAAATAAAACGTATATATGTGTGTGTGTATGTGTGTGTGTGTAAATAAAAAAAAGAAGCAATAATTTTGTACAAGTGAAATTGAAAGCATGCCATTTCCTGTTTTAACAAGCTTACTACTACTACTACTAGCGCACACATAAGTATTAAAGCATCAAAGATAAGGTAGACCAAACGACTGCCTCTTACGAAAGACACTGTTTATGATTACCCTCCTCCTTCCCTTCCCTCCTTAAGAGTGCATTAGAACGAATAAACCAATGTGGCTACCTCCCATATGTTGATGTCTTTCATAGCAAACATAGCAGAGAATTGGGAAGTTTTTGAAATTCATAAGAATATTATGTTATTTCGAAGAACTTGTATCGAAAATGAAAGGATGGAACAGGCAGAGAGACTGCAACATTGGCACCCTGTTCAATAAGTTCTGTACAGAATACAAAAAATATATAGATTCACCTTAACCCTGTGATAAGGGATGTTTTTTTACTAATAATGGTCTTTGTGCTTGACTGTCAATACAGCCATATAGGAAAAGAATAAAATGGTAGATAAGTATAGTGTCTGTTTTATATAACTTGTAGCTGGAAAAAATAAAACAAAAATAAATTACACAGAAGAAAAAGAATAGCAACATTATAGTAAGGCTAAAACAGATGAGGGGATCAGTCTTTAACATCAAACAAAATCACAAAATCGGTGTAGATGCAACTGGAGAAACAAAACAGTAGACAGAATTAAAATGGACTGCCCCGAGAGAGGGGAGAGAGGGGGTGCAGTGTGTTGCTGATACACCAAAACTGGACTGAAAAAATGAGTTGAGCGATTTACAGGCTAATTGAACAAAAAATATAATAAAATCAAGAACCATTTCATGATAACTTCTTAGAAGCAGTTGGAAGTTTACAGGAATAGAAACAAAATCACCTTTGCGGAAAAGTCTGAAAGTAAAGAAAGTTAGGAAATCATTCCAAGGTTCAGTGAGTTGCTGTTATCTGTTGCATCCATATCCATACCTTATCCCACACAATAGATAAGAGCGAGGAGTTTCAGAAATAAATGACGGTCTTTAGAACATTGAAGGTTCAATCCCAACTACAAGCGATAATAACTAAGAGTAAAATAATGTTAGTACTTCCCATGACGTAGCACAAACACATATTACTGTTGGCTGGACGCCATACTGAATATCCACTCGAGACAAGGGACGTAACTAAATATATACAAGGCCACCAAGTGCGATAACTCCAAATTTAATATTGCTGGTATTTTCTGGTGTCAGGTGTAAGTCAAAATATGCCAACAAAATGAAAAAAAAAACAAAAAACAAACTAAACAAATAAAACGGGTTATGAACACAAGTCTCTTAGAATTTCAATAGAGGCTCCCAACTTTGTCAAACAGTTTGCAACCTGTTTCTGTCCCCTAATCCATTCAATTTGGATTTCTTCCTTTACCAACATTTACTTTACTCTGGCCACATCAACTCTCAAACGTCTGTCATTAATAAGATTTGATGATTTTAAGGTCTCAAAGATGCATTGTCTGTTTTGCAAAGTACTTTAGGCAACTTGGGTAGTTTGAAATGTTCTTGCAGCATAGCAGCTATCAATACACCTGCATCAACAGCTTCAGTGAGTGCAAGAGTCTCGGATGCCAATGGGCTCTTAGTTATTCAGTCAAGTTTTTTTGATGACCAGCATATAGGAACCAGTCTATTCATCTTACCATAAACAAAGATGATAAATCCACCTTGTAAGGAACCATCCTCCAGGCTGACATAGGTTGTATCAGAATAGCCAACCACACTCACATTTGAAGGATTTCCCAGCTGTGGAAAGGATATGGAAATTGTTTTTGTTTTAACCCTTAAAAATGACTTGTTTCCTTTAAAAAGTAACTTCACTTTGGGAGATTTTTCGGTATTACTTACCTTACACACATCAGATGATAAATCAGGTCGAGTCTGTGTAGATACCCACATCATTTAACCTGTTAGTTTTTTTTAAATCTGTCTTGTCCTCTTCACTTAGCTCATCATTTTTCCTTAAAGATCTCCCTTTCTTTATATCTATTGGAGAAATAGATGACAGAATTGCTTTGGTTTATAATAATCCCATCTCCCATTTGTCTAACACACAAACCCAGAAATTTGAAAGTTCCATTTTCATGCATTCCAACCTTGAATATTTCCTTTTATTCTGAGATCACATTTTTTAAAAAATAATCATTTCCACAAAATATAAAGTCATCTACATTCATTGCCAGAATACCCATCAAGTTCTCGGATAAATCATGCCAAAGAACATTGCATTGTCATATGCACTTACTATTCCTTTTAGTTTAGCTAATTCTTGAGTAACTCTCTTGTACCATCAATAGGGTGCATCATTCAATCCATAAATATATCTTTTCAGCTTTCACACTTGTGTCTGTGGACATGCCTCGGATATTAATCTGAGAAATACTTCTCACTCTAGCATATCATCTTGCAAAAATGCTGAGATGAAATCAAGGATCTTCACCTGCCAATTCTTAATGGCGGCTGTTAACATTACAAGATGCATAGCTTCACAACTGCATGTTGGGGAGTCTGTTTTTAGGTTCTGTGAATTTTCTTTATAGCCACATGCTACAAGATGAGCCTTCATTCTCTTTTTGTTATCTAATATCACGCCAGCAGTTTTCATTGATTTATGACTTAGTAACAAGGGTAAATCATTTTTGATGTCAACCCCTATCTATGCTCTGACACCTTTTATGACTCCTATCATTAGTTACCTGAAATTTAACTGCTTTTATTGCCTTTACCTCCTCTCCATCACTAAAACAAAATTTCTTGTTAGATTTAAAAGTCTTCACTAACCGCTTATTTAATGTACCAAGAAATATATCCAGTAAAAGTTCTAAAACAGGCAAAACCAACACTGCCATACCCAATGTCTCTTTTACAAGATTGGACATTTTTATATAAGAATCATTTATCAATATTTGATAACAGGACTCGGAATTAATTAATGAGAAATTACATGATTTGAATCCACAAGAGTGTTAATATTTCTAGGACTAATACCAGTACAGTCTCTAGCAAAATGCCTAATAGAACCACATTTGAAACAACGAATTGTCCTACCTTGTCTGTCCGTTGGATTTGCTTTGTTTTCTTGACAGAATTTTGTTCCCTTTCACTTCTGTTCTGAATGAAATTTACAGTTTCAATTTCTTCCTTGATAGCGGAAACTGTTTTGCATTCCAATGAAGAAATATCAAAAACACTTTTTTTTAAAGTATCCTTCATTGCTGCATAACTTAAACTTCCACGTATTGTCCTCGTTCATTTTTCGTTTTCTTCCGATACATTCACTGCATTTAAAACAAAAAATGCTTGGACTCCTTCGGCAGAGAAATCCCGTATTTACATAATTTCTGGTACAAGAATTCATAACGCACCAAAATATCGTTTATGTTTATTCTAGGAGCTCTTTTCCTTGCATGACATGTATACCATTGTGTTTTCATCCCTTAAATATATCGCATCCAATGTGTCCGTAATTATTTTTAATTCGTCAGTTCGACTGATATCTGATATCTAAGTGTCGAACCCATTCTCGTATGTTTTGTGACAACGACAAAAATACTGCTGGGCTCTGTTTTTCTTTAGGTAAATCTGTGAAGATAGACCATATACTTATGTCTTGTTTCCATTCGGTGTAAATTTCTTCACTCTGCAAAATAAGTGGCTGTTTCGTAAATGCCGTCATCTTTCTTTCAATTATATAATATGTCATATGAAAGAATATGTTCTGCTACCAATGTTAGTTCACTTAGTACTTAGTACAATGTTAGCACTTAGTTCCCACAGCGAAGGATAAATATGGGCGCCATATTGAATATTCACTCGACAAAAGGGGCATAACTAAATATATAGAAGAAGGCCACCAAGTTCGATAACTCCAACCTTAACAAATAATAATTAAAACTTTTACCTAGTGATGACTGAACGAGAAAAATCTACCCTAATGGATGAAATGAAGAATTCTGACCGAAGTTATCTGTGTTCCTCAACATGAAAATTTCTGAGGTCGAAGAGATGCATCTGAAGAATATTGGAAGTTATGTTGACTGAAACGTTATGAAAATAATTTATTTTCACATTTCAGTCAGTGTAATCTCCAAGGTGAGACTAGAAGTCTGAATGATCCAAATAATTGACTTAACATATAAAATACAAAATTCTAAATCAGCAAGATATACATTAGACTTGCTAAAGTATTTTCATTGCTTAACTTTGATTTTGTTATTCTATTAAACTAAAGCGCAGCAATTTCAAAATTTGCATTCCTTTTACATGGTATAATACCATGTAACAATTACACAGAACTATGACAAAAGTGTCCTTTCGTCCCAATCAATAGCATTAAATTCTTTGTTATGTATCAGTTACAGAATTAATCATGAATTTCTTTTACTATTGAGTCATAACTTATCAAGGCCAAGAGTCATTCGATAAGAATTAATGGGACAGAATTATATGCCAGCCAACAGATGAGGAAGTATGAACACTGATCAATGATATGGTCTGTGTTTAATTACTTATGGACCAAGGATTTGTTGCTGCCAGGTTTTAAGATGACCAAGTTATAATTAGCAGAGAAGCAGTCCCGCCATAATGTGCTCAACAGACGTAATGTTCTTGCAAACTTTCTTTTCTCCATGGAAATTCAACTTAACATGAGACATGAAGGTAAAAAATAAATTTTCTTTCATTGTGGTAGGAAGATGTGTTCTTACTGTGAATGTCTTACAAGAAGGAGCCACCTTCCATGTAAATAATGATAGAGTAAAGATATTTTAGCATAAACTTACCTGAAATAGATAATGAAACTAGACAGAGAAAATAATTGAACAATTCACTATTTTTTTTTTATTTCAAGGGCCGTTTAAGATATAAACTTGAAGAGCTTCGAAGACAAGAGTGGTACCAATCAAGCGCTCAACATTTTGTGCTCTAGAAGTTATTTGTTTTACATAATCACCATAATTTTCAATGCACTTTTACCAGGAATTCAATGATGCATCTTTGCTTCTGAAACACGTCCATGACAAGGCGCGCTTTCTTACACTGTCAATATCTGCAACAGAGAGACGAAACTTTCAAGTGATGAATGCATAAGTTCAGTAATCAAAGCAGTGCAATTGGCAATCCACTCTGATCCATTATGAAGGAATAAAAAATAGGAGGTATTACTTTTGGAACACCCCTTGTATAATTGACTTGTCTACAAGGATTTTCTTTGTCTATTTTACATATGCACTCGTTTTGTGGCACAAATCTTGTAGGCACTCTCATTTCATGTGATCTGTCTGTCTGTGACGACTTTAATGTTCACAATGTAGACTACTGATCCTCACAACATTCCATTCATTGTGCTTAAGAGTGTGTAGTCTGAACTAACTCCTAACTTTCCAAAGCTGTTCAACTGTTGCTTTAAAGAAAAATGCTTTCCATCTTCTTAGAAAACTTCTCCAGTTTTACCAGCATTTAAAAATACTTGAGATTGATCGTCTGCATCTCAGGTCACTGGAAAAATGATGAAATCATTCTACTACTCCAGTAGATATCTCACTGCTGATGCAATTGTACCTCTATAAGAGCCAAGTATATCTCTCTCTCCTACACAACCACATGCTCCAATTATTAAATAAACGACATTGTTTTGATAAACTGTTGATAAACACAACATATTTCCGATGAAGGTTGGTATCGTTAAAAAGTACAGATAAAAACGACTACACACTCGCACGAATGAAAAACACTAAACTGATTTTTATATATACATTTCAAGACTCACTCATTATCTAGCAATTATAACATGGTCGTTTTCAAGTCAACTTTTAACAAATTCTTGTTGAACTGTTCTCTTCATTAAATTCTGTCCAGATCCAATCACCGTCTCTAACCTTCAATGTATTGGTCTCACTATTCACCTGACACAACCCTATTAACTCTTATTCTCGGGTAATCTTCGGGTTTTCAGCATTGACTCGTTAGTAAAATAAGTGTTTAAAATAACAGCATATAGTTAATTCATTGCACTAAGTAGCGGCAAAATTTTGTTTTACAAGTATTTGCAATAGGCATATTCTATGGGGTTTTTTATAATGCAGTAAAGTGTTTACAATAGTTCTCAGCAATTAAGTGTTTACGATATATGTCAATAATGTAGAGGGCTTTAGTCAGTTAATGCACTTCTTAACTTCAGGTGTAGCGCTACTGAAAGCGGTGATAAGGAAATCAGTTCCTTCACTTTTATTGTTCTTGAGAGTATTTATATTGTGAAGCAATTTATTGAAATAAAATAGAAGAAAATGACATTATTGAAAAGTATACAATCAAAATTAACCAAATTATACAGTTAAAAATAAGGCAATTAGTCTTTTTCAAAAGTCATCTTCAAGAATTCCTGTGGCGGTGGAGAATCAAAGCCAACGATGTATTGGATACGCGTTTTTTTATAATGTTCGAAATTTTGTTATTTTGATTTCAATAAGTTTATTTTTATACTTTCATAAAAATATATTTATTATATGAATTCAAATAAAAAAACTTTTATTTTTATCATTTCCTAAACACATATTTCTTATAAAATTTCAAATAAGATAAAAATTTATTTTTTAAAAATATTTTTATTGAAAGTGCAAAAAATAAATAAATAGACTAATTCTGTTATTTTTATCTGTATAATTTTGTTAATTTTTTTGTATAGTTTTAAATAATATATTTTTCTTTTCTTTTATTTCAATAAATCACTTCACAATAGAAATACTGAAGAACAATAAAAGTGAAGGAGCTGATTAGCCTTGTCACTGCTTCCAGTAGTCCTACAACGGAAGGTAAGAAGTACGTTAGCTGACTATAACCATGTAGAGTTTATGAAGGTGTTGTGTTACATTATCACTATAATTAAGCGAAAGTGGGTGAACTGGACTGTTTATTTTATTTTATATATATATATATATATATATATAACAACAACAAAAAGTATCAGATGATAGCAATGATGACTTCAATAACAATATGTGCGATCCAGTGTAATAGTGGGACAATTGCGCAAAGTAAGAATAATGTTATTCTTGTGCACACCACTTACGTTGGTTTTCACAATTGTAATGGAAGACACGAAGGCATTGCAGCAAAATCTCTGTTCATATTTGTACACGTAGCTTTCAGGCTAGTTGTTATTTACTTTTCATGTTTTTTTTTTGTTTTTTTTTAATTTTTGTTCTACGTTTTCTGGCATTTCTCCATCTGTCGCTTTTATTTAATTGATACTAGTGGAAATTACATGACGCTTTTTATATCAATATGTTTATGTCTCCCTCTCATAGCGCGGTGATGTGACACAAGAGGTCAGAAAGTGGGTCAGTAAGAGTACTCTGGCCTGCAAAAATGCCTCGGCTGCCATTTCGACATTCCTCTGTAGCAGCGATTCAGGCGATTAGCAATAAACTAAACCCTTCTCAAATCGAGAGGCTGGACCACCTAAACTTGCACAGAACCAAACCCATATCTCAGTCAAAAAAAAAAAAAAAAAAAAAAATTAGCTCAAAAATGACCTATTCTCCATTGGCTTTGATGCTGAGGGAAAACTAATCTACACAATTTATTGTCAATAATTAGGCACGGCCAAAACGAAAGGAGAAAGTAGGTATTTTTTGACGAAGTCTCTCTTTAAAAATCTACTAAAAATCAAGTAATTATTCAATCAATACAAAATTTTCACCGACTATTAAGTAAAGAATGAACTTTATAATGGTGTACATTTTTTCATAATCGATATATATATATATATATATATATATATATATATATATATATATATATAATATATATATATATATAATAAATAAGTGGGAATTGTAGGCATATATATATATATATATATATATATATATATATATATATATATATATATATATATATATATATATATACCTACAATCCCACTTCTTTATTGGCGATTACAAATATGCTTAAAATAATTAGCCGAAACTGAGCAAAATATATTGTATTGTGGGAAGGGTGAGGATTATAGATAAAACAAACAAATAAACAAAAAAACAAGAAAAAAGCAACTGCGCATGTATCAGATTTTAAGATTGAAAAAATCTGAATTTTGAATGTGTTTTATTTTTCATCTTTTGTGTTTTGAGGTGTGAAATTTGTTGAATATCTAAATAATTATTATTATTTTTCAGATTATCAAAAAAAAAAATTATATATTCCATATTTTTTCGAAACACTATTTTTAAATCTTTGAAAAATAAATTAATAATTTTCTTTTAGTGAGCCCAATATTGCTAATATATCATTAAATAGGAAATGCTTTGAAGAATCGATACCAAAAAAGAAAAAATCGATAAATAACTGCACATTTTGCAACAAATATGATAATTTCTTTCAGCAATTTCTGGTTGATTCACCTATGGTAGCCCATCCGTGATACTAAATGCAGGGATTGTTTTCAACACATATAACGCCTAGTATTCCCAAAATGGTAACCCATCTGGTAATGGGCAGCCTCATTGTTGCTTAACTTATATATATATATCGCTTAGGAAAAAAACAATTAAACCCTTCACTTAATCGTCAAATCAAATGTTAAAAATAGATAGCTAAATATAGTTTATTTAATCCCCTCCAGGCCTCCACACTTTATTTTAAACTTTCGTTAAATCATAATTTTTTCATTTCGCTACGCAAATCTATAGAATGATATAAAAGTTGGAATTATTTGAAATTCAGATACTTATAATATTTTTGCATATTCTTATAGCAAATAATCCAAAATTATATTTAGATGAAAAAATAAATTATTTGGGTCAAAAACCTTTTCTAAAAATATTTTAATGTTTTAACAATCGAGGCGAAAATGGCAGTGAAGGGTGTGGTTTTGGAAACTTTTAAATTTTAAATTCTATTGAAAATCGTAGAAAAACTTTTATATTATTCTGATTTTTATATGATAAAATTTAGGCTTTATCTTTCTGGAAAAAAAAGTTGCTTAAGAATAATGAAGTTTAATAGATTTTAATTCGTTTTAAAAATAACAACTACTTGTTTATTTTTCAATTTTTTGGCCATGCCTACCAATAATAATATTCCTTTTAAAATAAGAGATGCCTATCAGAGTAAATACTATTAAAAAAACATTATCCGCTTCTTCTGTAAAATATAATCGTCATTGTCAGCTAAATACTTTTTTAAATTAATAAAACAATTTATTTTTAAATAATAAATATTTTGTATTTTTTTGCAATAAAAATAATTGTCGGCTCAACATTCACCAAATCAATAAAACGATTTTTTCTTTTTCATTTTTATCTCTTTTCTAAAGTCTTCATTTTTCCCTACTGACGTCATTTCGCATGCATTTGCTATGTTACAATGATCATATCCTTCATATTTTCTGTCTTTGGTTAGTGAAGCGAAAAGTTTTTTAAAGTGAGATGATTTTAATTTTTGTCCCAATTCAGAGTACTACATCTAAGCTATTTGCTTTCCCCATATTGCAAATCGACAATTTGTGTCAAACTTTGTCCTTGTGAGGAGGCAAGTAAATAGGAAAGTATGTTAAAAAAAAAAAATCAAATAATCTCTGCCTAAATCCTCAATATAACACTGTGTTAAAATTCTCCGAGTGAATATACAAAATTTGTTACCATGGGATTGCAACTCTGCAGGCTACAACAGTCATATTCAAATCCAATATAAACAACTACTTATCATACACCATCTTCATATTTAGTCAAATTTGGTTCATTCTATTCATTATTTTCTATTTTCTCATAATATTCTTCAGCTTTCAACTGACAACTTATCTCACTAATCTTTATCCTGGAGTAGTCGTTAGCCTTGATATGTAGTAACTCATTAGTAAAAACATAACTGAAAAATAATATGATATATCTTTCTTTAGATAATCATAACACAGTACATTCACTTATCTAAGGGTTTATTTACAAAGGGTACAATACGAGAGTCTGTCTTGTTCAGTGTCTTCCGAACTCTCTAATCCCGGAGGAGTATATCTACGATGTCTATCTTATTGTCCAGAGGGGTGCTAGGTCATTACATTATAACATAATGTATTCTATTATTATTCAAATAAATGTCAACAGTATTCTCAAATCATGATTAAACAAGTCATTGATACTTGATTACTTTTTAGGCTTGTAATGCATGTTGGGTTTGAATTGAAATTCAAATATCTTTCTCAGTAAAATTAAAAAGTAATTTTAGTTGCGTTCCTTAATGTTTGATGAAATTCAAAAGCATATATTGGGTTGGCTAAAACAGCTCCTTCGTTTTTTTTATGAATGAAGAACTCAAGCATCAAGTTTACAAACGAGTTTATTCAATTCGTTTTCCACGTTCGATTTGCAAATCTTCAGAGTATTTGCGATTTGTCTAGTTGCCAAATGGAAGTCTTGTTCAATTACGACTTTCATTTGGTCAGTGTTCATCGTCTTTCGCCGGCCAGAGTGACGAGCATTTCTCACTGAAACTTTAATTTTTTTCGGAATCTTGCACACCTTTTCTGGAACACCATTCTCCCAATACTAATGGCATATCTTTATGTTGTATTAAAAAAGCATTAAATGTCGATAGTGTTTGATAATCCAGATCCCCGGGAAGTGACGCCAAAGAAACGTCGGTCACAAATTTGGATGCAAGGCCCGGGAAATGACGTCAAATGGGGAATCAAATTTTAGGACGTAAAATCTCCAGTCAGCGAGTTTGACCTACAATACAGGTTGGAGTGTTGACGTCATCTGAGCCAATAAAAAGATATACAGAGAGAGAGACAGTTGGAACTTCATAGAGCAACATGAGACAGTACTAGCAACACATTCTTCTTCACTACCACCTCCCCCCCCTGTCATGCAAACCATTAGACTTGTCAAACTTTCATTCAAAAACAGAAAGGTTATATTTTGAAATAAACGAAATATTTTTATAATCAGCTGTGTGTGTTTTATTATCGCCAGTGAGTGTATAAATAGAGAAATGAAAAAGATTGATTTTTTTTTAGAAATTAAATAGACTTAAAACACATTTGACAATCGGCCATCAGTGAAATATAATAGTAGTACTCTGCTTGATCTTCCACTTCAAGACTTCAAATACAAGTAAAAATGTAAGAATTTTTCTGCTTAGAAATGTATTACTAGGGATGTGAAAACAGAATATTCTTTTCATTGTTTTGACTCCTGAGTATATATCCATTAATATCTTATATGTTTTTTTTTATATAGACTGGTGTGGTTCTCGGTTGATTAGCTGAGTCTGTGTCGGATATATACTTGAGAGTCAAAAGAATGAAAAGAATATGCTATTGTCACAGCCCTATTTATTACACACTAACATCAACCTACTCACTATACCAAATACAAGACTTGAAGAATATGATCTTTAGTAAACCGGAAAGATGATATCCAAAAAAAGAACAAACTTTTTGGCCAACCCAATATATGCAATTTATCTCATATCAATACTTGATTCGAACTAACCTCTATGTTAGTTTATTTCTTTCACTATCTCATTGACACAAATATTTTTAATCTTTTTGAAAATATCTCTTCTGCCAAAGAAAACTTTTAGAACAGAGACTTTTCGCTTACTCATCGAATATTCTTATATATAAAAGAAGAGTGATCATGTCGAGTTATTTAAAAATGTTTACTTTAAACATTTTGAGTAATCTTTGTAACAAAATATGTAAAAAGCAATTGTAATTCTATTTGTTAGACAAATCGAATGAAGCAGAGAAGATAATGTTCATTTTTGTCCAAGATTTAAATAATTTATCTGATTTCTTTTTATTAATATTAGATATTACGTGAGTTAACACTATTGAAGTTGATAAAATATCAATTGATGAATCAGATGTGTAGGTTCCATACCACCACATTTATTAGGGATGTTGGTAACTTTCACATGGTTTTTCCTGTGTATACTTGATTTTATCATAGAAATCAATTATAGTAAAACAAAATCAAATTTTCTAACTTTCAACTTGATTTTTGAACAAACGAATAATTCAAGAATATTTTTATTGATGCAAATTAAAATTAATTATCTGGCAATGTTCTAATATTATAAAATCTAACATATAAAATTAACTTGCCAGACTTTCAAAGTCCTACAAAAATAGCAATCTGTTTCATGTATCGATACAATAAAAAAAACAATCTTTATTAGGCTGGAAAGATGATATTAAAAAAAAACGAACGAACAATTTCGCCAACCTAATATATGCAATCCATCTTCATATATCGATACTTGATTCAAACTAACCTATGTTTTCATTTCTTCCTTTCACTGTATTATTGGCACACTTTATCATCTTTTGAAAATATTTATTCTGCCTAAGAAACTTTTAAAACAGAATTTTTCCTTACTCATCGCTTAGTCTCATATGTAAAAGATAATTATTTTGAGTTATTTTCAATGACTTGCAAAAATAAATATCTACATAGCTACATATTTTTAAATATTAAAAAAAAATTCAACCTTAATATAACATTATTATTTGTTTTTTACTAATAACTCATTAAGGCCAATTATTAAAACTAACTTTTTAAAAATTCCTGTTTCAAAAAATAATTTTAGATTATCAATTAAAGTCACTAAAATTACTTTTCCTTTTCTGTTATAAACTAGTAGGTACAGTAATTGATTAATGATTTTGTTTTAAATTTGTAGAACTTAATTCGGAAAATATTATTATTTTCACAGGTAACCACTGACTTTTCAGGATTAAAAAGTGATTTGTGTAGCCAAACAATTCATAAATTACGGCTAAAAATAAAAATAATACTTATATTGATAGAGACTATATTTTACAACAGATTCTTTCTTATTGTCTCTGTCGTTCACTATTATCAGTCTTTAGCATATGGAAACAGGTTTTAATTATTTCCTTAAAGAGAAGAAGACAAAATCATAAACAGAGAAAACAAAAATCCTAAAGCCAAAAATATCTAGTAAAACTATTAAAAGGTTCAGTTATTTCTTTCCTTTTTTTTCTCTCTAAAATAGCTTAACTTACTTATCAGCAAATTACACACACATGCATGCTTGCAGCCTTCCCAATAGCCTCTTGAAACTTTTTTTCTGGCAACCTTACAATATTATAAAATACTTAATAAAGTTTTCATTTTGTATTAAGTAATAAGCTGACCTAACAACATACTTATGATAATCGTTTGTACTTTTCTGTTAAATCATAGTACGTATTTGACGTATTGTTTACTTTGAAGAAAAACCATTTATTCTTTTTTTTTATTAAAAGCGGATAAAAAATATTTGATAAATGTGCACTAATGGGTTTTTTTCTTTAATGCTTTCATTTTATATGTAGGTTTCTGTGTGTTTATTTATTTTAGACACTCGACCCGTTTTAAATCTATGTAAATATGTAAAACAAACTTTTAATTTTGTATCCTTATGCCAAACTTATTTAAGTAGGTTAAGAAAACAAAGGCAAGGTGAAGAAAGTTGACATGATTTAGCTACTTCAACATCACACAGTTAATTATTCTACTTTCTCGGTTAAATCAACCACAATCCCATTAAATTTAGAAATAATTTTCAGTTCAAACCGGCATTGTGGTTAAATAGCAACGTTCTTTTATGTCATTACTATTCCCAGAGCTAACTCTTATGTCGCAAGGTCTCAAACATAAGTCCTGGTACTGAGGTATACTATGAAAAAGTGAGATGGTTTAAATATGATGCTCCTTTTCCTTATCCAAACACTGAGATGATTATCTTCTATAACCTTGTCACCACAAAGTAATAAATAAATGACACTTCCACTTGATATTTTAGAAACAAAAATAAAAATTAGGTTAAAAAAGTAGAATGGAAACAAAAAGAAATGAAATATTTTTATTTTCAATATCAAGCTTATAAAATAGAAGTTACAATGTTAAGCTACAAAACAGGAAGTCACTCCAGTTACTTATTTGCATAGATCTCTAGCTCCACCGATAAGAGGATTCGTTATTTCTTCCTATTCTTTTCTTTTCACAAGTAACAGATTGCTCTGATTTTCGATAACTTCTCATTATCTAATTATTGGCACTAGCATTATTGCATGTTATTCGAGTTAGAAGTTAATATTTTAGGGCTGCACTCTTTGTATAAAAGAAAATGCTGAAAATGTTATAGCTGTACATTCAGTTATTCTTCAACTAAAAGTATGTTTTCATATGATAATATTGCCGAGTTGTGAACAAAAGATCATATAGTTAATGAACAAATTTAAATTAAAAAACTTCTAATTTGAAATGAATATGGATTGAATAATTAGAAAATTATTCTGAAATAAAATGTATTGCCCAATAAATAATTACCCAAATTTTAACGCAGCCTATGAAATTTATGTTCAGATAATAATTTTTTTAATCTAAGATCCTAAAAAAACAAGCTTATTAATGAAAATAAAGAAATGTGCATTATTTATTTATAGAAATTGAAAGATTTATTAAGCATTTTATAACACAGAATGTCTGTAAAATCGATGACATAACTTGGGTATTATGTTCTATATGTGTACAGAAAAAAAGATATTCCTATAAACGTAAGCCTGGAAAGGCTTGTTTTCTCAATAACAGAAATGGGAGTTTGGGTTTACTTTTGGCAGTTGCATAACTGCTGCTTCCCTTATTCTGTCCTTTAGTCCTCACATTCCATGAGCGATGTTTCTGGCAAAGAGAGAAGAATTGCAGAATTTATGCACCAGACAATTATCGTTGGATAGTTTTTGACTTTGAAATGGTATTTTCTTTCTAGATCCTTACATCAAGTGGCTTCATACTTTGTCTGAAGCTATTTCCATAAAACAACAGCAACAGCAAGAAATAGCCTATCGAAACAAATACTGATCAACATTCTTGAGTGAAAACATCTAACATGTACAATGTATGTGATAATGCACTGTTATTTCTACATATTGTGTAGATAAACACTAACCCCTGTGACAATTGCAGATAAAATAAGCCTGGGCTTTGTACTGCTACATACATTAACAGAATTATGAATTAATGACACCAAACATATATAAATGGAGCTGAGAAGAAAGTTCTGAATGTCATGAGTGGGGAATCGGTCAGGATCCTGCTGTCTCTTCTTAGTTCAGATAATAGAATACAACAGATCAAATACATGTAAATAACTGTGATCAGCAAAAACCAAATACCAGGCTGATAGATAACTGGATCACAAAGGAAATTAGACTAGTAATGCTGTGCTATTATAAAAGTAGCCAGAGGCTTCTTTACACACATAAAAAATAATCCCGAAGTTATGATATCGATTTTACCAACAACGTTTGTATATTCCTGCAAGGGAATGTTGCCAGGTAAAAGGCTAATGATAATTTAGAATTCCAACACTGATGCCATCATCCTGGTTATGCAAACTGTAGTCACCTTGAGTTAAAGGGTGAAAAACAGTTATTTCTAAATAATAACTAGGACAGCTTTTTCATTTTATGGCTTTGAATTTTTTCATCTTTCTCTATCTCTGAAGTCAGATATATTTTAATATATCTTAAGACCAGCCACATTTGATATCATGCTGTTGTTATTTTTAAGAAAACTATTTATCATGAAATAACTGATAAAAGGAAGCAGAATCTTTCACCACTTGAGACATTAACTGATGCCACAGTTTTTTCGATATTTTTTTTTGAAGTTTCTGCTCTGTTGGTCACAATAACCATTGCATGTGTTTCCGATAAGAATCGTTCTCATATGTAAAGGGAAGGTTACACAAGATTTGATGCTCTCTCTCTCTCTCTCTCTCTCTCTCTCTCTCTCTCTCTCTCTCTCTCATATATATATATATATATATATATATATATATATATATATAATATACACGCATATATATATATACACATATACATACATACATACATACATACATACATACACAGGGATATATATATATATATATATATATATATATATATATATATATATACATACATATGTACACACACACACACATATACATATCACTAAATGCCTTTTACTAAATTGAAACAAATTTTCTGTACTTTTGGAGTCAAGTGAAATTCAGTTAATAAGTAAACCCATATATGTTTAAATAGTTCTGTGTAATCTAAAATAGTAAAAATAATGATGAATACATCTCTACTATTTTATAAAAGTCGCTTTGTGTGTGTGTGTGTGTGTGCGTGTGTGTGTGTGTGTGTGTGTGTGTTTTCCTTCCTCATAGGTTCCAAAACGGCTTAGCCTATCTTTTGCAAATTTCACACAAAGGTAATTTATATTTCTGGCAGTGTTCTTAGATATGTTTTGTATAGAAATTCATCTAATAAGTATCGAAAGTAAAAAAAAAAAATCCTGTCTTAACAATAGTCTTCTTTTCATGTAAATAAAAAAGAATTTTACAAGGGAATATTTCATGTTACACCGACCAAGATTATATTGCTGTAATATAAAATATTCCCCTGTAAAAATTCTTCTTTTTATCTATATGTAAAGAAAGACTATTTTTAAGATCCTCAAGCCCAAATATCAGTTAACGTGATATTGTAAACAAATATAGACGGAATTTGTCGAACGACATTATGATTATTATTTGTTTGTTTGTTTGTTTTTTGTGAATTAGTCTACCGGGCAAATTATTCCTCATAATATATAATAATCAATAGAGGATTAATTCTATAATAATAAATACGCAATCTGCATAAATTAAAATATTATGTTTAAGCGCGTTGTATGATCTGGCAGCTACTCATATATACTATTAGCTATACTATGACTGTGAATCATTTTTTTTTTCTAATTTGATTTCTTTTGAAAATTCATAAACTATGACGTATTTGTTAAGATATTCTTCTTGCATAACTGTCTCCTTATTTCTAGCTTGTACTCACTAAGAGTTCTCATACTGGTCATCATCAGAGATTACTCACTGATAATAACCGTGGTGTTCACCAGGAGACTGAGTGGGAACAAGTCTCCCCAGATTTCCCAAACTCTCCATCTCTTTCGATAACCTCCACAAATGAATTTGCATTATCGCAAGAGCTGCTTATCATTAATTTCTAGCTATTAAAAACTATTGGTCTCACTGAAATTTAGCCACACTTTGCACTTATCTAGTCGAGGTCTCAGTCTTTCCATCTTCTTAGATCCTTCACAATTATTTTGCATGATATCAGTCGAAGCTTGTGCTTTTTTTTTGCTTGAAGCTTTGGGTGGGGGGGCACAATTAATAAGATTTCTTGTAGTTTATGTTCCCTTGGATTCATATGGTATTCCACCTATCTTTTGTTTTACTTCTGTTGTAGTTTCTATGCAGCTGGTTAGTGTCTGTGTATTATATTTACTACTACTACTACTACTACTACTACTACTACTACTCACTGGGAGTTCTCACACAGATCATTAACAACAATCTGTGATATTCCCTGGAGTCTGGTGACAACAAGTCTCCCCAGATTTCCGGTACTCTCTACCTCTTTCAATAACCTTTACAAATGAATTTGCATTATCGCAACAGCTGTTTGTCATTGATTTCTCGCTGGCAACGACCATTGGCCTTCACTGGAATTTGGATGGGGATAAGCCTCCACAAGTTCCCAGTCCTCTTTGCACTCATCCAGTGGAGATCTGGTTAGCGCTTTCTCTTTTCGTTTTTTTTTTTTTTTTTCATCCTTTCTGACCCTTAACGATTATTTGGAGTAGTGCCAGTTGATGCCGACACTACAAATTTTTTTAAAGGGGGATTAACTTACAATTATACAGTTTCAGTATTATTGATTCCATGACGTTTTCTTCTATCTTTTTGTTTTACTTCTGTTGCAGTTTCTATATGTCTAGTTAGCGTTTGTAGCTCATGTGTATTAGTGTCTGCATTCAAAGATGTTCTTTAATATTTCAGCCGTTTTTATTATTGTTATCCGTTGGATCTACTCAGCCCCCCCCCCCGATTTAAATCTTCTCCCATACTCTTTTCAAAGTTTTCAGGATTATTCCTAGTGCTTCTATGATTATTGTTGTTATCTTGACTCTCTTCATCTTCCATATCCCTTTCAGCTCTCTTGCCAGTCTTGTGTATTTGCTTCCCTTCTCTGTCTCCCTGATATTGACATGTGGTCTGCTAGAATGGCAAAATCTATGATCTGGCAGGACTTTTCCTTCTTGTTAACTATTATGACATCCGAACTTCTTGCTTGGATGGGTTTATACGGGTTTGTACGTCCATATCCCATATGATTTTATAATTTTTATTTTCAAGTACTGCTTCCGGTTTGTGCTTACCATTTGTCTGAGTGTTCAAGATGCAGTTGTTTGCATAGTTCCCACTGTACTGCCTTCCCCATTTGATTGAGTCTATTATTATTACATTTTTTATTTACTGGGAGTTTTCACACAAGTTATTATCTGTGATTGCTCACTGACAATAACTAGTAGTGTTTCCCTGAAGTTTGAATGACAACAGGTCTCTCCAAATGTCCAATATTTTCCACTTCTTTGGATAAACTTTGCAAATTGGCATTTCACCCAAATGTTATCTAGTGACATCACGTGTGTTTATGTGTTTTTTGGGGTTTTTTTCTCTTTCCATTTATCTTTGGGTGGTAAGCGTTTTTGGTTATGTAAGTTGGTTTTAACATTCAAGGATTTTTCTTAATATTTCGGCTGTTTTCATCATTGTCGATTATTATATAGATTCAATCTTCCTATTTATTTCTATTTCTTCTAGTCTTTTTTATTTAATAGAAATTACTGCATACATTTAGAATTTTTTAAGCAAAAAAATCGATTGAGTTTTTTTTAGACATTTTATGTGAACAACACAAATCAAAAAATTGAATAACGAATTGGCTACACAAAATCAAATATCGATCCAATTGTATTTGGGTTTGAAGTAAAAATCCCTGACTGACTTAACTTTATATATAAATTGATAGTATTGACTTAATTTTCAAATTAATGAACACTCATAATTGAAGTTATAAGAAATCATACAAAACATACCCTATATATATTCACCTTTGAGGATTGATTTTGGATAAAAATTAACTGTACACATTTATAAAATAAAAATATAAGTCAATTAAAACTTTATAGAAAACCTGATTATATATCTCTTCATTAAAAATAAAAATAAAATAATATATTTGACTAATTTGACTTTTAATAATGTTCTAAACATGTTGTTATATCTGATAATGACTACTGTTATTGTTTAATAAACCAAATATGATAAATGGATGAAATATGAAACTTAACACATTATGCGATTTACAGATTGGAAAATCACTTATAAGCAGTTGGATGTAAAATCTGTGTTTGTGAAGTACTTTTTTTTTTATCTCATCATCATCATCATCATCACCATCATCTCACTATAAAAACAAAGAACTCTGCCTTCTTGTGTGCAAGGGAGATCATTTGTCTTTTGCATATTGTTTTTGACTGAGCGCCTCACACACATTTTGATTTCTACTCTCATTGTCAATATAAATTTTCAATCCCATGTATTTGTATTTAATCGTCAGAAATTCTACATAATAGTGCAATTCTCTTTAAACTTTAAGAAACGTATTAACTTTTTAATATTCTGTTGATATTCAACAAGTTTTCTGAAAGGAAACATTTATCAACAAATGGAAAAATGTTGTCACAAATTCGCTCATAGAAAGTTTACATTTCTTTTTAATTTAATATTGTTCATATTCTTTTGAGATACTAATTTTTTGTATCGTTCCTTACAGAATTTTTTTTGTTTGAGACTATAAAGTCCTTACGCAAATGAAAAGTATTTTTTATTTTGTTGCCAAAAGATGGCTACTTGTGGTCACTGGCATTCATCCATGATAAGGTGAAGTAAAAGGGGGTAAAGATGTCGGTGACTAGGTAATAAAAATCCTTATGTAATCTCTTCAGGGAAACAGTGACCAATGCCATGGGCAAAAAGCCTATAATTCAAGCAATCAACAAGAGAAGAAAGTCAAAACAGAAAATGCCTGGAAGCATGAATTGCTCTAATTTGGAACACTTCCATCTGTCCAACTAACGCTTGCAATGAAATTTTAACAACAGTTAACAAACAGAAAATAACGAATAATATATTTATTCCATATATTGCATAAATATTAAAAATAATACAAAAAGGTTACTGACACAGAAATGCTGTGTGAAACAATAAAATTGTCGCCCTAGAAAAGACAATATGAATCCATTTCTATTTGATGAAAACCGTTTTTTTTTCTTTTTTTTTTTTTTTTTGCAGACCATCTACTAGTTTGTCAGTTGTGTACAAATCCTAAGAGTGATAGGAGCCTTCTACCATGTTTAAAAGTGACACAATGTTCAACAAATAAGACCGGAGATGTGCTACTGTACAACTCATGCTCTCTACCGATTCAAGTTATGAACACGGGATAATTGTCAGTACACTCAAAATGCAAATTTGAATAGTTCAATGCTTGAGGGCACAGTTCAACACATCAGACAACCCACAGTTATGGTCTTTGGTGTGGTTTTAAGTGAGGGCCACATCATGTCATCTCACATCTTAGAAGTCGGTTTGAAAGTCAACACCAAAGTGTACCTGGACGTGCTGAAGAATGTGGTGATCCCCTGGTGCAATCAGGTGCCCGCTGGCAGACCCTGAGTGTAGCTACAGGACTCGGCGCTGGCCCACAAGTCCAAAGAGATCCATGCTTGGCTTCAGAAGTAGTGCTACAACTTTGTATCCTTCTCTCACTGCTCTCCTTCCTCCTTCAACCTGAACTCGCTGGACTACTTCATTTTGTCATACAATGAGAACATCACCAACATGAGGTCCCACAATACCAAAGCCAGCCTCATCACCGCCATTTGCCAAGTATTTGCTGAGCTCCCACCGGCACTTGTGGAAAAGGTATGCTCCAGTTCTGGACTCATATTAAGGTGGTGATTGAGGCTAAAGGCAGTTACATTGAATAGATGTCAGCTCTGCTACATAATCAAGTTACTTGAATTGATTTTGTCAATAAAAGTTTTAAAATAAAGCTGTTGTTTTCTTTAGGACAACAATTTTATTGTTCTACTCTGTATATAAAGATTTCCCAGAATTTATTATGCTCATATGTTTTGTAAATATGTTTTGTTATGTTTAATATATACGTTAAAAAAAATAAAAGAATGTTAACTCTTACTAAAACAATAAGAATTATTCTCCTAAGTTAATTTTTCTTTTTAGTTGTTTATTTATCTCATTAGTATACTACCAAATAAGATTAAGTATATTTTTCAAATAAATTGTAGTGAAATACGCTAGTTTATTGCCAATTAGATTGTATAACAATAATAAATAAAAAGCAGTTAGTCAGAATCAAATTTTAATTTGTCAGCAAAATGTAGTTTAGGTCCAACATTTGAAATCTGGTCAACATTAGGTTATATTAGATGAATTAATGTATGTATTTAATAATATAAATAAATACTACTAAGCATTACATGTTGAATGGTTTTTATCAATACTTTCAATGCATTGCATTTTTATATAATGATTCAGAAAATTAAATATATATATATATATATATTATAGTAAGTTATAAAATATATATGGCGATTAAGCTACACTGAATATTCCGCGTTTCATCTACTCTAGGACTCTTAGTCCTAGAGTGGATGAAACGCGGAATATTCACTAAGATTAAGCTACACTGAATATTCCGCGAGTGGATGAAACGCGGAATATTCAGTGTAGCTTAATCTTAGTCCTAGAGTGGATGAAACGCGGAATATTCAGTGTAGCTTAATGGCCATATATATTTTATAACTTACTAACTAGCTCTACCTACGTATTGAGCACTTTTGAAGTAAATACTTAAAGTTTACGCATAAATTTATACTTTCGCATATCAATTTTATGTGAGTAAATGAAGTAGTTATATATATATATATATATATATATATATATATATATATATATATATATATATATAGCCACATTTACTTAAAACTTTATTCTTTAAACAAACCATTTCTAAAAATATTACTTACCTCCCACTTGGAGACAATTCTTTTTCTGTAATGAGGTGAATTTGGAGGCACACTATATTCCTTGATTCTATTACTAACTTCCTGGAATGAAAGAAAAAACGAGGATATAAATTTGATATATTAAGAATTAACACAAATATGAAAATAAAAATATATAACATTTCAAACAGTCAACAATTTTTTTTAGCTAGCATTGATATCATCATGTACTGTCCTTCGTGTCCGAAGACGACTTCCTGTGAACCATCATTCTCCACTTGTCACGATCGCGGCTGAAGGTCTGCGAGCTTCCAGTAGGGATCAACCTGTCCTTTAGATTTCGTTTGACGGCGTCACGAAACCTGAGCTTAGGTCTGTCTATGCCTCGTACCCCATCCTCCAGTTGTGAAAACAGTATGTTTTGGTAGTCGGGAGTTCTCCATTCTGTTTACTTGCCCGGCCCATCTCAGGTTTCTCCGAATGAGCAGGTCATACATGCTTGAGAGGTTGGCTTGTGATAGGATCTCCCTGTTGCTGACAAAGTCATACCACTTGACATTTAAAATCTGCCGGAGGTGTCTCATCATATAGGTGTTGAGCTTGCGGGCTACTAGTTTGTACACTGGCCAAGTTTCTGCACTGTAGAAGAGTGACGAGAGGACGATGGCGCGGTACACCAAGCATTTAGTTCTGAAAGTCAGGTCTTTATTTTGCCAGACCTTCTGTTTGAGTTTTCCATAGGATATGGAGGCGTTAGCCATTCTTGTAGAAATCTTCTCGTCCATTTTGTTGTTGTTCATGACTGTGGTCCCTAGGTATTTGAATTTGCTGACATTGTAAAGCTCCTGGTCTTGAATCTTAATTGGTTGGCTTGTTGCCGGTGATCCAGGGGATTGTTGGTACATCATTTCGGTTTTCTTGATGTTAATCTTCAACTCGAAGGCCTTGGCTGATCCTGCGAAGTGAGTTATTATGTCCTGAGCATGCTCGTGACTATATGCTACAAATGCGGTGTCAATAGCATTGATATACGGAGTATATATGCAACTTTTCAATATTAAAATGACAAAGTTATTTTTTAACACATTCGAGTAAAATATAAGAAGTATTTGTATGATAACTATTTTTTATATTCTTATTTATTTATTCCACTCGGAATCTCATTAAAAACAATATGCAAAAAAAATTATAAGCATTAAAATAAAATATTTATTTCCAGTAAATTTGTAACATCTTGTTCAATAAGTAGCAGAAGCAAGCAAATATTCTTTAAAAAATCGACTTTTGATTGGATAAAAATCTTAATAAATAATCTTATTTCAGTCAATCAGAAGCATGGAAAACATACACCTCTGTAATGTTTCCAAAAGGACCAATTAAATATTTTGCGCCTAGTGCTAAGAGGTGATCTAATTTATATTTAAATAAAATCAGTCTACCAGTCTCATGGGAGAGGAAACTTATAAATCAGTCTAAGGAATAAATAGCACATCACTTCGTAGCCTATATTAACCAACTTGAAACTCGCACAATTACTACTAACCTTAACACATGAGGCCATCTATAATATAAATCTCCCCTGAGTGTTTACATGTATGTATGTATGTATGTATGTATGTATGTATGTATGTATGTATGTATGTAGGTATGTATGTATGTATGCATGCCTAAAACTTTTGACAGAGGCGACGAATGAAATAATTGTTTAATCTGTTAAAAGTAATTTTCTTTTAATGATAAACAACACAACAACAATTTTTACAGATGATTTTTCCCAATTTTTTTAAATTTTATTTTGCTAATCGTATAGCTTTTAACACTAAAAAATAACTAGATTAGTGTTAGGGTTAATTTAGGATTATTAGGTTAGGGTTAGTTAGGATTAGGTTAGTTGAGAGGTTAGGGTTAAAAAACGTTCGTTTCATTGGAAGATTTTCTTTTAGAGTTATTGCAGACGACAAATAAAAAAGAAAAAGTAGGAAAAGAGGAAAGAAGTTTGTTGACAGTATAATTCCACTATCTACAATAATATAAAAACAAAGAAGATTTATTTAATTTAAAAGTAAAGATGCCTGCTTCTTAAGTATTCTGACGAGCTATTTATGTAAACAAATGAAAGATGCTGAACAAAAAAGTCAGTTTTGTTTTGTCCATAACCTATATCAGCACCAAATATGATCTGCACAAATCTAAAACCACACAGAGAGAAAGAAATGGACCACAAAAGAAATGAGATTAGCAATGACGTGTTATTACAAATGCAACCCCAGACAAAGAGGATCCTTTGTACACAAAACATAAAACCAAAGTTATACCAACGATTTTCCAAACACTTTGTATTTGTAAAAATAATTCTGTGAGGACATGTCTCTATTTACTAGCCTTCTTATGTGGACAGAATTAGCCACAAGATCTTACTTTAATATGAGGAAAATCCAGCTTCTTAAAATGGGACATTCTGGATTGGGACAAAAATAAAAATCAACTCTTTCTAGAAGGATTTTTTCTCCACTGAGCAAGTGCAGGAAAGATGAAATGTAGTCTTAGAATAGATTTACTTCCTAACCAAATGTCTTGTGTAAAATTATATTTCACATCAAATAGGTCACCTTATATTGATCTAAATATAAAATGGCTAATATAAACGAAAACTTAAACACAAGATAACATATGTTAAACATGGTGTGAATTCTTTAAAAAAAAAAACGACATTTTTCACCGAGAAGAGAGAACTAGAAAGAACAATATCTCCCTAGGTTGTAAATCAATGCAATGTTCAACGATATCCTACTTGCTTGTTAGTGAACATAATATACATGTCAGAAACATGTTTTCGCGTAAGTATATTTAACTGCCTTATTACTTGTGTCTGGGTCGAGAGACAAAGCTCTAAGTATTTGGTATGTGAGAAAGAAAAAAAGTTGGTGTATGCTGAAGGGTAGCCTGGAAATGTGCCAGACCGGGGCTAGACTTGACTCCTTGTGGGTTTTCAATCAACAACAGGTGACTCAAATTGCTGATTGTTATGTAATTGTGAATTCTTGACTAAGAAAAGCATGCAACTAGTTTTTCTATGGTATAATAGAATACTTTATTAATAAGCATCGTACTTCAAGAAATTAAATACGAGAAATGAAAAAAGTTTACAATGAATCACTGAAAAATCCTGTGTTAAGAACAGAGCAAAAATTGTTTTATGTGAGGAATAGAGCTGTAAAATTCTCTGCCTGATAGATTTGAGTATTACATTGGCCAAATATATTATGACATATAGAGAATTTCAGGTTAAGTAACATTTTAGTAAAGCCTAAATAAAGTAATTTTAGTTCAACATCAACACATCGATTAAAGGCCCAGTCCCAAATTGATATAAAAAAGAGTTAAGCTTAATTTTTCTTGTAAATAAACAAATACTCCATATTTTTTCAATATTGTTTTCGTATTGGCTTTTCTTCGAGTTTTATGGGAATTTGATTCTCTCCTTGACTGAAACAAACGTTGCGTTTAAACATAATAATTGGTTAGTGAAACAACAAAAGGATATGTTTTTACTGAGAGAAATGAAAATATGCATCTTGCAATCACAGATTATTTATAGAGGTGAAACAAGAATAATCAGTAAATGCAAGATGCATATTTTGTTGCATTTCTATAAAGCAATTATATTCTGCACATTAGCATAATTGGCAGCCAAATTGCACAACTGAATCATCATAATCATATTTGGTTTACATGTTGGAATGAATTATGTAGCTTTAAAAAATTGACTTCCAAACTTTCGCATATTTATTTTTTAAGTTTATTCTTATTGTTATATCGCATATCCCTCCATATTTATATGAATAAACCGGAAACAAACAAGATCTGTCGCCAGATCACCACAGCTCACCAACCAACAGCCATCAACCCTTCGCCAACAACACCAGCTATTAAGGATCGCTGCACCTGTATCCCAGATCAGAACACTAAGCCACATTCCCATCATCGCTGTCACTGCACACATATTCCAGACGCCAGAACACCTAAGCCACGTTCCTGCCATCGCTGCCCCTCACCTCAGCCTGATAATAACTTAGATCATCCTGTGTAATCAGTCTTTTGAAAAACTTTGACTCATCTTCTTGGCACATCTCCAAATTCATCCTCGACCACTCAACATGTTCTCGTTTCTGGAATGGTGGGAGCAACATGGGAATCCATCTGGAAGACACCTTATGCATATGCAAATGGTCATGAATGATAGTTTCCACAGAACCTGTACTAATCTTGACATCTTGGACTATTTGGCGAATAGTAATGCCCTGATCTTCCAAAATGGCAGCCTCAACTTGACGGACAGATGCCTCATCAATGGCAGAATGGCGGCGACCAGGTCTGGGAGCTGTTTCCACAGACTTCTGGCCATGTTTGAATTCACAATGCCAGCATTTTACACGGTCATATGATGGGGCATTATCACCATAAGTTTCTTTCATTTCATCAAAAGTCTCCTGTGATGTGATCCTTTCAAATACAAAAACCGGATCATTGCTCAACATTCATCAGGCTCCATTTCACACCTGATTCAATTCAAACACCGGTAAAACAGAAATCACAATCAGTTCAGAGCTGTAATTTGCCATATAACCCGTAGAGATATAAATCATTGCACATGCAAAATTTCAGCTAGATCAGATAACTGGAAGTGGGTCAGGGGCATTACTTATTGAACGCCCCTCGTGTGTATATATATATATATATATATATATATATATATATATATATATATATTTATTTTTTTTAATTACATTTTCACCCCAAACAAGGCACATTGCCACTTTGATGTAGGTGGCTACTATTAGAGACACAGGCTACAGGGGAACTAGGTGGGGAGTTTGGCAGCAAGATATCGGTTCACGTTACACTTGAACTTCTGCATGTAAGTACAGTTGGGGAAGCAGGAACCTGGCAGGGAGTTCCAGAGTCTAGCGGTTCTGGGGAAGAAACTACTGGAGTAGAAGGTTCTCTTACATCTAGGGATCTCTACTGTGAAGGGGTGGGATTTAGCTGCTTGTCGGGTTTGTCGGGGGTATTTACTTAGAGAAGGTACAAGTGCTTGCAGCTGGTCCGAACATACACCATTAAAGTACTTGTAGAACAGGCAGAGGGATGCTACATTGCATCGATGGGACAGAGGCTGAAGCTTGGATGATAGTTCAGGACCTATTAGGTTGGCAACTTTCTTTTGAACCTTGTCTAGGAGTGAGAGACTAGTAGCAGATGCACCGGCCCAAAATATGACAACAATACTCCATACATGGGCGAATGGTGGCTTATAGAGGTAGAGGATACATTCAGGGGTCAGTAGCTTTCTAGCACAGTAGAGAGAGCCTACCTTTTTTGCAGCGGTCCTGGCAATGCTCTCAATGTAATTGTTCCAACTCTTGTTTCCTGTGAACGTTAGGCCGAGGAGTTTAAAAGATGTACTTTCAGATAAAGAGTCTTTGGCCATTGCTATTGGTGGTAGAGAAGATTTCTTGCAGTTATTGAAGGAAACAAGTTTAGTCTTGGCAGCATTGGATGTGACCATCCATTTTTATCCCCATTCCACTGCAGATTGGAGTTCATCCTCTTATGTTTCCGCCATTTCTTTAGAAATGTGTTCATTTGTTTTCCTGTCGTGTCTGTTATAGAGCGTGGTGTCATCAGCATATATACCCATCTCACAGACAATTTTGTCAGGGATCTCATTTATGAATATTAGGAATAATAGAGGTCCCAGGATAGACCCCTGAGGCACTTCCGCATTTATATCATATTGTTTAGATGTACGGCCATCGAGGACAACCTGGATTTTTCTCTTATCTAAGAAGGATTTAATTATGTTAAGTATTCTTCCAGTGATACAGTATGATCTGATTTTCCTGAGAAGACCCTCATGCCATACCCTGTCAAAAGCCTTAGATATATCTAGAGCTACCGCTTTGTCAAGTGAATGGTATATACGCTTGGAGATTACAGTTAGGATGTCTGCTGTGGAACGGGCTTGCCTAAATCCATATTGTTGATCGGTAAGAAGTTTAGCATCTGTAAGGTGATGGACTAGAGCTTGGTTAATTATGGACTCAAATATTTTGGCAAAAAGTGGGAGGAGGCTAATGCGGCGATAATTTGCTGGGTCAGTTCTTTCGCCAGAATTCTTAAAAACTGGTACCACAGAAGCAGTTTTCCAGCAGTTCGGAAAGCAAGATTCATTAAGGCATTTGTTGTAAAGTTTGGAGAGGATTGGAGCTACTTCGGCAGAGCACTTTTTTAATAGCACAGCCGGGATGAGATCAGGTCCATATGCTTTTGCAGTGTCAAGATTTTTTTAATGGCATGCACCTGAGAAGGGGTGATCGTCACGTGTGGCATCTGTCCGCAAAAGAAAGTCTGGGAGAGGGTGGTTAGCAGGGTCTAGTGTGGAGTTAGAGGCAAACCGACTGGCAAGCATGTTAGCCTTCTCGGTTGCTGAGCAAACAACTTCATGATTGTTGGATAGTGAGGGAATTGTTGATTGCCCATTATTTACTACACTGTTGTAGATTTTCCAGAAGTCACGGGTTCCTAATTTCTGAGCTTCGATGCGATTTTGGGTGGTTTCAGTAAATTCTCTCTTAGCTGTCGCTATTTCTTTCTTACAGTTACTTCTGGCTTCTATGTACTTTTGTCTGTTTGAACTGGATTTATGTCGGTTAAATCTGTGGTACACATGCTGCCTTTGCGCGATGGCAGGTGCACATGTGGAAGTAAACCATTGGGGAGAGTGGGGCTTGCTATAAAATTTCCGTGTGGGAACATGTGCTTCAATTGCTGTTTTGAACCATTCAGTGGTCTCACTTGCGCAATGGTTAGCAGGAAGTGAAAAGATATTTCGCCATAGGGCGTCTCTAATGAGATCCCTTATGGCTTCCCAGTCGGCTTTTTTATAATATCTCGTTGTTTTGAGCTATGGCTCTTCAGTTTTGGCTCTAGAGTTTAGGGTGATTTCAACTATTATCACTACATGATCAGCATTCCCAAGTGGACTGTAGGCGTTCGTAACACAATCATCAGGAACTGTGGTCAGAAACAGGTCTAAAAGTGATGAGTGTTGCTCTTGCTGGTCTGGGAAACGGGTTGGAAACGTAACCGTCTGTGATAGGGAATGAGATATAGAGAAGCTATGTGTTGTGGTACCAGCTACGTCTGTGTAATTAGAGAATCCAAGCCAGTTACTGTGGTGGATATTGAAGTCACCAAATACATGAACTTGTGCGCTAGTGTCGAGGGAAAGTGCTGTATCTATGCTGTCAGAGACTTTGTTTATTAGGGTACCGTCCTGGGTTGAGGGAGAGCGGTAGAGAAAATAAAATAACTAATATTATGTTGCATGTTAAGTCTAAAGCACATAAAGGCTTGATCGTCCGATTCTAGTTTTCTTTCTCTAGTCAGGGGGAGGGCGTTTTGAATATAGACTCCAAGCCCGTGCATATGTCTGTCAAAGTCCTTACGGCAGAGTGGGAGATATCCGGGCATGTTAAAGAAGTTATATATGTTTTATTTACAGAAAGTTTAGAGAAGTCATCGGTACCATCAGTTTCAAACCTGATAATTAGATACCGATACTTGCAGATTGAGTATCGGCTGAAGAGAGTTTGATATGGGTATCTAAAACGATCCCTAATTATGACGTTTGAAATTGACGGTACCGATGACTTATTTCATGTAAATCTTCTGTAAATAAAATATAAATAATACGCTCTTATTTTCGAATTTTTCCTTAAAATAGAGAACTCTACTGGAATCCTTTCTTCTAAAAAATAAACTAATATATATATATATATATATATATATATATATATATATATATATACATATATATATATATATATATATATAAATTAGTATATATAGTAATCTGTAACAATAAGAAGTGATCTATATATAACTACACATCTAAAAACGAAAATAGGTTTAAGACTCCTAAAATTCATAATAGAATTGTATGCAAGCATCTGTGTTGTAGCAGATTAAGTACTAAATAAAATTCAGTTGTAAGTGACACCCTTCTGGATGTTGAAGGTTCAATCGTCAGGGCAAAGAATACAATTGTGAATTACTTAAAACTTCTATTCTATCATGGCTGATGGAATGAAAGCATACTACCCCAGTTGATTAAATAAATGATTCTGTTTGAAATTCACTACAGATTCCAGAGTTTGACAGAAAAATTCCAGAATTCGGCAAGATACACCTGAAGAAGTTTAGAGGTTTCATTGATCAAATCTTTGTGAGAATAATCCTCAATATGAAGACAGTAGTAAGATAAATCCGAATAATACAATATTGGAAGCAATGGGTGAAATGAGCAGAATTTGATTGACCCAGAGAACGGCTAAACAAATATCCGTTAACATTAAAGACGACGATGTTATAGTCGGTTAGGGAGCAGGGTTGTGATATTTTTTTCTACAGATGGGATGTTATGGGGAAGAAACTTTGGTCATGGAAATTCCGTTTGTTTTTTGGTATAGAAAGAGAGAAGGGAAAGGTACTTGCTTTTGTTGTAGCAAAGCAAGTTTTCCTTCCTTTTTCACAACTGGTTTGCTTTACACATTTTCCACCTTTTCTGTTTCTATTCATACAAGAATTCGTGAGAATTAGAGTAGCTCATTCATGAAGTTAACTTTACAAAAAGATATATTCGTGTCTAGAACCCAGTGTAATTTTCATATAAATTATATACTTATGAATGCATAAAAGTATGTAAATACCTTAATGGTTATTCGCACAGACGGTGGGCTTAGCATGCCATCTTAAACTTCAATTGTACTACTTTCGCTTTAAGATGTTGGCAACCTCGGTGAAAGTATAGGAGAAATTAATCAATTAAGCAAGTAAAAAAAATTGTAGTTTGCTCACACATACAGAATTTTCTTTTTACATCCATTGCCTTGCCAGAGTGATCAATTGTTATCACAAGTTCATCAGGTAAAATGTGACTGGATATAACTGTCCAACATGTCCAGCGAGCAAAGGGGAAAAAGTTATAATATTAAGATAGTGTAATTTGGTTTTATATCTGGAAAAGACACACATTCAAGAAAAGTTCCATGCTAAAGAAATTAACATGTATTTAGATTTTGTTGATATAGAGAAAGCTTTTTACAGAGCACAAAGAGGTGTCTAGTATGTATTATGTAAACTGGAAACAAACGAGTGATTGATAAAGGTTGGTCAACTAATCTGCAGAAATGGTCAAAGTTGTGTTAGAATAAACAGTACATTTAGTAATAGTTTTAATGTTAAAGTAGGTGTACATGAAGGCTTTGTACTGAATGTGTTGCATTTCATTTATGTTCAGAGAGTTGCATATGGGTTGTCTGGAAGAGATGCTGTATGCTAATGATATAGTAGTTGCCTGTGAAACAATAGGTCTACTTGGAGGAATGCAATGAAAGTAAAGTGAATGTAATCAAGA
Organism: Euprymna scolopes; assembly: GCF_053919585.1. Taxonomy (NCBI): domain Eukaryota; kingdom Metazoa; phylum Mollusca; class Cephalopoda; order Sepiida; family Sepiolidae; genus Euprymna; species Euprymna scolopes. The sequence continues at coordinate 53,431,827 of NC_136482.1, read as the reverse complement.
CTCAAGTGATGTAGCATTGGAAAGAAGAAAGTTCCTATGCTAAGTTTCTGATAAGGAAGTTAGATGCAACTCAATATTCTGTAGTCCATGCAAGCATTGGATACACAAGAATTGCAGTGGAATTACTGGTAGGTTGAGAGAAGATAACCGGTTTTTGTGCAAGAAGTGTACAGAAGAATGAGAACTGAGAAGTGGAGAAAATATATATGTGTATGGCAAATTTAGAGGTTGTTCAAAAGTTTTGTTACTTTAGTGATACAATTGAAACTCAGGATGGAGTAAGTGCTAGCGTGATAATAAGAGTTAGGAGTGGATAGATTAAGTTCAATAAACTTTTGCCATTAATAACATGAAAAGCGTCAACACTGTCAACAAAGTCTATCACGCATGTGTATGCAGTATGATGATCTACAGGAGTGAAACGTGCCTAGTGAGGGTTGAGGTTATGTTTTGCATGGTGAGAAATATGAGAATGATATGATGGAAGCATAATATACGTTTTAAAGGCAGATCTAATCTGATAAGCTCAGAGCAAAATTAAATCTGGACAGTAAAGAATGCAGAATAGAAGGTTTCGATTGTATGGCCACATTAAAAGAATAGATGAGAGTTTTTGGGTTATTAGATGTAGAACAGTTGAGGTAACAAGGGAAGTTCACGAAGTGATATGGATGGGCTTGAAAGAAATAAGGATAAATAAAGACCTGGCCAGAGGTAGATTATGTTTGGAAGTCAATTTCAACACTTGCTGGCATGTAAAATAGATTTTAAACTGATGATGATGATGATGATGATGATGATGATGATGATGATGATGATGATGATCCGTAGCATCAGTAAAACAAAGAAAATGAACAAACATAAATTAAGAACTTTCTTTTTAAATATTGCGTGACTAAAATAACAAAAATCGATGAAAAGAAAAAAGAAAATAAATCTGAATAAATGACTGCTAAATGATGATAAAAAGACAAGGTAAGTGATCAACAAAGATCTCTTAAAGATAATGAGATCGGGGAAAAAGAATGATGAAAAAAATAGAGCATCTATAATATAAATCTCGCCTGTCTGTTTAAATATATGTATGTATGTTTGTATGTCTGCCTAAAATTTTCGACAGAAGTGACAGATTTTCATGAGATTGATATCGTTTTGAAACTCGACCCTTCAGGCGACAAATATAAAAAAATTGGCTAAAAACAATAATTCCTTCACCCTCAACTGGGCACTTTTTTACAGGGAGGGGGTTGCTTTTTTCGCCGATATTTTTGAAAGTCATCCTCTCTTTTCGATTGACTAGCGTTAATTTAAACATTTGTCACCTCTGGTTTGGCGATGGGCCGACACGTTTTGTTTTTTTTTTTGTTTTTTCACGTTCTTTCCCTTCTTCGTGGTACAGGTTCGAGCCTGTCTGCCTACTACCATTTCGCCGGGCACCTAGGCTAGTTTAAAATAAAGGAATATGAAATTAACAGATGCCCAATAAAATGACAAAATGCATGAAAAGTGTTATGAAAATTAATCCTTCTATTTTGATGATGATGATTATGATGAAGATGATGATAAAAAGAATAAAATAGAAATATTTAAGAGATAAGAGAGAAAGAGGAGAGAGTGGTCGGGCGTTGAGAAAGAGGGAAAAAAGAGAGTGGCAGGAGGAAAAAGAGAAGGAGAGAAAATGTGGCTGAAAGAGGTGAAGGTTAGTGAACTAAGAAGTCTGAAGGTGTACAATTACAATCAGAGGCAAAGGGTTAGAGAGAAAGAAGAAAGAGAAAGGAGAATATATTTAATCTGAAGAAAAGAAGGCAATATGATACCAGAGAGAAAAACAAAACTGCTGGTTCAGGAGGCGAACAGATAATCTAAAAAGAAAAACATTAAAAGGGAAAGGATAGGGGCTAACAAAAGAAAAAAGAAAATGAATGGTCTACCTTTTGCTGTCATAAGTAAATATGTGACCCCGCCTCCCAACCATAGGTCTTCTTCAGTGAATGAACTGCTTCTTCAATAATATTGAACGTTTGCAATATTCGCTGGTGGCTAGTGCCAAGCAATAAAAATGTATTACACCCACAGGTGTGTGCAATGTAGTTGAATGCATTGATTATTGATGCGTGGAGTATAATACAATTTTTTGGCCGTTTTTCAATCTCGGGAAACAATGGATACTCCTGTAAGTGTTCATGCACGAGTCTATAGTGGAGCAAAATTTGTGCAATATCCAACCAAACCTCTCTTGGACCGGCATTGCTTGAGTCTAGTAGCAAATGAAAGTCTACTGGAAATAAACCTAGAATAAGCAGAGAAAGACGGGTGTTGTTTCAAAGTTTCGTTTTAGAGAATGACAATTAAACTACACAGCAGCATTTAGCAATGCAAAGATTAAACACAGACGCATTTGTATTGTTTGACTGCCATAAATATATTTCCCTACTTGATACGACAGCGCATATATATATATATATATATATATATATATATATATATATATATATATATATATATATATATATATGCGCTGTAGTAGGGATATATATATATATATATATATATAATATATATATAATATATATATATATATATATATATATATATATATATACTTCCGATTATAAAAATATATATATATAATGTATATAAACATTTTTATTCCATTGCCACGATTAATTAAGCTCAATAAAAATGAATTTACAGTTTCAGAGCATATATATCGTGCTAGTAAACATTCCAAGTTCAAAGATGATTTATTTCAAACTCATATTGTTTTATTGTTAATAAAGTGTGTCTTACGGATGTTTAGTTGAATAAGTTTTTATATTGGAGATTTTTTTTCCTTGGATTAAAATAGATAAATATTGGAAAACGGAAATAGAAATATGTAAAACATTAGCTTTCAGAGTTACATAAAATGAATTGATTGTCCGGGCGTGAATGTGTGTTTATTTTGATAAAGAATACATTTTTAAAGATTTCCATTTCGTTTTACTAACATTTATCTCTTTTAATCGAAAGAAAAAAATCTCCAACTGTGTGTGTGTGTGTTTTTTTTGTTGTTGTATTTTTTTAGGAATATAAAAGCTGTCTCGGAAGAGTTGTTTGGTGAATGTCAACCATTCAACGAAACACATGTAATATTAATTTAATTCTTACTTCATCTATATATATATATATATATATATATATATATATATATATATATATATATATATATATATATATATATATATATATATATAAGACAAAATGGTCATGCGCGTTTTTGTATGTCCAGCAAAGGCTTTTTAAGGGGAGGGGGTCCGGGAGGGGTACTATTTTGGAGAACTTTTTATATACTCCCTAGATTGTAATACCTACGATTTGCGAACGGAGATCATCTATATCTTTTATTTGAGCGACTTTTACAAAATTCACGCTATTTTGTTCTGTCGCACGTTTGTTTGGCTTTTTCGTATAGATAAAGCGAAAGTCACCGATGTAAAGGCGTCAGCAGCCTTTTGTACTGGGACGTCTTGAAAGCAATTGGCTTTGATCAATGTGGGGAAAACCCTTCATATCAGACAATTGCCATTCATTTGGGAGTTCCTCTTTTTCGGTGGATCTTTGTTTCCCCAACATCGTGGGGAAACAAATCAGCAGAAAGCTGAACTGGTTTTCAGCCAACGTTCATTTCTGCAAGTGTGTGAACTCATTTACTTAGCAAGTCAACTTTTGATTGACATCGTAAAATTTGAACGCTGTTCACTTCCTATATCTTCTTCGCGTAGCGGTGAGTTGTCAGGTTTGCTTTCACTTTTTTCCCCGCCTTCGCGTCACATGTTTATTAACACTTTATTTTTTTTTTAAAACACTCGGGCAGCGTTCGTCACGGGTTCAAGCCTCCCTCCCTACTAACACTTTTTTCTTTCACACCTCCAAACACCCGGACAACGCCGGGTACCCCCGCTAGTTAAGAATAAAACATTATGAGTGTGAAATTAATACACCTTTGGCTTTGGAATGTTTACTAGCTATATATATATATATATATATATATATATATATATATATATATATATATATATATATATATATATATATATATATCAATAACTCAAAGTTTATAGATAGCGCAATAGTATATAACTAAAGTAATTAATGCATTTTTATATATTGTACGAACCGCCTTGAATACAGGGAATAAACACGTTCACCAAAAACATCTTTAATATTTATACAGAGTAAACAATTGTTTCAACCTACCACCAAAATATTTATAACTAAAAGAACCCGTTAACCAGCGTTGCCCGGTGGAAGCATACACCCTCCCCTCGTAAACAATTAAACTATGGCTTACTATGTTAAGAATGGCTTTTGGTATAGACACCCCCAAACTCCTCATGTTAAGAATAGCTTTCAGAATAGACACCTCCAATCTCCTCATATTAAGAACAGCTTTTGGAATAGACACCCCCAACCTCGCCATGGTAAGAACGGCTTTCATAATAGACACCTCATTTTATGAGGGAGGAGGGGGTTTGTCAAAATATTTGCCCCAAATTTAACCTTGATATTCGTTGTCAGCATACCCAACCGCAAAGACTATAACCCCTCCCCCCAAAAAAAATATGGGGGATGGCAGTGGTTAGTCAGAGAAAAGTAGATTTGTTTATCGTGCGTGCGTACAAATCTGGCAGTCACTGCAGTACAGTGCATAATGCATGTCTTCATATTTCGAAAACTATTTGTCTCTGCCAAAGTTAAAAGGGATTGTCTAAACTAAGCATAGTCGAAAACCAAAAAAAAACTCATCATTTTAAAGAAAATTGGTGAGTTTGGAGCTAAGGTAAAAATTTATCTAAAAAAAAAAAAAACAAACTTAATGTCTGAGCAGTGCCTGTAATGAGTCTGGAAAATAAAAAGTAAACAATAAACAAATATATAAAAAATAAGTTTTTCCGTAGGCAATGTACCTTAGGGTAATGGTGTAGTTTAGTGGCGTAAATTATTTGACAGGCACAGAAATTATATAAAAAAAATAAAACTATTTATATAAAACACATTATTTAACCCAAAGGCTGAAATAAAATCAGAAAAATTTTCATTTTTATTATTTTTTCATCATCTTTATTAGACTAAATATGCGACAATCAAGGCGGCCATATTGCTTTTAAAATTTGGCCTTTAAAAGGTTTGACAGATTGGCTCTTTTAGGGCCAAATTTGGCCTTTTTTATGCTCTTTCATGGAAACATGTTTTAAATAAGAGCGTAAAAGGGCCAAATTTGGCCTTAAAAAAGCACATCTGTCAAAGTTTAGAAAGATCAATTATTAAAAGCAATATGGTGGCCTTGAATATCGTAAATTTAGTCTAATAAAAATGATGAAAAAATAATAAAAATGTAATTTTTTTCTGGTTTTATTTCAGCCTTTGGGTCTAATAATGTGTTTTATATAAAAATAAAAAGGTTTTATAATTTGTTTGTATATCAACAAACGAAAACAAAATAAAAAACAAGAATTATGTAAGGATTGGAAGTTGTTTCAATGATAAGTAACACGGTTGGAGCCTAGGTAATCCTTGGAAAGTATATGATTAAAAGTGTCCACAGAAATAGTAAATGTGAAAAAAAAACAAAAACAAGTGAAGCATGCATAGTCCCCCTTGAGTGCACAGTAAACGTGGCATAAAAAAATGACTAAGTTCAGCATTTGCCCGCCCCCATCCCCATTTAGCTCCAAAAGTCAAATTCTGGTGAAAATGAACAAACGGTGCAGTTTTAGGACTTAACATATGTAAATTTGAGTTCTGCACTATGCAAAAAAAAAAAAGAAATGACTAAGTCCATCATTTTCCCCCTCCCATTTAGCCCCAAAAGTCCTCAAGGCCTTAACATATTTAAATTTGAGTTACGCACCATGCAAAACTGCTAAATAGACATACACAGAAAATTTTGGACAAATATGGTAAAACAGTCCCAAAAATGAAGTGTTTTTATTAGCCCTAAAAGTGTCCCTGAGGCACACCCAAGAGTTATCGCAAAGTATAGACAAACAAAATTGTATAGAAATCAGTTAGTTACGACTTTTTAGGAAGTTTTATAAAACTCCAAGGCATCAATTTTGTTTAATAAGCACAAAAGTGTCAATTTTAGCCATTTTAACCAGAAAGGCACTCTGAGGAAAGGAACCAAAGTTTTCCTGGAAAATCCGTTCTGTTACATTTTTACTCATATCATGTTTAATGTTTGTGCAAAATTTCAAAAATTTCCAAGGCATAGTTATTGAGAAAATTGTGGAGAGATGAATACACAATAGTGAATTCACAGATTACCCTCTCATTTTGTCAGGGAAAACAATAATATATGTATGTAAAAAAACAACCCAAAAAAACCAACGAAAACAAAACAAACCACACATGACACTACAAAAAATAGTAAAGAAATGAATGTGAGAAGTGTGAAGGGCCAACGTTGCCTTCACATTTTCACCAAGTTTCAGAAAAATCTAATGTATGGAGCAAAAGTTATAAGGTAAAAAGTGCAATTTTTTTGCAATTTTGAGGGCCCTTGTGACCCCTTTTGAGCTCCTGGGAATGCCGAATCCCAGTGAAAATGGACAAACGCTGCAGTTTCATGCCTTAAGACATGTATATTTGAATTCAGCACCATGGAATACCACTATATAGAGATACATATCAAGTTTTTTTAGTAATATGAAAAAAATAAAGCTCCAAAAAGGCATCCTTTTTTTTAGTTCTAAAAGTCCGAGAGGGATGCGAACCAGAATTTTGCCACAGTCACCCATACTGAATTTATATTAAGAACAATGGCCTCCACATTTTGGCCAAGTTTCAGGAAAATCTAATAGATGGATCAAACGTAATGGAGCAAAGTGTCATTTTTAGCCATTTTAGGGCATTTTTTTTACCTCTTTTGAGCCCCTAGGGATGCCAAATCCCAGTGTAAATGGGTAAGGGTGCAGTTTTTTTTGTTTTTTTTACAAGGTAGTCACCACTTATCAAGGCCCTGAAGCCACTCGGGGATAAGGGTTATTGTGTGTACTGTATGTTAGTATTGGAGATTTGATAAAGTGTCTTACTTAAAGGGGCAGTTCATCAGGAATTTGTTTATGTTGGATTTGAAGACATCCAGATTGTAGTCAGGTGGGAAACAGGCAACCGGAACAGAGTTCCACAGGCGTGCACTTCTAAAAAAGAAGCTTTGTTCATGGAATCTACATTTTGATTTTGGCACAGATAAGGAGTGGGGAAAATTTTTGACAGTGGTTTCAGCTAGACAGGTGTTTATCGTGAAAGATTGGCGAGGGGGGGACCAGAGATTCGAGCTCAGACGAGCACCTGCCATGATAGTAACGATAAAACAAAGACAGGCTCGCAATGTCTCTCCTGTGAGAGAGAGAAAAGGGCATCACCCACTAGGCCACAAAGCCTATTTTGTACTCTGTCAAGGCAGGATAGGCTGTTTTTAGCAGCTCCTGCCCAGATGTGGCAGCAGCACTCCATCCTTGGACGTACTTGGCTTATATACAGATAGAGAATTACATCAGGGGTGAGATATCTTCTGGACCGGTAGAAGGATCCCACCATCTTTCCAGCGATCTTAGCAACTGACTTGATGTACGTGTTCTATTTCAGGTCAGGAGTAAAAGTCAAGCCCAGAAGCTTATCAAAACATGGAGCCACCCATTTCAATTGATGCCAGATGGGGATCAGAGCGTTGATGATGTAAAGATAGGAGCTTTGTTTTAGATGCATTAAAAGTAACCAGCCACCTCCTTCCCCACTGTATCATGTGCTCAAGATCAGAGGAGAGAGAATCAGATAACTTTGTCATTTACGGCCTTTGATGTGTTGTCATAGATGGTTGTGTCATCAGCATAGATATTAACGAATGATTTAAGTATGTGTTTTGGAAGATCATTGATGTATATCAGGAAGAGAGTTGGGCCTAGGATGGACCCCTGAGGGACTCCAGCATTAATATTGAGGGCTTCTGATTTCTGCCCATCAACCACTACTCTTATGAGCCTATCGGAGAGAAATGATTTAATGATTGAGAAAACATTTCCAGTTATACATAGTTAGAAATCTTGTGAAGTAGGCCCTTATGCCATACCTTATCAAAGGCCTTTGATATGTCAAGAGCAATTGCCCTAGAGAGGAAGCCTTTGTCAAGAGATTCGCTAATCCTATGAGATAAAACCGTTAGCACATCTGCTGTAGATCTGGCAGAACGGAAACCATATTGCATGTCACTAAGAAGGTTATTTCTGCTGAGGTGGTTGACTACTTCTCTATTTAATATGGATTCCAATAACTTACTCATGACACACAGGAGGCTTATTGGTCTGTACTGAGAGGGAGATGACTTATCACCTGAATTCTTAAATACAGGGCATACTAAGTGTCAGGCCTAAACTCATTTATATTTGAGTTGACCAGACATATCAAGTTTTTGTTGAGAAATATGAAACAAGACCCACAAAAAAGGGGTGTTTTTAGTACTAAAAGTCCCCGGGGACGAGAACCAGAATTTTGCCAGGGTCACTCATACTGGATTTATATTAAGAATGATGGACTCCACATTTTGGGCAAGTTTCAGAAAAATCTAATGGATGGATAAAAAATTATGTCCTTTTTTCGCTATTTTGGGACATTTTTTACCTCTTTTGGGGATGCAACAAAAATTTTTGCAAAAAAATATTTTTTTACTGTGCACATCTATTTAATAAAATACAATTTGTGGCAAAATTTCAGGACAAAATAGTGAATGGTTATCTGGCAATCGCCCGGACTAACAGATGCACGGACGCCACTGAAAACATAGGTCCCTCTCTGATAAATCAGGGACCAACAAAAACAAATCAGCATTGTGTAAGGGTTGAGAAGCCGCTCTCAAATCAAAAATTAAATAATGGCACCCATAAATGTTTTTGTTTAGGGTGGGGATATTGGTGTATATATAAATATATATATGTATATACATACATATATCTATCTATCTATATATCTATAAAAGTGAACGTGTCTGTGTGTGTGTGTGTGTGTGTGTGTGTGTGTGTGTGTGTGTGTGTGTACATTTACCTATGCAATAACTCTGTCAATTTTTAGTCTACAGACTCGAAATTTGATATACAGGGTACTGAGATTTGGGCAAATCTTTGGGATCGGTTTCGGCCAGAAATTTAGCTGTTAAGGGGTCAAAGTTCAACAATTTGCCCTTTGAGAACTCTACCAAACTCCTCCGACAATTTTGGGTCTAAACACTTGACATTTTAGATATAGGTTCCTTGGACATGGATCTAACTTAATAACTTGCTTTGATCCCAAAACAATAAATGTTAAGAGGTCATAATAGGGGGTCAAAGTTAAAATAAAAATTGACCTCTGCGGTCTCTACCAAATTACTCAGACAAAATTTTAAATTTTACATAAAGGATATTCAGCGATAGGGCAAGCTTTTTCATCGGTTTGGGTCGAAAATTTTTAGTTACTAATATATAAATGTATGTATGTATGTTTGCATGTCTGCCTAAAACTCTTGACAGAGACGACGGATTTTACCAAGATCAATATCGTTTTGAAGTTCGACCTTTCAGACGACAAATATCGAAAAGTTGGCTAAAAACATTAACACCTTCACCTTCAACTGGGCACTTTTCTACGGGGGAGGGGGTCGTTTTTTTCACCGATATTTTTGAAACTCATTCTCTCCTTTCGATTGTCTAGACTTAATTTTTAAAAATGTCATTCCGGTTTGGCGGTGGTTGTAACAGCATAGATGTCAGATTTTTCCCCCATTCTTCTCCTCCTTTCCAGTACGGGTTCGAGCTTGCCTTCCTACTACCACTATTTTTGTTTTGTTTTTTTGCTCAACAGACACATCCAAATACCCGGACAACGCCGGGCTGAAATGCTAGTATATCTATAAAAGTGAACGTGTCTGTGTGTCTGTGTGTGTGTGTACATTTCCCTACGCAATAACTCTGTCAGTTTTAAGTCTAGAGACTCGAAATTCGATATACAAGGTACTGAGATTTTTTTTTCTCCTCTTTTTCTTCCCTGATCTTTCTTATTTATATTTATGTCTCGACAGTAGAGTGAAAACATATCTCATTTTTCTTTTATTAATATTATTGGAATTTTTTCCTTTTTTCCTTGTACACATTTTTGTGAATTATTCCATGGATTTCTGCCTTTGGATTATTATGGACCATCTTCTTCCAATTACGGGATTTCCTTGAATTTTACTTGTGCAAATGGAAATTCAATTAACTTTCTTGAAGTTATATATTTGGATTTTACCGTCACTGGATTATTTATCTTCCACCAGACTATTCATTCATGTGTAATCACCTTTTTCTTCACCATATTCCCTCTGCTTCACTTTTTTGTTATCAAGTAAGATCTTTGACTTACTTGTTGTTTCATCAAATGTTTTTAAAAATTATTATAGCAATAATTATGTCAGCCCTTTTAAAAACTCGGTTCTTATTGTTTAGCACTTTAAAGTTTAAATGAAAGTCGGTCACTTAAGTTCGCATGCATAGATCATAATGTTATAATCATTAGATCACTTTGGACAGATATCTCAATATTTAATAATAAATGTTTAAATTTCAACTGTCTTTATTACGGTTAACATTGGCCGTGAGATTTTATCTTTGCTAATGGAGTAAGAGATAGCTTTGTGGCCAAGCTCGAATCTCCTGATCAACTGTAATAGTTCCTCCATGTACTGATGATTCTCAAAAGGATGAAACACTCATGCCTGTAGGCATTTAAAAATATTATAGTAATAATTATATATATATATATATATATATATATATATATATATATATATATATATATATATACATATATAGACAGAGAGAGAGGGGGGAGAGAAACGATAATTTACCCATAGCTACTTCTTATCTGTGTATATTATACATATTTTTTAATTAATAGCTTTCAGATTCACATAAAATGAATTGATTGTCCTGTCATGAACGTGTGTTTATTTGGATAAGTAACAAATTTTATTTATGTTTTATATTTTCTTTTCATCAAAACTTATGTAATCATGTATGTCTTATTCTACTTGCTAATCGCAAACAATCCCACAAAATGCATATACATTTCCTGTAATCTTTATTTGGACACAAAGAATATTCTTACTTATTAACAATATTTTTCGTCCTGTAAATATTAAGACTTTTAAATTGTTTACTTCTTCGTTATAAGTGTATCTCGGTGATAATAAGCAACTGACGAACAGTGAAATAACCTGTCAGTATTCTATTACAAATGCGATCTTTCTAAGAACAACAGGCATGAATATTATGCAATCCATAAAGCACCTACATTTTACATCTCGAAAATAGAATAAAAGCAAACAACCATTTTTATTGGTCGACATTGTATATCAGTTTCCATGCTTCTGCCCCGTACCCACTCTCTGTCTGTCTGTCTGTCTGTCTGTCTCTCTCTCTCTCTCTCTCTCTCTCACACACACACACACACATCACACATTTATTATTATGCTAAAACTGAACTGATCAACGTGTTTCCCTAAGGCTTTTTTCTATATCATTCAAACACTAAATGAGTAAAACTAGTTAGTTTTACTCATTTAGAACTGCTTTAAAGCTTCACCGCTCACTCATTTTGCGACTAAATTTCAAACAAATTTTACAGTTCATAGGTCACCTTCTCGGCTATATTTTGAAAACAAAAATCAATTTTCGTTCAGTGAAACAAAAGTTATAACAAAATTACTGTGTTCAAAACTTCTCAGAATCTGTAAAGAACAAAGAGACGGGTTTTTTTAGGGGGAGCGGGGCCTATTAGTTACCATAGCAACCAAATCTGTTATGCTACCTCAAATCGGCTGGGAACGGCAAAGATGATGACGTAACAGGATATTAAACAAACAACTGTTGCTAATAATTCACCACTGTCCTGATCTGTCACTCAGCTGTACTGTCGCTAATAATTCATGGGTAACAAGTGAAACAGAAAATTTTATTTTAAAGTAAAGCCTGGAAGAATCATGGATTACATAGAAAAGTGCGACCATGAAAAGCAATATGGTTAAGATTTAAACATGGAAAAATAAAAGGACTAGGTGTCAAACTGGAAAAGACAAAGACAAGATATTTTAGTAAAACATATAATAAATTTATAACTTAAAATATTGCAGCATTAATTAAGAATTGATTATATAATGTTGAATTGAATATTTAAAAAAATTCTTAATGCTGCAAATTTTAAGTTATAAATTTATTATATTTTTTACAAGAATATCTTGTCATTTTCTTTTCTAGTTTTAACAATTAGTCATTTTACTTTTCCCTGTTTAAATCTTAACCATATTACTATGCATGCTCGCATTTTTCTATGCAATTTATGATTTTCTCAGGCTTTGCTTTGAAATAATATATTTTAATCCTACGAATTACATACTAAAATATTCCTTAATTTTGGGATTGAGTTATATTTAAAAATAAGTTCCATTCCAATTGTTCGAATTAGCTGCAAATTACAAATACCTCATTAAGTTTCTGCCTATCTCTCTTCTCCTTTCTCATTGTATCTTGTCTGACGAGCCTTGCTCTTATTTTATACCATCTTTATCTCTCTGTTTTTGTATGTGCACAAAGAGTTACAGGTAATAAAGAACGAGCAAAACAAAATGAATATCACTGTATTTAATCTGTAGTTGGAGAAGAAAAGAAACTATATATATATATATATATATATATATATATATATATATATATATATATATTGCAATTAGGAAGGGAAGACTTCTATGATTCATGATTAAAAGTAAATTTGTATATATATAAATATATATATATATATATATATATATATATATATATATATATATATATATATATATATATATATATATTCCTTTAATCTTCTCTCCAAAAAGGAGAAAAAAGGGGAACAGGAGAGGAAAGGAAGAGAAATGGGGAGCCAGCTGACCGGTTTCGACCCTCGCTTCTCAAAGCTGTATCGAGGGAGTAAAAAAAAAGTGGGAAAATGATTAAAATAAAACAGTGTTATGGTCGAATACCTTAGAGATTAATCACGTTTAAACCCAGGAGGCATTCCCTTTGCTTGCAAAGGGAAGGTTTTCTAAGTCGAACATAAATAGTCTCCAAGGTGATATCGTGAATGAACATGACTCAGAATAAAAAAAGAGTCTGTGCTAAAGTTCGCTGCACAAGACGGGTTTTTAAGTAAATGATCCGTAATTGAAAACCTGTATGTGTTAGTAACAACGTCCGTTGCCCAGTAGGTTCCATTCCTAATTTTACTGGGTACATGTTGTTGGATTCTTCCATCTAATCTTAATGTCGTTCGACCCAAGGAGTTGGCACCGCAACCACATTCAAAATTGTAAATAATGTTACTATTATGGTGGGGGGAGGGGGTAGAAGTCTTTTCGAGAAGATGGTAATAAAGTTCTCATAGAGAAAACAAGACGCACATTGGCAGCAAAATAACATCCATGAACTGCTGAACTTATTTGTTTGGCAAATTTCTCACTTACTGTACCCAACCAAGGCAAACGAAGATAAATTGGACATTTGGCTACTATATTCTCTTTAATTCATGAGAATTCAGCCAATTTCCTTTAAATAACTGACCTAATCACATCTAGTGGGTACCCGTTTTTGGATAAAGTATCCGTAATTGTTTCCAATTCCTCATCTAATTTTAACTTGGAACAAATCATAAGGGCACGATGTGTTAGGGTCCAAATTAGATTTACCTTGCGTTTTTTAGAGCAAAATGAATCCCAACGAGTGTGCAATCCTGTAAATGTTGGTTTACAGTATATAGATGTATGGTAACAAGATGGTGTTTTTGTTACCAATACATCAAGGAAAGCTATGGATGAATTGCACTCTCCCTTATAGGTGTACTTTGATGCAGGATGCATTCCATTAAGTAAGGAGAAAAATGTGTTTGCTTCCGCTTGGTTATTAAATAAACAGAATGTGTCGTCAACATATCGGAAGTACACTAATGGTTTTATGGGTCCAGATAGTAAGCGCTCTTCATAGAACCCCACAAAAATATTCGCCATGGTCTGTCCAAGTACTGAGCCCATGGCCACACCATCTTTTTGCTGATTGTTGAAACTAAATTCCACAGATGTCGTGGCAAATTTCATAAGTTCAATAAGGATGTTTTCAGGAATAGGTGGAGGTGATATCCGGCCCTGATATAAAAAATCTGCACAGATATCTATAGTTTCCCAAACTGTTTCTATTCTGAGTCGTGCTCATTCACTATATCACCTTAAGATCTTGGAGACTATTTATGTCCGACTTAGAAAACCTTCCCTTTGCAAGCAAAGGGGATACTTCCTGGGTTTGAACATGATTAATCTATAATCTACCATAACGCTGTTTTATTTTAATCGTTTTCCCACTTTTTTTTTCTCCCCATAAATTGAATAAAATGCCATTTTTAATCGCGTTTTCATTCTTTGTTTTAAAATTCCCTCGATACAGCTTTGAGAAGCGGTCGAAACCGGTCAGCTGGCTCCCCATTTCTCTTTCTTTCCTCTCCTGTTCCCCTTTTTCACCCTTTTTGGAGAGAAGATTAAAGGAATATATATATATATATATATATATATATATATAAAATATATTTTAGTCATCGACATACAGACCTGTTTCGTTGTTTCACAACTCATCAGTGCCGCTAGACTAACACCTCTCCCAAGCCGAGGATCGAACCTAGAACCGTCGTGATGACAGTCGGCAGTCCTACCCCCTGACTATGGAATCGGTGGCCGAAATTAAACTGTCCGAACGTCTATTTAAATAAACATCCGTCCGCTACTCGTAGAGGGCTCAAACGTTTGTTTGTAAACAAACCGCGAGCTTCGCATTATTTCAGCTAAATTAAGTAGCGAGTAAGATAATTTACGAGAGTGCTCTACCGAAGAGGGGAGCTTTATAAAATATATTTTAGTCATCGACATACAGACCTGTTTCGTTGTTTCACAACTCATCAGTGCCGCTAGACTAACACCTCTCCCAAGCCGAGGATCGAACCTAGAACCGTCGTGATGACAGTCGGCAGTCCTACCCCCTGACTATGGAATCGGTGGCCGAAATTAAACTGTCCGAACGTCTATTTAAATAAACATCCGTCCGCTACTCGTAGAGGGCTCAAACGTTTGTTTGTAAACAAACCGCGAGCTTCGCATTATTTCAGCTAAATTAAGTAGCGAGTAAGATAATTTACGAGAGTGCTCTACCGAAGAGGGGAGCTTTATAATATATATATATATATATATATATATATATATATATATATATATATATATATATATATAATTTTACTTTTAATCATGGATCATGAAAGTTTTCCCTTCCTAATTGCAATATTTAAAATTTGCATCCCTAAAAACGTTATCACACACACAGACACACACACACACAGATTTAAAAATAATTGAATATTTATTTTAAAATATTTTTCTTATAAAGCTACTTTAGTGAAAAAAAGTTGAGCTCAGGTTATAAAATTAAGAATATATGGTCAACTTCAGCATAACATCAGTCGTTGAATACTCTCTTACTGTTTACTGTTCATCCCTGCTGATTTGGCATTCATAGATTCTTAATTTACCACACTTAATTCTGTTAATTTCTGATAGTCTGAAGATAAGATAACAGACAATGATGTCAAGGGCGACTTTGTTACTGGGTTTGAATCCCTCAACTAGCAGCAATTATCATCTCCTACACTAAAGAAAATGTAAGAAATGTAATTTGAAACACGTTTCTGTAAGTTTATATATAATTATTAATATTTACTTTAAAATGGAATTATTATATACTAGCAGTTCAGTCTGCACTGTTCATAACTTGATGTGCATATATATATATATATATATATATATATATATATATATATATATTAAAAAGTTTGACTCATATCCATATCTAAAATTTCAAGCGTTTAGACCCAAAATTGGCGTGGGAGTTTGGTAGAGTCTGCAAAGGTCAACTCTTTTAACTTTGACCTCTTGGCAGTCAAATTTTCGCCCAAAAACTGATTAAAAAGCTTGCTGCATGTCTGAATACCTTTATTTAAAATTTCAAATGTTTAAACCAAAAATTGGCTAAATAGTTTGCTAGACACCGCAATGGTCAAATCTTTTGAACTTTGACCCCTTGGCAACCAAATTTTCGGCCAAAATCCGATTAAAAAGCTTGCCCTATGTCTGAATACACTTTATGTAAAATTTCAAATGTGTAGACCAAATATTGGCTGAGTAATTTGGTAGAGATTGCAAAGGTCAATTTTTTTAACTTTGACCCTAATTTTGACCTCTTAACATTTATTGTTTTGGGCTTAAATCAAATTAAAAAGTTTAATCTATGTCCAAGTAATCTACATCTAAAATTTCAAGTGTTTAGACCAAAAATTGGCAGAGGAGTTTGGTAAAATTTTTAAGGGTCAAATCGTTGAACTTTGACCCCTTGACAGTCAAATTTCTAGCCAAAAACCGATTAAAAAGATTTTCCCAAATCTCAATACTCCTTATGTCAAATCTCGAGTCTCTAGACCGAAAATTGTCAGAGTTATTTTGTAGGGAAATGTAGGGAAATGTACACACACACACACATTTTCACTTGTATATATCAGACTTTCTCACTTTTATAGGTATATAGATTTGACTGCCACTTTTAAAGCATTTCCTTTGTTTATTTACAAAAAGTTTTAGTTTAATAAATACTTACAATTATCATATATAATCATATATATGATAATCTATATATCTATAAACGTGAACGTGTCTGTGTATGTGTGTCTGTGTACATTTCCCTATACAATAACTCTGTCAATTTTTAGTCTACAGACTCGAAATTTGATATACAGGGTACTGAGATTTGGGCAAATCTTTGGGATCGGTTTCGGCTAGAAATTTGGCTGTTAAGGGGTCAAAGTTCAACGATTTGACCTTTGAGAACTCTACCAAAATCCTCTGCCAATTTTGGTTCTAAACCCTTGAAATTTTAGGAATAGGTTCCTTGGACATGGATCTAACATAATAACTTGATTTGAGCCCAAGACAATAAAGTATAAGGGATCATAATAGGGGTCAAAGTTTTAAAAATTTTGACCTCTACGGTCTCTATCAAATTAATCAGACAATTTCTGGTCTAAACATTGGAAATTTTAAATAAAGGATGTTTAGAGATAGGGCAAGCTTTTTAATCGGTTTGGGTCGAAAATTTGAGCTACCAATATATAAATGTACGTATGTTTGCATGTCTGCCTAAAACTTTCGACAGAGGCGACGGATTTTCTCGTGATCGGTATAGTTTTGAAGACCAGGACGGCGAAAAAGCGACCTCTTCTTGTAGAAAAGTGTCCAAAACTGGACACTTTTCTACAAAGAGAGGTCGCTTTTTCGCCGATATTTTCGAATGTCATCCCCTCTTTTCGATTGACAAGCCTTAGTCTAAACCTATGTCACTTCCAGTTTGGCGGTGGTCGTAACAGCAAAGACGTCATGTTTTTTTAATGTTCTTTTCCTCCTTCGCGGTACAGGTTCGAGCCTGCCTTCCTACTACCACTTTTTCTTTTTGGTCAACATACATCTCCAAAAACCCAGGAAACGCCGGGCTAGTATATCTATAAAAGTGAAAGTGTCTATCTATCTGTTTGTCTGTGTGTCTGTCTGTCGGTGTACATTTTCCTACAACATATCTCTGTCAATTTTCAGTCTACAGACTTAAAATTTGATATACAGGGTACTGAGATTTGGAAAAAATTTTGTAATCTCCTTCGACAATTTTGGGTATAAACACTTGAAATTTTAGATATAGGTTCCTTGGACATGGATCTAACTTAATAACTTCATTTGAGCCCAAAACGATAAATGTTAAGGGGTCATAATAGGTCAAAGTTAAAAATAACTGACCTCTGCGGTCTCTACAAAATTACTAAAACAATTTCTAGTCTAAACATTTGAAATTTTACATAAAGGGTATTCAGAAATAGGGCAAGCTTTTTAACTGGTTTGGGTCGAAAATTTGAGCTACCAATATATAAATAAATGTATGCATGTTTGCATGTCTGCCTAAAACTTTCGACAGAGGCGACGGATTTTCATAAGATCAGTATTGTTTTGAAGCTCGATCCTTCAGACAAAAAATGCTGAAAAGTAGCTAAAAACATTAATTTCTTCAGTTCAACTGGGCACTTTTCTACAGGGAGGGGTTGCTTTTTTCGTCGATATTTTCGAAAGTCATCCCCTCTTTTCGATTGTCTAGCCTTAATTTTAACTTACATCACTTCCGGTTTGGCGGTGGTCGTAAGCAAAGACGTCAGGTTTCTTTCCCCTGTTCTTTTCCTCCTTCGTAGTACGTGTTCAAACCCGCCTTCCTACTACCACTTTTTTTAATTTTTTTTGCTCAACACACACTTTCAAACACCCGGGCAACGCCGGAACCATGCTAGTATATAGATAATATTTTAATATATTTAGTATTATAAAATATATTCCTATATAGAGAAATAAAAAAAGAACAAATCAAATTATGTATTCATCAACGTTTCGTCTTTATTTCAAGACTTCATCTGGATGAATGGAATTAAGAAAAGAAAACACCGGTATAAATATTTGAAAAAATATATTTGATGTAATGAAATGTATGACCTTGATACACTTTAGCTGGACAGTACCTAAACTTCAACTCCCACCATCCATATAATGTTAAAAAAAAAAAAAGGAATTGTCTATGCCTACAACATCAAGCAAAAACAATATGTAATAACAACAATGCATATCAAGAGCAGAAATTAGGACTGGATACCAAAAGACTTCACCGAAAAACTCACTACAGTTTGTATGTCATATATGAAGGACTTGTTAGAAAAACTTCAAAGAATACGTCCATACGACATGAGAACAATATATAAATGTACGTATGTTTGCAAAAGCGCCCCCAATACAATTTAGCCCGTGGCCTAAAGCGGAATACCCATGGCAAAGAATACACGTAGATTACACAGGCCCACTGGATGGAAACTATTATTTAATAGTGGTAGACAGTTTTTCAAATTGGCCTGAGGTATTTCAATGTAAAAGTCCAATGACGGATTTTACAATCAGTGGTCTTCACAAACTGTACACTAGGTTTGATGTGGTTGATTGTCTAGTGTCAGATAATGGCACACAATTCACTTCAGTATTCAAAAGCGATTCAACACAGTATTCAAAAGCGATTCAACTCTCCGGAAACAGCTTGTTTGAGTCAAGCCCCTGCAGAAAATGTCATGACTAAGAACTGTGTATATGAGATCTCATGTAAATATGGAAAACTATACAAATGTGAGACATATCGTCCACTAAAAGTACAGTTAGGAAAGCCATAATACGTGGAGAGATTGAAAAGTCGGGTACAGCTGACCATATCTGGAAGAAAACTAGAAACCATCTATAATTATGGGACGAAGTAAAAATTATAGACAAAGAAGAACGGTGAAGAGTCAGATAGTACATATGCTGGAGGGTGATAAAATACTAAGTAGACATAATATAAAATTTTACACAATATGGGAATTGTTATAAATAATATATAATATATGCTATAATAAGTAAATAATAATAGTAACAATAATAATTATATATATATATATATATATATATATATATATATATATATATAAATAGTGATATTTACAACTAGATATAAAATAGGTTTAAGATTACTAAAATGCGAATGCAAGTGGTTAAGAGTACTAGCGCAGTGGTTAGAGTACTTAGAAATAATTAATTGTAAAGTGATATTATCCTGAAGGTTAAAGGTTCAATCCTCAGTGTGGGCGACTGAGAAATACAATTGCAAATTACTTAGAACCTCTATCTAGTCATGGCTTCCGGAACAAGAGCATGTTATCCCTGTGAAATAAATAAAGGATTCCGTTCGAAATTCCGTCCAGATTCCCGAGTTCAACAGAACTATTCCCCGAATCCTACAAAATTCACCTAAAGGAGGTTACATTGACTGAAACGTTGTAAAAATGACACTCAAGATGAGGACAGTAGTCTGAAGATACCAAATAATATGAATAACCAATCTTCATTTCAAAAGTTCAGAAATGTAAAAAGCATTTTCAATTATGTAAATTTTTTTTGGCAAATAATTTTTCATGACTAATTGGTCTGACGCTATTTCAATCCAAAACATTGAAAATTTTATTTCCCCACTCTGTATATAAATATATATACACACACACACACATGAGGGGCGTTCCAAAAGTAATACCTTATCCTATTTTTATTCTGCATCAATAGATCAAAGAAGATTGCATTGTACAGATGATTGAACATGCATTCATGACCTGAAAGTCTCATTTCTCTGTTGCAGATATTGATGGTGTGAGACTCTAAGAAACCAAATCCTGTTATGAACGTGCATAAGAAGCAAAGATTCCTGAAAAACGTGCTTTGAGAATGGTGGTAACTATGTTGAAAATAAATTCTGGAGAACAAAAAGTCATTAATGGTACCACTCCCATCATGATAGTTCTTTAACTTTCGTATGTGTGTGTGTGTGTGTGTGTGTGTGTGTGTGTGTGAAGAGAATTTATATATATATATATATATATATATATATATATATATATATATATATATAAAGAGAAAGAGAGAGAATTAATTGGTGTGTGTGTGTGTGTGCGCGCGCGCGTGCGCACATTTATGTATGTACATGTATACTACTAATATACTCTTCTGTATTTACTGGAAGTACTTGCTCATAAAAGTTTCACATATTTGCTTGTGTGGGTGTTAATAGGAGATTTGCCCAATTTTGATGTAAGTCCACTCTTACGCGTTACAATTCCTAAACACTTTATAAACGAGAGTATGTAGACACAAGTGATATGGACTATCCAAATTACAATACAATGAATATGTGATTTTACTTATTAAGCATACAAGTAATCTAGTTGGATAATAATAAATGATGAATGTATGCAGAGATTCTCAAATAATTACTGCATCGCCAGTTCATAGATTTTATATTAATACGTAGTCTCATTTAATGATTCCATCTTCTATCCATTAGTGTGAGTTTTGCTTGACGTCTGTTACTCATTAACATGCACACACTATAAAGTCCACTTGCAACAAGGGTGCACGATTTGCCTACTAGATTAATTTTATTTTTTTTACAAAACGACTCACTACTTATAAAGGTCAAAAACCACTCGAGGATAAAATAGTAGACCCTACATCAAAGTGGCAATGTGCCTTGTTTGGGGTGAAAATGTAATAAAAAAGTAAAATAAATAAAAAAAAAAGTTAATATGATGGTGATTGTCAGTTGGAGAATGAAGAATATTATAAGAGGATTGAAAATGATTAATGTAATAAACTATGTTTAATTACATATGATAAGTAATCATTCGATTTAAAAACGATTATGTGGGCATCTTCAGGAGAACAGTTCCATTATAATGTGTTCCACAGAATTGCTTTCAAAGATGCGTTCTTCATGGAAATTCTACTTAATGGTAGGCACATGGATAAAGAAAGCAAAGTCTTTTTTTTTTCATTGTATTTGAAAGACGAGTTTTTGCTGTGAATGTCTCCAAGGAAGAACCAGAGATTTCTTTATATGCATGTCTCACCACTTAGCAAGGCCTTTTTCCCAAAATGCGATCTGGTCAGCTATTGATACATTTCACTATGCTCCTGAGGAAGACGTAACGTTTGAGGTATATTTCAGAAGATTTGAAGACCTTTTTACAATTGATTACAGTGCATGGACGGATCAAAAGAAGGTTTGTTTATTGTTACGGAAGTTAGGTACATCTGAACATAACAAATTCGTGGACTATATTTTACCAAGAAAAACCAATGAATTGTCGTTTGCCAAGGCAGTCAAACTGTTAATGGAGTTATATGTCCAAAAAGAAGCCTTTTTCATAAAAGATGGAAATGCAATAATCTTACACGTAAAGAGAGTCAGGACTATAGGACTTTTGCATCTATAGTTAATAAGTACTGTGACGATTTCAAATTGTCATCATTAACGGGGGACAATTTCAAGTGCTTAATATTCACACAAGATTTGATAGTCACAAAAGACGCCAATATAAGACGTCGTTCTCTAAATAAATTGGAATTGATTTGATGCTTCAGAAACTGGCTGAAGATTGTCAGTAGTTCGTGCCAATGAAGCAAGATTCCCGAAACATAGAGGAAGCAGGTATCGCTCACATTAAAAAAATATGCTTCCAAAATAGAGGACACCTGCCCGCCAGCAATTACCAACGAAGAGACAAAAAGAACCCTTCAAAAAATTATCAGGATAGACAAAATCCTAGGACACCTTGTAGCAAATGTGGAGGAACTCATGGGTACAATGCATGTCAGTACCAAAAGAAAATAACATGTGACCTATGCAAGTGAACAGGACACGAGGCCTCATATTGCAGAACAAAAGTAGCAAAAAAGAGCCACATAAAAATTACAAAAATAGACCCTTCACCAACAGAGAACATAAGGAAATATGTTACGGTGAGAATCAGAAATAAAAAGGTAAAACTGCAGCTCAATTCAGGGTCGGATTTATCAATTATAAATTTTTACATGTAGAAGAGAATAGGAAAGCCCACAATGACAAAGATGAATAAAGTCGCAAGATCAGTAACTGGAGAAAACATAAATTTTGAGGGTGAGGTACTTATTAATGTGTCACTAAAAAGAATGACAAAAAAGCTAAAATTTTTCGTTCTAAGGAACACAAAGAACTTATTTGGGACCAATTGGATTCAGGAATGTGAATTATGGAACTCGCCATGAGTGATTTTTGTTACAAAGTCGAAAACCTAACGGCTGAAGCCGACAAACTCAAAAAAGATCTCAAAATATCTTTCCTAAGTGTTTTCTCCGAAAAGCTTGGATGCTGCACAAAAATAAAGGCGAGATTCAAATTGCTGGATGAAGCAAAACCAATATTCAAAAAGCCATGGAGAGTATTGTTCACTTTGAGGGAAAAAAATGAAGAAGAATTGAAAAGGCTGATTAACACTGGGATTTTAACCCCTATTAATTATAGTGAGTGGGCAGTCCCACTGTATATGTGAAAAAAAATCCAAAGAGATTAGGGTATGTGCAGACTTTTTGACTGGATTGAATGCGGCACTCAAGGACCATCACTACCCGCTACCAAACCCAGATGAAATATTCGCTAAGTTAAATGGTGGAAAATATTTTTCCAAAATAGATTTAAGCGAGGCATATCTAAAAATACCAGTAGAGGAAGATAGCTTGAGGAAGAGATCATGTATTTCAAGTGTTTGACAGAATAAAAGAATACGGCTTCACATTGAAGGAAGCAAAATTCTTTTTGGAATGAATTAAATACCTGGGTCATATCATAGATAAGGACGGGAGGAAACTCAATCCAGACAGCTATAAAAGACATGCCAGAACCTCATAATATAACTACATTGCAGAGTTTTTTAAGGCTCACAAACTATTATCAACCGTTCATTAGGAACATGCATGAATTGCGTGGGCCATTGAACGTACTATTAAAAAAGGACAAAAAATGGGACTGGACGCCTGAGTGCCAGGAAGCGTTTAAGAAATTAAAAGATGTATTAACGTCAGATTTATTCTTGACTCATTTCAATCTGAAAAAAGAGATTATTGTCGCAACTGACACAAGTTCTTATGGGATCGGAGCATGCATTCTACACAAGATGCCTGATGGGTCCACTAAGCCGATAGCTCTAGCATCAAGAATTTTACTTTCTGCCGAGAAGAATTACTCCCAAATCGAAAAGGAAGCACTGGGGATCATATTCGGTGTTACAAAATTCCACCAATTTTTACACGGTCATAAATTTAAATTGCAAACTGACCATAAACCGCTTATAACCATCTTTGGCTCTAAAAAAGGTCTGCCAACAGACTTCAAAGATGGGGGAACCATTCTACTGAATTACGATTTCAGTATGGAATTTTTTACATCTGCGAAGTTAAGTTACGCAGACGGATTGTCGCGATTAATTCTGAAATCAAGAAAACACAGTAATAGCGTCAATACAAAGTGAAAAGGACTATACACAAATACTATGTAATACGATCAAAGAACTACTAGTCACTTTGGAAGATATAATAAGAGAGGTTGAAGAAAAATTCAATCGGATGAATGGGCGGCAGAAACTTATTCTATGTGCAATGAGGTACTGTTGTACTGAAAAAGAGTAGTAATCCCAGCTACATTACAAAAGAAAATTCTAAATAATTTTCATACCGGCACCCTGGGGCTATGTGAATGAAGAGCCTCATCAGGTCATACATTTATTGGAAGAGTATGGACACTGATATAAAAGGCACAGTAAAGCCGTGTAAGTGATGTGTAGTGGCTGCAAAAGTGCCGGCAATACAATTTATCCCGTGGCCTAAAGCGGAATACCCATGGCAAAGAATACACATAGATTACACAGGCCCACTGGATGGAAACTATTATTTAATAGTGGTAGACAGTTTTTCAAATTGGCCTGAGGTATTTCAATGTAAAAGTCCAATGACGGATTTTACAATCAGTGGTCTTCACAAATTGTACACTAGGTTTGGTGTGGTTGGTTGTCTAGTGCCAGACAATGGCACACAATTCACTTCAGCAGATTTTAAAAGCTTCTGCGAGGATTTCCAGGTTAACTACATAACGACGCCAACCTATCATCCCCGATCGTATGTTAATGCAGAGAGGTTTGTAGACATGCTGAAAAGAGCCCTGAAGAAGGCTAAAGGAACGCCCTCAGAAAAGGCGCTACAACAGTTTTTACGAATTTACTGAATTATGCCAAATGGAAACACTCCATCGAAGATGTCGCCAGCAGAGTTAATGTTCACAAGAAAAATTATGCCGGTCTTTGAGAAACTTTTGCCAAAACATGTGAAACCGACAAATACTATAGTTCCTAAAAAGATGTATTTACCTGGTGAAAAGGTATTTTTCCAGGTACACAAAAATAATAGTACGATGTGGGAACTAGGAAAGGTCCAGAAAAGGATCGGTCGGATGGTCTACATTAACGAAGGTCCAAGATTTATGCACAAGAAACATTTAAACCAAATTCGGAAAAGTATAACAGATGACAAAAAACAACCTCCTGTTGAACAAGAAGTAATGAACCAGATATATGACACGTTCAACTTGGTAACACCACAAGCAGCCAGACAACACTAGTCCTCTAGGAAAAGAAAAATGATCGACCCGATAGAGATCAACCTCAGGATCATTCCAGGGGAATGAAAAGCTTGGGTGGGGGATACAAATCACCCCTATTTGAGAACTAAGTGGAATCAACCAGTCCTATGAATAACACTGGTTTCAGAGATTAAATGGAGACATTGATACCATGTTTAACCGCATGCTACGAACACATTCCTCTCACACCATTTTAATGGCTCATGTATTCTTTATGATAAATGCATATTATATTTTACACACGTTACACTACTTGTGGTTTCTTTCATTTGTAACCCCTAGCACAGGTCTACAACAATAAGTCAGTTTATGTTTTTCTTCTTCTCTTCTTCTATATATATATAAGGCAAAATGTGTGTGTTTGTATACATTCACAAATTAGGTACCATTTGAAAGCTTGGATCTCGGACAACAAATATCTGAAAATTGGCCCAAAACATGAATTCTTTGACAGTCAACTGGGTCGTTTTTTACAACGAGGGGTTACTTTTTTCATCAACATTTTTGCAAAGTCATTCACACCTTGCAATGACTAAGCTTAATTTGAATGGCGGTGACGTCATATGTCATGGTGGCAGCAGTGACTATACCGTTCGCTTCTTTTTTCCACTTCCTTTTCCTCAAGCCTGCCTGCTTACTACTTTTTTTTTGCACTCGCACGGGTGCTTGCTGCTATTTTATTTTTTAGGGGGTTGGTTAAGTTTCTGTTTTTTTTTTAGAGCTCGTTGATCAATTATTTTATTTTTATTTTTTTTTTTTTTTTTTTGCACTCGCACGGGTACTTGTTGCTATTTAATTTTTTAGGGGGGGTTTGAAGCATTTGTTTTTAGGGCTCCGTTAATCAATACCCTTACCATAAAATCTCTCCACAACCGGACAACGTCGGGTACCCCCGCTAGTCTATTTTGAAACTTTGGCTTATTTTTTCTTCATAAGTTGAACTTATCTTGTGTCTATATGTGTGATTCTCATAATAAATAGACATTGATTCATCACTTTTAAAATTTTGTTTTAATTTAAATGTTTCACAAAATCAGAAATAGACTGTTTTTTAATCATAATTAAAAAAAAAAAAACTTTATAGAGGATGACATTTCTATTTTCCTTTATTTTTCTCTAAACCTACCACCCGGTCAATACAAAGTCAATATGACTAGTTTATAAAGGGTTTGACAAATTAATTAAAAATTCACTTATTTTAGCTTTTGTTTTATTGTTAATTCTTTAAATACGTACAAGTTTTGTTTTTGTTCTTCCAAACAAAATAAAACTGCTAACTATATTACTGTTGACCAAGAAAAAGAGTCATGTGTACACAGTGTGATCATAACAGAAAATTAAAACTGGCCAGCAAGAGTCGCATAGAGAAAATATGAGAATGATACAATAGATGTGTAATGTAAATCTGATGAGCTCGGATGAAGATCAAATTTGTACAATATAGAGAGATGCATGCAGAATAGGAGATTTCGACAGTGTGCCGCATTGAATGAGTGGATGAAAGCTCTTGGGTTAGTAGATGTAGGACACTTAAGGTGGCAGATTCAGTTCAAAGGAGAAAGCCAAGAAAACCATGGGAGAAAGTGATGAGAATGGACTCTATAGTAACGGGAATAAATAAACACTCAGACAGAGATTGATTAGTTTGGAAGTCAATTTCTAAAAGCCGTCCAATGCATGCCATGTTAAACTAAAGAAAAAACAAAAGGAGAAGCAAAAGAAAGAGGCGATGATGATGATGACAATGATGATCTAATGTAAAAAAAAAAAAAAGTGTTTACATACTTTAAAATATTTCAAATTTGAAAGAATATTTTACAAATGATTTAATGAATGATTTTCTTGCAAGAAACCTGGCTTGAAAATAATCTACTGAAGTTTGGCAACAAAGCTGATTAAGAGTTCTTCACATTCAAGAGAGACTGATATGTTAAATGGTTTACGTGGAAACTCAGAAGCCAGAACATTGTTTGGCATAATTCCAAGAATTAAATGCATTAGAACTGACCTAAATATACGAATGACAAAATTTCCTTCTAAATCAAATTACAGGTAAGTAATCTTATTTTGACTATCATACTGTCAAAAGACAATCAATAATACATACACTGAAGATTTACTCAAATATAATTAGTTGTTATTAGGAAGCACAGGCAATTATATACATTAGTATCTATCATGGCTCACAGATAAAGCAAAAAAAAAAAGGTGCTAACTTTAATTTTCCATCAGTCAAATGTTTACTAATAACAGTTCTTATTATCAAATAAATTGAGAACAGCAAATCAAGCACAAAATAAATTAGTACAGAAAAAACTTATTTTGAATTCCATTTAGAAAATTCCTTACAATACAGGAAAATGTACATAGGAATGAGGTAACAAATAAAAAAGGAATAAGGTAAAAATAAAACAAGAAGAAAATAAGACATTAAAAGAGGAAAATAAGAGGAATAAGGTAAGAAATAGAATAAGAATTAAGTAAGAAATAAGAGGAAGAAGGTTAGAAATAAAAATAAAAATTCAGTAAAAAATAAGAATATTAAGGTAAAAAATAAGATTTATGAAACACCTTTGTGTCTACCATTGAGTGCATGTCCTAACAAAGGTTAGACACAGGGTTGGTTTTTAATATGGAAAAATCTAGCTCTCAAAAAAAAAAGAGACACTTTGTATTGAGAAAAAAGTTAAAATTGCTTAAGTCTAGAAGGACTTCTCTTTCACTGACTAACGAAAGAACAGATACTACACTTTAAATTATTTGCAAAAAAATGTTTAGAAAATTACATTTAAAACAAGTTAGACAAAAGACAATCAAAAGTTGTCGAGAAGATGGGTGTTGTTAGTCATCTTTGGTGTAAAAAGATAAACAATTTCTATACTACTCTTAACTAGCATCATGTGTTTACGAAATGTTGTAAAAAATTCATAACAAAAAAAAGTGAATCGAATTCAAGGGAGTTAATTTAGAAGTTTTTCTTTCGTGCATGGCTAGAAATTAATTGAAGTCAAACGTTTTTTTAACAAACATTAAAGGCAAATAAAATCTAAACATATTTTCAAATTTTATGAAACGCTTTTGTTTTTATCATTCAATTCCAT
Organism: Euprymna scolopes; assembly: GCF_053919585.1. Classification (NCBI taxonomy): domain Eukaryota; kingdom Metazoa; phylum Mollusca; class Cephalopoda; order Sepiida; family Sepiolidae; genus Euprymna; species Euprymna scolopes. The sequence continues at coordinate 53,403,455 of NC_136482.1, read as the reverse complement.
ATTACGCACTGTCGTGTGCACATCTTTTGGGGTAAAAAGAAACTTTTTTTTAATCCTTCAGTAAAAAATACAAATAAATACTAACTGTAAACATTTATCAGAGAAACAAACGTAACAGGTTTTTTTTTTATTATTTATATCAGTGTTAACTCACTACAAGACATTTTTCTTTATTCATAATTAGCTATACCTACTCGGCGTTGCCTGGAAATAATTAAAAATGAATGATTTGTTTATGAAGAAATGTAAATTAATTTTGATAACTTTAATTTTGCAATCAAATTATTTTGTCAAATATAAGTTTTGAAAAATAATTTGTTTTAGTACTTGGCACTAAACGAGTAATAGTAAAAAAAAAAAAAAAAACGAAAAATCTGTACTTACGAAGAGGCGAGAAATGCACAGACACAAACATGCTTGGACTTCCATAGTTTAATTTATATACAGTGATGATCATATTTATTGGCACGGTAAAATAAAAGTTAAATTTTGTCTAATAAATTCTAAAAAAGGGATTAAATTAAAGAAAATAACAAAGTATATTATGTATTTTTAACTGGCCTTTCCGATGCAGCAATCGGATTTTAGAAAAAATAAATAACAAAGGAACAACAAACATAATTGCAAAAAACCCTTGTTCAAAATTATTGGCACGGCTTTGTTTTTCTTTTAGTATCAGTATAATATCAATCCATTTCCGGTTTACGTGCTTTCTGAACTTTTTTATAGCCATATTATGCTTGTTTAACGCTAATTCAGTGAATAATTTTTTTCAGATAATTTTTAGATAGCGATTTATTTAAACTATTATAAGTGACTAAATTATAATTTTCAATCGCCATGGTTAAAACTAAGGAACACATCGAAGACGTCAGGAAGCTTGTTGTAGCATGCCATACCAATGGGGAGGGCTATGATAAGATTTCAAAGAAGCTAAACCTTCCCAAATCCACTGTTAGAGCCATAATAAACAAGTTCAAATCGCAAGGCCACGTTTTGAGTTTAGAGGGTAGAGGGAGAAAAAGGATTCTTTCCCCAAGAGATGAACGGAAAATTGTTCGACAAGTAAAACAAGACCCAAGGATCTCTGTTGGGGAGATTGTTGATGAACAGAGCACCTCTGGAGTGAATGTATCTCGACATGCAGTTGGTAGAGTTTTGAAGAGAGCTGGTTTAAAAGCATGTCGTCCGAGAAAGACTCCCTTATTGAAGCCTATGCACCTGAAAGCAAGGCTAGCCTTTGCAAAACGTCATATTGATAAAGATGTTGCATTCTGGAAACGTGTTCTATGGACTGACGAAACGAAAATAGAGTTATTTGGCCATAATAAAGTGTCTTATATTTACAGAAAATCTGGCGAAGCTTTCTTGCCTAAGAACACCATACCCACAGTGAAGCACGGTGGAGGCAGTTTGATGTTTTGGGGATCCTTTGCTGCCTCTGGACCAGGGCGACTTGTTAAGGTCACAGGTAGCATAAAAAAGGAAGATTATGTTAAAATATTGGATGAAAACCTGAAAGACTCTGCTAAAGAGCTCTCACTTGGTCGTCGTTGGTGGTTCATGCAAGATAATGACCCAAAGCATTCGGCTAAACTGACTAAGAAATGGCTTGAGGACAATCATATTAATGTTTTGGAGTGGCCATCACAAAGCCCAGACCTTAATCCAATTGAAAATTTATGGAGAACATTAAAATTGAGGGTAATGCAAAGGAAGCCTAAGAATCTTATTCAATTGGAGGATTATTGTCAGGAAGAGTGGGCTAAAATTACTACTGAAGAGTGCAACAACTTGGTTGTAAACTATGAAAAGCGACTGAGGAAGGTAATCAAGGCCAAAGGCTATACAATTGATTATTAAATAAATCGTGCCAATAATTTTGAACAAGGGTTTTTTGCAATTATGTTTGTTGTTCCTTTGTTATTTATTTTTTCTAAAATCAGATTGCTGCATCGGAAAGGCCAGTTAAAAATACATAATATACTTTGTTATTTTCTTTAATTTAATCCCTTTTTTAGAATTTATTAGACAAAATTTAACTTTTATTTTACCGTGCCAATAAATATGATCATCACTGTATATATATATATATATATATATATATATATATATATATATATATATATATATATATATATATAATTATTTACTCTAATAATTAAATACCTACAGATACTAGTGTTTCATCCTTTCAGGAATCATCAGTGCAGGGTGTCAGGATTTACACTGATCGATTGATTTAAACCCGGCAACAAAGCCATTTCTGACTCGATTTGCAAGGACCAAATCCATTCAGCCACTATTAAGCGCGAGAAACACTGTTGAAATTTAAACATTTATTTTTTAAATGTTTTTTAACGTCTGTTAGAGTGATCTAATCATTATATGATGATCTGTGCATGTGAGCTAAATTGACCAACTTTATTTCAACTGAAAGTGATAACCAATAAGAAACGAGTATATATATTTATTTCCACAGCCCGATAACGTCGCAACTCACAAGAGCCATGAATCGTTGTCTGGCTGTGGAAATAATTATATATTATATTTTCTCACATTCTGAAGATTATATATATATATATATATATATATATATATATATATATATATATATATATATATATGAAATCTTCTCAACAGATTTTTATCCCGATCAATTACCGCGTAAATGAGTAGAGATTTCTCAATCATTTGAGTCTATCAATAACACATCACAATGAATGTTAATTTGGCTATGAGTGCTTCTCTATTACCACTATTAGAGGAAAATCTTTGAGCCGGATTTTGGCCTGCCTAGCACACAGGACATCCAATTAAATTTCCTCATGTTTAGGATATATCCACAAAACCCTTTTCAAATTTAGCAGTTAAAACAGATTATTATGGCACCAAAGTAAATGATTATATTGATTTTTAAAGTATTAGAAATTGAGGATTGTTTTTGTTTATAAAGCATTGTTGATATATAGAAATTTGAATCATTAAAACAATAATAAAACAATATAAAAACAATAAAAAACGTTATAAAGCCATACAAGGTAATTAAAAAATAAATGTTTTGATCTTAAATTTAAAAAAAAATTGATAATATATATACTCTCATAAGAGTTACGTATGAAACAGCATCTTTAAACTCTAGTGAAAATGTTTAAATAAAATTTTTTTTAAATTATATGGCTTTCTAAAGGTCCTATCATTTTTCAATAATTCAACATGTGTCTTTCAATCGTAGGCATGTCCCTTTTCTTCTTGAGATTCTTATGGATAATCCTGATCGAGAAGAAATCTATTCTGAAACTTCTTGGTCTTTCTTCCACATTAAATCTTTTTTGGAGTTCATATACCAAATCTATTTCTCTTTCTGCTTCCTATAAACTTGGTTCTCCCAATCGTTCCAAACACTTTCTCACACCTGAGCCAATTCTCTATCTCTACAAATTTACTATCAAACAATGTATGGAGTATTATTGTCATGTTTGGGCTGGTGAATTTCTGTCTAATTTGAGAGTTCTTGATAAGGTTCGGAAGTGTATCTTATTTGATTGACTTAACCCTTAATTTTCTGCAACCTCTCTCTCTCTCACATATATGATATTGCTAGTTTTAGTTTGTTTGTTTTTTTGTTGTTTTTTTTTTTTTTTTTATAAATTCTATTATGGCATGTGTTCCTCAGAATTGTCTGATATATTTCCTGCTTCTTTTGTTCTAACTTGTTTGACTTGTTGGTCTCATAGTCTTCATCAATTTGCTGCTTCGATACCTCATTGTAATATAGCTTCCTATTCCTAAGAACTGCAAGCTCGTGGAACTCTCTTCCTGCTGACTGTTTTTCTCCTGCCTTAGTATTTTTTAAGAGTAAAGTCAATAGGCATCTCCTGTCCTTACAATAATCATCTTTTGTTATTTTTAGCTTCTTACATTAATTGCTTACACGCTTTGTCTGGAGTTATTTTTATTTAAAAAAAAAACACACACACATTTCTTTTTAAGTTTATAAAATTGAACTTTTATGTCAATCGTTCTTACATATTGTGAATAAATACATAAAATATATCAATAATATATATTGGCCAAATGATTTTGCTTTTGTTTCTGGTTTAAATAAAAGAAAATTTGATGGCAAAGGTGTTTTAAAAACTTGCTGTAGTCAATCCTTTCTAAATAAAAATGGCTCTTAGATTAACCTTTATTTCGCAAGCAATGATAAAAGAAATTTCTAACCTGCACAAAAGTTTTGGCATGATTTGAAGTATTGGCAGAAGCTGTAAACAATTACAGCAGGTCAATAATATTTGGGTCCATCGTTTGGCTCTCTCAGCAGGTGTTGGCATTTGTAATGGTAATCTGAACTGAATTACAAATAACCGTCTTCACAGCTTATTTAAATAAAGTCAAAATGACTCGAATAAACATGCTTTATGGTCGTATTATATAGGGAGAATAGAACAATAAGATGTTTCTTCAGATCTTCTCTGTTGATTCCACTGCACTGGAACCTTCTTTGTTTAATATATCATTGTAGTGGTAAAAATACAAAATAGTGAACACTCAAAAAACTTGTAAACAAAAAGAAACAATGCATTATTTATATCAAACCCATTAGAATGAAATTCTTTATCTAACTCGCTGAGTTTTAACATTTATAACGCTTTATATTTTATAAATTTTCTTTAAAATCTGTTTCTCGATAATTAACACTTCATGGTGGTCAACAAGTGTAGGCATAGTGACCATTAAGTGTCCTTCAATCAGAAGATTGGTGAGAAGACAGTTTTAATAGAAGAAAAATGACGAAATAAAAAGGGTTATAAACGTTAAATCTAGGCGAGTTGGGTAGAAAAATTAATTCTAATACATTTGATATAAATTTTGTATGTTTTCTGTTTTTGGTTAAGTGTTAACTATTCTGAACTTTTAACCCTTATCGATTATATATCGTTTGCGAAAATAAGTATTCTGTATTTTAATTTTCAAATCAAGTATAGATTTTTATCTTGATTTTATATACAGATAAGACCTTAATGGGAAGAGAGAGAAGAAGAGAGAAAGAGACAAATGAGTGCAGATATATCTACAAATGGGATAAATGTTAGTAGCTATTCTGTTTTCTGCAATATAATGTTATATATCCTTCTAACATCACACTGTGTTTCTATCGTATGCCTCCTGTTGTATTACAACCTTAGTTATGTTCTGCTCTTCTACACATTCCTCTTTTTTGACATGGTAATTACTCATGGAAAATTAGCCGTTTCATTTTCAACATATGGAAGAAATTTTTCTCAAGCCTAAAGCATCTGCTTTCCCAATCAGCTTTGTATGACACAAAATCTTTTAATATTTGACAATACATGAAAAAATATATATCAAAATTCGGTTGACGGTAATCATTAGGGACAAGCAATAAAGAAATTTTTCATCCCCAAAAGGAGTCCGGTCTTTGATGTGGTCTGTCTTGGTAGGAGGGGGTGGGGGTCAAACTATTTAAACACAACAAAGAAAATGCACATGTACTCCCAAAGTTAAATCATCATTTTAAAATGTCATCCTCGACAGTGTTTTTATTAATTGTTACAATAGGCTAATGAATCTCTATCCAATTTGTGCTTTTTTGATAAGGTTCAGAAGTGTAATTTGGTTGGCTTCATCCTTTATTCTATGCAACCTCTCTCTTATAAACATTATGTTGCTAGTCTTAGTCTTTTTTATGAATACTATTATGGCATGTGTGCTTCAGAATTGCCCAATATATTTTCTGCTTCCTTTGTTTCAGCTCATTTGACTCATTGGTTTAGTAGTCTACACTCCCTTTTTTCCTGCATGAACTTATATATAGAGTGAGCACCAACTGACAAATGCGTTACTTCAAACATGTGTAATAACTTAGTAATCTATTTATCCATTATTATACTTTCTATTGCTCTAGACCTTTCTTCATCTTTATACTAATATGTTGATCATTCTTTCCATTCGGTAACAACATTGTCTATTGTACTGCTTTATCAATGATACATCATTAACATAACGATATACATTTCTGAATAAGCATTTATTAAATAATTAGCTAAGTTTAATGATACGTGATCCAGATTTTCTCTACAGAATAAACTATCGAATACAGAATAAAATTTTGTTACAGAAAACAAAGTTGCATTATTGTAGTGCATGCAAAGTCTGGGTTTTTTTGGTTTACTGATAGTTGGATTTATCATATTTCACTTACTGAGTTACTCCATTATTCAGAAAAAAATAATAATTTATATTGAATAAAATTATCTCCCCTTTCGAATTGTATTTTCTTTTAATGATGTATTTTAATGTTTTTCATTGTTTCCAAGTACAGTACTCCCCATCTCCAGATCTACCCCTATACCTAGTTTTAAATGTTGTGAAAATACAGCACTATACACACACACACACACACACACACACACACACACACACACACACACACACACACACACACACACACACATATACATATTTAAAATAATAATGATAATGTCATTTGTTAAATTTTATCTGTGTTTGTTTACAATATCAGACAGCTGATATTTGGGTTTGATGATGAATGCCCTAGAAAGTCACTTCTGATTAATGTTTAGTTTAAAAATATGCAAATGAAGAAATGATTTGTGGCGATTTTAAATAGTACCTCTTCTTTTATTGTAAATTGAATTCATTAATAAGAAAACATTAAAATAAAATGGTGAGGTACACCCGGGCTTGAACAAGAGATTATTTCATATAAAGAAATATGTATAAATATATAAATATATATAAAATAGCACACACACGCATTGTTTGACGATGAATACCCTGGAAAAGTCACTTCTGATTAATGTTTAGTTTTAAAATATGCAAACAAAGAAATGATTTGCAGCGATTTTAAATGGTTCCTTTTCTTTTATCATAAATTGAACTAATTAATAAAATGGTGAGGTAAACCTGGGCTTATACAGTGGGACCATTCAATATGCAGTTGAATACTCTACCACAGAGTTATATCTCCAGATGACAACAGTTCTGGGTTTTTTTAAGAAGAAATGATTTGCTGAGAATTGAATCAACCTTGATTTGCTAAAAATTATCTCTCTTTGCCGGTGTAATGCAAAATAATCCCCTGAAAAAATTCTTTTTTACCTATAAGAAAGAAAACTATTTTTAAGATCAGATTTTTTCAGTTTTCGATATTTATCAGATTAATTTACTGTACAAAACATATTTAAGAACATTGCAAGACATATAAATTATGTTTGTGTAAAATTTGCAAAAGATAGGCTCAGCAGTTTCGGAACGTGTAAGGAACTCTCTCTCTCTCTCTCTCTCTCTCTCTCTCTCTCTCTCTCTCTCTCTCTCTCAAAGTGACTTTTATATAATAGATGAGATATATACGGGTAGAGTTAAAAGAATGACAGCTTCTCAGGATAATGCAAAACTTAACGAATTGACTTGGAGCTTATATAGAAGATGAAGAATAAAAGAACAACAATATAAGAATATATACTAATGCATATAGATTTAATCTTTTATTCAGTATGGATGTTACATCAATTAGGGGTGTAAGATTCTTTGTTCGTCATATAAGATATTTACAGTAAGATTTTGCATTGCTACCATCATGCAAAAAGACTTTTCTTTCTCTTTTCATCATTAGAACTTTCCAAACAGAATCTCATTGATTTTCAACCTATAGGGATTTTTACAGAAAAAAATATATAAACATATATATATATATATATATATATATATATATATATATATATATATATATATATATATATAAAATGGGTTAATAAATTCCAACGAAAGAAAGATGTATATTTAAATAAGGGAGTAGTCACCAACAATGTGTATTTTTTAACATTATTTTATTATTCCGTGTCTTGGTTTTTCATTGAGAATTATGTTTGGATCATTGTAATAATGTTTTTAAGTCATTGAAATCGTTTACGTGCGTTTCAGACGGTCTGTGATGCGTCCTCGTCAGAAATTATTTTCAAATGTGTAAAAATGGCGATTTTCGTAGTTAGTTTGAAGTTTTTCCAAGGGGTGGAGGCTTGTAAGTGTTTATTATACATTGGTATGCTGAATTTTTATTGCTTTTTTATTTGGTTTGTCCAGGGAGATTTTGACCTCTCTGTAGTCTCTTTCTGCTAATGTGTTTTTCTTTTCCTTTAGGTAGGGTGTGTGTGTGTGTGTGTGTGTGCGTGCGTGCGTGCGTGCGTGTGTGTTTATGTGTGTGTGTGTGTGCGTGTGTTTGCTTTTATTGGTTTTGGAATGTGTATATTGTTTTATAGTATTTGGGGGTTATTTGCTTCCTTAGGAAGGCGGCTGTGGTCCGAGGTCGTTATTAATGTGTATGTGTGGGGAGGGGGGGGACTAGCTCTTCTGAAGTAAGGGTAGGGGTGCTTTCATTCTATTTTGATATTTTTTTTTTTTTTTGATTCTTGGATTTTAGTATTGTGATTTTTCGTTTTAGTCTTATATTATGTTTGTTTAGAAAGAGGGGTGTATTTAAAATAGGGGATATTTTAATGTTTCTATTTATTTGTCTCCCCATGTGGGTATGGCCAGACCCAGGATCGGTTCCTAGTGTGGGGAAGATTTTGTTCCCCAGAGGGGGGGCATTGGAGGGGGTGTAGTTATGGGAGGGGATGATAGAAGGGAAGATAGTCGTTTAAGTCATGAGGGGGTTCTCCTCCCCTGACTGAGGAGGGAGCGAGGTGTTGGAACAGATATTATACTATGGTTCTAGGTGTCTTCTAGTGTTGTTGGTTTCGAGGTTAAGTAGGGTTGGTATTGTTCAGTGTGTTGTATTAGAGATAGGGGTGTTATGTCTGTGTGTGGTTGTATGCGCGCACGTGTGTGTGTTTTAATGTGTCGGTTCTGATTTATGTGTGGGTGTGTATATGTGTATGTGTATGGGTGTGCATGCGAGTGTACCTTGCATTTCATGTTTTTGTGTGATGGTATTAGGTTCTGTTCAGTTCAGGAGTGAATTTGGTGATGAAGTTTTTTCCTGTGTAAGTAAATAAAAATAATTTTCTGTTTGGAAGATTGGCATTATTTTGAAGCTGTTTTCACTGCATATGTGTACGTGTTTTGAAACATAGAGGTGTCTGTTATCTGCAATTTTGATGTTGCTCTTATGTAAGGCCACTCTATTGCTGAAATTTTTGGTGGCGCCTATGTAGGATTTGTTGCATGTTGTGCATCTTAGTGCATATACTACATTTCTGGAGGTGCAATTTAGATCCTTTTATATATATATACAACATATGTATAAACATACATATAAACATATATATAATATATATATATATATATATATATATATATATATATATACATATATATATATACACATATACATATGATCAAATAAGATATTGATCGGTATAATAATCATTAAATGTTATTTCTGATAAATAATTAGTTAATTCGTAATACCATACCATTCTGCAACGCATTATCCTATTCCTAAGCCAACATAAAAATAAGAAAAGGAAACTTTTTTTTTTAACCTAAAGGAAAAAATAAACCATGTTAACGCCTTCAAACAGACCTGTTTGCAAATATAGCTGCTTTTACTGCATGAACTCTTAGTTAGTCCCTCCTCCAGTAACAAACAATGAAATAGCAATGCTCCATAATCACTTTGAGGAGTATAATTTTTCAGTTGATATATAACCCTTATAAACTAACCCGTTAACATTAACCACCAACGTGGGGGCGCAGAAATACCTGGATTAAGACCCAGGTGCGGGGAAACCCCTTTCAGTGCTGATGGACCCGTAGATCTTCCCAGGTCATCCGTCTAGAAGGAAAACTCTGAAGCTAAACCTAAGGGGAGGAAGGCCTCTCCAGTCTTGGATGACAACCTTCCTAGAGCTGGTGACTCAAAAAAATTACCGGTCTGCAAACCTAAACTGCTTAAGGAGTAGATAGGCACTGTCTATCACCCAGCTTCCATACTCCTTCTTTGCCTATTAGCAAGGCATAGAGGTCGAATCACAGTGAGTCGACAGACCTTCAGTGGTCGACCTTGTTTCCTGAATAGGGCAATGAATGCCGTTTTCCCCACTTCCGACACATCCCATCCCTTAAACTGGGCACTTGGGAGTGCTTGAATGCCATAATGCCAGTACAAGTAGATTGGGTTGACCATCGTCTGATGGGTTGAGGGTACCGGATAGACAGTTTCTGGCTGCTGTTCCCGGCTTGTAGTACAGGTGCCCCAACTCTTTGGTAGCGCTTAGAGCGGCTGCTCCATCAACAGTTGTATAATATCGGGTTGTTTGTAGTGCCATGATGGTCTGTTTGTGTTGCATGTTTGGTATTCTGCATAACCACTTGTTCAGCACCCCTTACCTAAACTGAAGCTCTTAAAAAAAAATGACAGTACAATAAAAAATTACGCTAAAACCAGGCCCAAATTGAAACAAAACCAACCTGCCTTCAATCTTGAGGCTTGCATTTACGAACATCCGTTAGGCTTAGAACTAATTTAAATGATGTCGAAGCATCTCTCCTAACAAACACCCCAGATATCTTAGCACTAAGTGAGACTAACCTACACTCCTCCATCCCTCTAACTACTTTAACATGCCTGGATATCTCCCACTCTGCCGTAAGAACTCTGACAGACATATGCATGGGCTTGGAGTATATATTTGGAACACCCTCCCCTTGACTAGAGAAACTAAACTAGAATTGGACGATCAAGCCTTTATGTGCTTTAGACTTAACATGCAACATAACATTAGCTACTTTTATTTTCTCTACCGCTCTCCCTCGACCCAGGACTGTACCCTAATAAACAAAGTCTCTGACAGCATAGATACAGCACTTTTCCTCGATACTAGTGCACAAGTGAAAGTGTTTGGTGACTTCAATGTCCACCACAGCAACTGGCTTGGATTTTCTACTCACAGAGATGCAGCTGGTATGACTACATATAACTTCTCTATATCTCATTCCCTATCACAGATGGTTACGTTTCCAATCCGTTTCCCAAACCAGCAAAAACAACATGCATCACTTCTACATCTGTTTCTGACCACAGTTCCCGATGACTGTGTAACTAATGCCCACATCCCACTTGGGAATGCCGATCATGCAGTGGTAATAGTTGAAATAGCCCTAAACTTTAGAGCCAAAACTGAAGAGCCACTGCTCAAAACAATGAGATATTATAAAAAGGCTGACTGGAAAGCCATCAGGGATCTCATCAGGGACGCCCTATGGCAAAATATCTTTTCACTTCCTGCTGAACAGTGCGCAAATGAGATCACTGAATGGTTCAAAACAGCAATCGAAGCACATGTTCCCACACAGAAATTTTATAGCAAACCCCACTCTACCCAATGGTTTACTTCTACTTGTGCAGCCGCCATTGCACAAAGGCAGCATACGTACCGCAGATTTAACCAACATAAGTCCAGTTCAAACAGGCAGAAGTATATAGAAGCCAGAAGTAACTGTAAGAAAAAAATAGCAACAGCTAAGAGAGAATTTACTGAAACCACCAAAAAAACGTACCGAAGCACAGAAATTAGGAACCCGTGACTTCTGGAAAATCTACAACAGTGTAGTAAATAATGAGCAATAAACAATCCCCCCACTATCCAACAATCATGAGGCTGTTTGCTCTGCAACTGAGAAGGCTAACATGCTTGCTAGTCGGTTTGCCTCCAACTCCACACTGGACCCTGACAACCATCCCCTCCCTGACTTTCCTTTGCGGACAGACGCCACACTAGACGATCTGAAAATCACCCATTCTCAGGTGCATGCTATCATAAGAAATCTTGACACTGCAAAAGTATGTGGACCTGATCTCATCCTGGCTGTGCTACTAAAAAAGAGCTCCGCCGAAGTAGCTCCAGTTCTCTCCAAACTTTACAACAAATGCCTTAATGAATCTTGCTTTCCTGCCTGCTGGAAAACTGCTTCTGTAGTACCAGTTTTCAAGAATTCTGACGAAAGAACTGACCCAATAAATTATCGCCCCATTAGCCTCCTCCCACTTTTCGCCAAAATATTTGAGACAATAATTAACTAAGTTCTAGTCCATTACCTTACAGATGCTAAACTTCTGACTGACCAACAATATGGATTTAGACAAGCCCGTTCCACAGCAGACATCCTAACTGTAATCTCAGAATGTATATACCAATCACTGGACAAAACAGGGGAGGGTAGAGCGGTAGCTCTAGATATATCTAAGGCTTTTGACAGAGTATGGCATGAAGGTCTTCTCAGGAAAATCAGATCATATGCTATCACTGGAAGAATACAACATAATTAAATCCTTCTTAGATAAGAGAAAAATCCAGGTTGTCCTCAATGGTCGTACATCTAAACAATATCATATAAATGCGAGAGTGCCTCAAGGGTCTATCCTGGGACCTCTGTTATTCCTAATATTCATAAATGACCTCCCTGACAAAATTGTCTGTGAGATGGGTATATATGCTGATGACACCACATTCTATAACAGACACGACAGGAAAACAAATGAACACATATCTAAAGAAATGGCAGAAGCAGTAGAGGATGACCTCCAATCCGTAGTGGAATGGGGACATAAATGGATGGTCACATTCACTGCTGCCAAGACTAAACTGGTTTCCTTCAATAATTACAAGAAACCTTCTCTACCACTAATAGCAATGGCCAATAACTCTTTATCTGAAAGTACATCCTTTAAACTCCTCGGCCTAACGCTCTCAGGAAATATGAGTTGGAACAATTACATCGAGAATATCGCCAGGACCGCTGCGAAGAAGGTAGGTTCTCTCTACCGTGCTAGAAAGATACTAACGCCCTATACCTCTATAAGGCCACCATTCGCCCATGTATGGAGCATTTTTGTCATATTTGGGCTGGTGCATCTACCACTAGTCGCTCACTCCTAGACAAGGTTCAAAAGAGAGTCGCCAATCTGATAGGTCCTGAACTATGTTGCATTCCTCTGCCTTTTTTACAAGTACTTTAACGGTGAATGCTCTGACAAACTGCAAGCACTTGTTCCCCCTTGACGTAAATACTCCCGACAAACCCGACAAGCAGCTGAATCCCACCCCTTCACAGTAGAGATCCCTAGATATAAGAGAGCCTTCTTCCCCAGGACAGCTAGACTTTGGAATTCCCTGCCGGGTCCCTGCTTCCCCAACTGTACTGACATGCAGAAGTCCAAGTGCAATGTGAACCGACATCTTGCTGCCCAGCTCCCCACACAGTACCCCTTATGCCTATGTCCCTGATAGTAGCCCTCTACAACAAAGTGGTAATACGCCTTGTTCGGGGTGAAAATGTAATTTAAAAAAAAATAAATACCTAAATTCTCATTAAAACTAATTAGCTTCCAAAATCAATCACATGAATGTTCTTGAAAAAAAATTGCATATCAGTGAACGTACACAAATATATACAGAATGCAAATATTGTTTAAGTGTGTGTTTTATAACAAAGTAAAAAATGTTTATCCCCTATGCCAAATATATTAAGCTTACTTAGCGACTATTGAGTATTGATCAAAAAGAGGAAGTGAAATAGATTCAAGCCAAAACTCCGTTTCTGATCAAATATAATGCAGTTGTTTTGGAAAAATCTCAAATTGTTGATATGAAAAGTTTGTATGTTGCATTTACAGTTCAGTTCTTTTATTTAAAAAAAATGCCACCCAGTGACTAACAATTATCCGTAAAAATCATATTCACAAATCTCTCTAGATTGAAAATCAATGAGTTTCTGTTTGGAAATTTCACCTAATACCAATGATGAAAACACAAAAAATAGTCTTTTTGCATGGTGGTAGCAATGCAAAATCTTACTGGAAATATCTTACAAGAAGGAAAAACATCAGAGCTCAACCAATCCTTCTACAGAAATAACAGTAAAGTAGAAAGAGACTATCAATGAAAATGGTTTGCAGATAGGAGAAGTGATCACTCCCACTAGATTTTGTAGTCAATTTTGTACTCTGTCAAGGAAGAGAAAAATGGTTTGTGTGATATCTCCCCAGAAATTGCCACCTAGTTATTAACAATTTGTGTGTGTGTGTGTTAAAGTTCATATTCACAAATCTCTATAGTGTGAAAGAATGAATTACTGTTTGGAAAATCATAATTTATTATTTAATTTTAAATTAACAAAATAAGGACTATCAGTAGAATTTAGAGATTACATTTGGTCAAATAGAACAATAAAAACCATATAAGAATCAAAATGTCTTGTCTCTCTATACTGTAATTTCATGATTTTGATTCTAGAAAATGTATAAAATTTAAGGCTAGTGTTCTTAAGAAAAATTTAAATTCAGGGAATCTTGCTTAGTTGGTATCTAATGACTGTGGATGTAATTTAATGCAAATCTGAAATATTTAATTTTTCACATGTGAGGTTGCGGACATATTATTCACCCAAAAAACAATTTAAAATACTCCAAAGAAACTGAAATTTTGAAAATATTTATTAATTGGTGTCTAATATTATTGTTAAAATTTCATAAAAATCAGAGGTATCTCTCTTGGCTCGTTGCATAAAACTAAATTAAACTAAAAAATAACTCTCTTATGCTTCGTAGCTATGTTTCAAAATTCATAAAAATAGAATATTGTTGCCACATTTGGACAGGAGCAGCTCGGCATGTCCTATCTTGCCTTCATCGAGTTCAAAATTGGCTACAAAACCAAGTAGGTGATGCCCTTTTCTCTTCCCTGCAACCTCTTTCCCACAGAAGAGACGTTGCAAGCCTGTTTCTGCTCTATTGTTATTTTCATGGCAAGTGCTCGTCTGAGCTCCAATCTATGCCCCCCCTTGCCAAACTTTTACAATAATCACTCGACTAGCTACAACCATTTTCAACAATTTTCCCCACTCTCTAGCTGTGCCTAAATTTAAATACAGCTTCCATGAGCAAAGATTCTTTTAAAACAATAAAAAATCAAAACTACGTAGAAATTAGTGCAAATTATTATTTTTTGTTTTCTTTTTAGGAGACAGAGGATCTGAAGACACCATTTCGCAAGCATATTAGTAAATAAGAAAGTTGTATTCAAAGTGAGTACAACATTTGATCATAATCGTGTTTGGCTAAATAAAAATGGTGATAACAAATACATAGATTTAACATTCAAAACGACCTAGAAATTATTCTGATTGGCGGACATTTAGGAAATTGCCCCCACCTCTAAATTACACAATTTACACTTTTTTTTTCTTTTTTCACGTTAACCTCATCGATTACAAGCTTAACTTTCAAATTAAAAAAAAAATTTTGAAAAATATTTTTTTTCAACTTTTATCATCGGGATCAGTTTTCAATTATAACTTTTTACTAAACTGAACACTTACTTTGTGATCACCACCGAAAAAAAAATATTGCAACTCTCTCACGTGATCAGTGAATATTCCCGTTTAAAAAAGGGGTTAGGAAGGGAACTTTTTTAACCCTCTCTCTCTCTCTCTCTCTCTCTCTCTCTCTCTCTCTCTCTCTCTCTCTCTCTCTCTCCAGATACTTCTATTTCAACCATGTCGTCTTGTTTAAAAGAATCCCAACTATAAGAAATTGTGAAAAAAAATCTTTATTGTTTTTTAAGAATTTATTAAAATATTGAAAAGGCCACTCCAAGAATGGACCTTTTGCAAAAATTTTACGGAAAGTAATGTGTTACATTATGCACAGACAAAACTTCTTGTGGCAAGCTATGAAAGGTTCTTGTGAACCTCTCACAGCTATGTTCAGCTTTGAAAAAGTACAAGGTCTGTTGAGATGCTGTAAATGCAAGTGCAGAGTATGTGGAAAACGCTATTCAAAATTTCGATATATTTTTATCTCATATGCAGAAATATTCCATGTAAACACTTTTTTTTTCTTTTGTTGAATTCTTTAAATTATTTGTTTATTTTAAATAAATTATTTCTTGCTATTTGTAACAATTATTTGTTGTAGATTTAAAAAACTACTTGTCTGCTCTGAATATAAATGTCATATTGGTAATGTTCTATTTTAACGTAATGAAAAATTATGACTATAATTATTTAAAATAAGTTGATTTAAACTAAACAGAAATATTATTTGTATCAAGTGCCTGTTAGACCCGTTGAATTGTCAGATGTTTTTACTCATAAATCAAAAAATCGTGTTTTTTTTATATATACAACTAAACTTAGTATTCAACTTTTTTGTTTAAATTGA
Source organism: Euprymna scolopes (assembly GCF_053919585.1). Lineage (NCBI taxonomy): Eukaryota > Metazoa > Mollusca > Cephalopoda > Sepiida > Sepiolidae > Euprymna > Euprymna scolopes. The sequence continues at coordinate 53,387,245 of NC_136482.1, read as the reverse complement.
ATCTTTTGGAAAAATTTTTCCGACGTTAAAATAGGACATTTTTGTGATATTCATTGTCAACATACTTGAAAACCTATAAAAATCATCATCGAGTTGGAAAGAAAAAAATTACCCTAATCCTTTTTTTAGATGGGAATATTCACTGGTCACGTGATAAGGATGGCCACAAAGTGGGTGTTCAATTTAGTAGAATGTTATAATTGAAAACTGATCCTGGCAATAAAAGCCATAAAAAATAATTTTTTTCAATCTTTTTTAAATCTGCAAGTTAAGGTTGTAATCAATGAGACTAATGTGAAAAAAGGCATAAATTGTGGAATTTAGAGGGGGGGGGGCAATCTCCTCAACTGTAATCAAACGTTTTGATAGAGCGAACCTGACAATAATAATTAAAGAATAACTTTATTAGAACGTTTACTGATATAGAAGGATGCCGGGCAATTCCAGCCGGCCTTACTGGTTGATGACTCAAGTCAAAGTAAGGGAAATCTAAAATTCAACCAAGCTCTGCACACATCTCCCTAGATTTAATCTGCTTCTGAGACTATCAGGTATCAGCTTGTCTTTAACATTCACAATCCATATCTATCATATGATTCTCATATCATTTTTCTGTATGTAACGCATATTCTCAACCCTCATTGGCTAAGTTTCCGTTCATACATCATCACACCCCATACACATGCCTAATATCCTCTTCCTTAGGTCAACAATGGTAACTCTCTACTGGTTAGTAATGGCATATTTTCCATAAACTTATTCTATACACTCATGATTCTTGCAATCACGTTAGCACCTGCTCCTCCTCGTACTCCAATGGTGTCAGCAAGGCAACAAAACTTCTGAACAACCTGTTTCCATTGTCTTATATTTCTAGCACACAAAGTGGTTTTTATCTCTTAACTTATTCCAATGATTAGAAATACTGGGAAAATTGAGCTCCCTTTCCACAAACCGGAGAACTTTCATTATTTTGGTCTTGGAACATTAATTTGCAGATCTTTTCTGTTCATAGCATTCCTTGTTTTTACTAATTTTTCTTTCATTTATCTCAAGATAAATGTAGCACTAGTTGTACTTTACTCAGGCATGAAGTCAAACTGCTTATATGACTTATTATGTGCTGCTCAGTTATTCTCTCAGCCATTTTCAGAACCTGATCTTTCAACATGGAACCTCTTTAATTATCTCTAGAGTTCCTCTTTTACCCTTGTAACAATTTACAATTGTATTAAAATACAAGTTTGTTTTACCTGCAGCCTTCAATGATGAAAAATATCTGTTTTTATAAAATATTTTGATTTTAAGCATAAAATCCTTTCTGTCTATAAGTAATTGATGAGTATCAGATAGATTGAACAGATTAAAAATCAACTATTACGTACATATTACAGGTTTACTTATGCATTTTTGTACAGATTTCAATTATCCAATGCATATTTTGTGGAAACTTTTACTTATAATGTAATAGAAATTGAAACTGAATTAATTGTAATTTGATTGAAAAGACTTGAATCTGAATAAAATAAATAAGAACATAAGTTCCTTCACAGTTTATATCATACAATTCTATTTAATTGAAAGGCAAAAGTATAAATATTTTCACTGAAAAAACAAAACATGGGACAATTGTGCTGCTTTTAAGACAATAGATTCTATTGAGTTCATATAAATTTAATATGACAAGAAAATCACTTGTAATTAAATTATACGTATGCTTTTTTAAATCCATGCATAATATATTTGGCACAGTTAGTGTGTATTTGGCGTTACCCAGGAGTCTTTAATTTATTTTATTTTTTCTAAACCCTTTCCTAAATTTATTTTATTTTTTCTAAACCCCTTTGTCTCTTCTCTTACTTTAACCAATACTAATTTCAAAAGGTTAAATCTTTAGAATATTTTATTTTTTAAGTACAGTGTAATTGCAATTTTTTTTTTGTTAAATAATTTTTTAAGTGAAATTAGTTTATTACAATATCCTTTGATCATTAAATTATTAATTGAACGAAATTGTATAAGATTAAGTATATATTGAGAGGGTAACGGTGGCTAAGTGATTAACGACATAGACTGAAAAACTGGGTGTGCCACAGAACCATTATAAAACTCACACTTGACCTCATAGAGAGAAGATAAATAAAAACAATTTATGTCAAGAATCTAGTGAAATGATAACAAAGTAGGAAAAATGCTTGCAGTTTGATATATGAACTGGACATGAACTCATATTTTATTTATCTTGCATAAAAAATCTCTTTTTACAGAAAAAACAGTCAATTTACTAAAGGAAGAGATCGCTAGTAAGAAACAAGTATCTATTTGTCAGCTATAATGCTATCTGGGTCTAAAGACGAAAAACTGACTGACTTTACTGTATATATTAAATAAACTAATATTAGTGCTTTCTGAAAATTAACGTTTCATTCCGTTTTATTATAGACAGAATAAATCTCCGATTATCAATAACATCCTCTTATTCCAAACATCTTAAACTCATATTTTGATTGTCTGATATTCTATTCTCCTAATTTTGAACAACCATTATTACATAATCAAGTTACCTGAATTAATTTGTTTAACAAAAGTTTTAAAATAAAGTTATAGTGTTGTTGTTTTTTAGGGCGACAACTTTATCGTTCCACCTTGTATTTTTCTCTTTTACAAATAAAAAATCGAATCTTATTGGTAGTCTTGAAAAATATGTGATATTCAGTGTTTCTCTCTTTCGCAGTTTATAATACTTTCAATCATATATGTATCTTTGGTATTATACAAACTACTATTCTCTTCTAGATTGCTATTTTCACACCGTTTCAGCCGATATAACCTCCAACCTTCTTCAGGTACATCTTTTTGGAACAGGCATCATGTTAAACTCAAGGATCTATATAAAATTTTTAACTGAAACAATTATTTAATTCACAGTGAATTAAATAATTGTTTCAGTTCAAAAAATCCTAAACACCTTTAAGTTTCTGAATTCTTTAGATGAGGATTAATAATTTGGATTATTCAGCCTCCTATAAATTACATTCGAAATAAGAAATAATTCAAATAATCCAAATCTTCAATGTTATCGACAAAAAATAGAATTGTTATAAACACACAGTGAGTATATTAGGATATTGTTATTTTTCTTTAAATTCATTTTCAGTTGTTAACATACAGATTTCTGGTAGAGTTTATGCCCTATCATACATCTTCAAATTAAATAAAGTATACAACTTACATAGTATAAACATAGTATAAACATAGTTCCTATGTAAACTGAAAGGCATATTGTTTCTGTCATGTCTGATACATGTTGTATTAGCGTGATACGTTGTTTTTTTTTTCAATCAATTTTCAATTAGATTATTGTAAATAGTTGTCAATATTGACATCATTATTATTACTAGATGTATGACTACTATTCCAAATATAAATCACCATTGCAACTGCATCTTTTCTGACGTCTGACATAACTAGTTTGGGCTCTCATCTGAATTTGAGCCAGGATCATGTCATTGTTTTGAACTTCTGTACCTTTCCTAAATAAATGTGTTCGTTCCAGTCTGGGTTATTTGTGCTTTAAATTTCACATTTAATTTGTGTTCTTATTTGAAACTTTTAGGGTAATTCAAATATGACTCGTTTTAGAAAAGAAAAAACTCTATAAATAGAAAAACTAATGTTCAAACATGGCAATAAACCTGATGACTGGGTCATCACTTATTAAGGTTAAAAGACCTTCAGGAATAAGGATTAATGAAGGAAAATAATTATCAGCTAAAAAATGAGGAAGTCTATTGGAGTACTAACATTGATCAATGGCATGTATTGTGTTTGATGGTGCAGTTTATGGCAACAATTTGCTGACATTGGATTTGAAAACAACAAAGTTGTAATCAGCAAGGAAGTAATCCCATGGTAACGTGTTCTATAGGCAGGATGCTCTTGCAAAGAAACTCTGTTCATGGAAATTCCATTTGATGCATGACACTTAGCGGGAGAGAGGAAAGTTATTTTTCATTGTGGTAGGAAAAGTTCTGTCTCTGAATGTCTTATAAGGAATAGCCAACGATTGGATTCGAGTTGAGCAACTTCTATGAAAATAACTTTTTGATTCTAATTTCTCAATTCTGATTCCACGGCCCTGGCACTAAAGGTATTATCATGCTTCAAATGTGTTGTACATATGTATGTAACATATATGCACACATTTACACATGTGTATACATTTTAAAACGTGTACACCAAGTTTTTATGTATGTATACTTCAAACTAAGTATTCTTTAGAACGAAAGTCCGACTTTCACAATAAAAGCTCTTAGTCATAAAAGATTTTATGACAAAAAAAAAATAATTTTATATATACGTCTGAACATATTTCTCATCAGTCACAGTTTCTTTTTACAAGTAATTCAAGATTGTTTATTTAATAGCCAGTGTATGTTTGTGAAATTTCTCTTCTTTTTCATAATTATAAAATAGAGAAAAACACGGCATGTCATATTTTCTACATTAAGACGATATGTGAAAGACAAAGGGAGAAAGAAAAAATTTAATTTTCTTCTTTGTTATTTAAAATTAAGTTTTTTGGGGGTTTTTTTTGCATTTGTGGGAATACGTTTCTTGCATTTGAGAAGAAATTAATCTAATTATTAAATTTAATTTCAATTATTGGGTTGTAATTCGGTTTTAAAGAAAAATATTAATATATTAGAAGTTATAGTAAGAAGAAAGGATAATCCCTTAGAAACATAATAATAATAATAATAATAATAATAATAATAATAATAATAATAATAATAATATTTTTTATCACATATACAGGAGTTACTTTATCATTTTAGGGGTAGTAAACAAATACACGGTAACTGAATCAGTTATTTAAATTTAAAACTATTTAAATATATCGAAAAATGTTACTTGTTTATATATATATATATATATATATATATATATATATATATATATATATATATATATATATATATATATATATATATATGAAGAAAAATCACTGGTTCCAGATGCTAGTTAATAAAAATGGAGAAAAATTTGATCCAAAAAATTACTGTGGTATTACACTTCTGTCCATTCCTTGTAAAGTTTTCTTAAAGGTTCTGTTACAGAGAATGCAAAAACGTATCTAGGATTCAATAAAATAGTTATAGTATAGATTTTAGCCTAACAAAGGAACGGTTGATGCCATTTTTGTAACATGGCAGTCAATGAAAAAGAGAAAACAAATTGTACTTTAACATCATAGATTCCCAAGAGGTTTTTGACATAGTTTGGCGAAAAACTCTACAGAAAATGCTGAGGACAATTAGAATTAAAGCTGATACTCTTCAAAAAGATTATACACAGACACAGAAGATGTTTTTATTAACGGAACTATCACAAATTGGTTTCAAGTACCTGTAGGGTCTATCCTAGAGTTGTTTCTTGTCTCCTGCCTCCTTCAATGTTTTGCTTTGAATTTGTGATGAAAGAACTGGAAAGTCCATAATCAACACTAGTACTTAACAATGAATACTTTACTAATATTCGTTATGCCAATGACACTAATCTCGTTGCCATTGTTTTTCATAAGTTAAAGCTCTCTACTTCTGAGCTTAATGTATGTTGTGAGAAATGGGAGATGAAAGTAAACCCAAACAATTGTAATTTTTTTTCTTCTACAGATAATATCTCAAAAGACAACAAAACAATAAATAATGAAGTCTTTGTGGTTCAAAGATTAGAAAATTCTGACATTAGAAAACAAATAGAAATAGCAACTTTTGCATTTGGATGTCTAAAATAAAGATATAAAGTAGGATGGACATATCAACGCCTCTGAAGATAAAACTCTACCAGGAATTGGTAGTGCCTATTGTCATATATACAAATAAAATTGGACTGTACTGGCAAATCATGAGGCAAAGCTCAATGTCTTTGAAATGAAATAATTTGGAACTCTCCTTGGAGTAACTTTGCGATATAGACAAAATAATGTACATATGAGAAAGGAGCTTAATATTAACAAATCCTTCAACGAAGTTATTCAAAGAATAGATTGACGGGGGTTGGACATGTTTCCCGGTTACCAGATTTCATCTATATAAAGAAATCATATCAAGAAGATGTCATTTAAGCAACATCAGTCGGTAACCAATTCGTTTCCATCTACTGCACATGGTTTTCACAACTGGAAATGAACTGGCTACTAACTATTACAGAATTCAAGTGATTGCTGACATTGCAAAGCTAGTGTGTTTAATCTAAAAATGCAGATAAAGCCCGCTTGAAACTTTATATATATATGAGGTTGATAAAAAAATGAATACTCGCTGTATTAACAAGAAAGGTCCTATTCATGCGCTGTGAAACTTTTGAAATATTGTTTTTTTTCTATGTGCTGATGGAGCTCAAGTTGTGCAAATTATAATTTAATGAACAGTTATATTCTTATATGCCAACACCAGGAACTGAAACACAATTGTACACAAGGTGTTACCAATAAAAGAAAAACTTTCCGAAAATGAGTAAATATTGTGTGTCTTTTTCCTATGAATATGGTATCTTTAAAAAATATTTATGGCCCTATATCATGCTTGAGCTATCTAAATAAGAACTATATGTTATTTATTTATATGTAATTACTGCCCCAAGTAGTTAATTATATATAAACACACACACACACACACATATATATACATATATATAATATTATAGTTAGTGAAAAATGACTATACTCAGCTACTGCTACTGTTTGTTTCCTGAACAATGTCGAACTATTTTCATGAGATGTGTACACACACACACAATCATATATATATATATATGTTTGTATGCGTATGAAAATTGCTGAGCCCTTCTGCCTTACACCTCGGAACTTTCTTTTGAAAGGAACTTTTCTCTTCTATCACCGTTTTTTTGTTTTGAGCAATGGCACAGCCCCCTATCTGTCTGAGTTTGGTCTTTTATCTCTTTGACGTCTCGGGAATTCTCATGGTTAATTTCGCCTTTTTCCTAATAAAACCAACCACGCCTACCACTTTTCCTCTCCAAGCCCCCGCGTATCGACAGCAGACAGACCAGACCCTCTATCTTTTAGAGGTGAGTGCATTAGAAGAATTACTACCACACTCCCTCCTGATTGTTCACGGTGGCACAATTATTGTATCCTCATTAGGAATACAGGGTGACCCCCCCTCAAGAAAAACGGGCCCCAACTCTAATTAGGCCCCGTTTCTTAGTGTTTTGTTCGAATGAAATGAAACTTTGGTCATAACTAGTTTATTATATTCAAAACATCACATCAAAACACTAGGGTCTTTAGCCTTTTTTTCTCCGTTCTACAGCATATGTTCTAGATGGCCTCCATTTAGCTCCGTGTATTTCTTGAGGCGCAGCACAAAATTGTCCATGATGTTCTTACTGACTGAATTGGTAATGGCTCTCATCTCCTCCCTGATGGCTTCCTTGGGTTCCGTGATGGTTCTGGGTTTCCCTGCATAGACTCTGTTCTTAAGATAGCCCCAAAGAAAAACATCTGGGGAGCTTAGGTCCGGGCTATGGGGTGCCCACTCAAAATCAGTCTTGAGACTGATCACTCGGCCTCTGAAGTTCTCTTTCAGCCAATCTCGGGACAGTTTTGAGGTGTGAGAACTTGCTCCGTCCTGCTGGAACCAGAACTTGCTCATGAGCGACGGGTAGATGGTCTGGAGCTCACTCTTGAAAGTTTTGAGGACCTCTACATACCGCTCCTTTGTGACTGTCACTGCTGTGCCAGATTCTTCGATGAAGATTGGTCCGATGATGCCTCTGGCCGAGATTGCAGCCCACACCGTGCACTTAGGAGAGTGCAGGGGCTTGATGGCTACTTCATTTGGTCTGGAGGACCCCCAGAAGACATTTGTCTTGGAGTTCGCCTTTCAATCAAGATGGAAGTGGGCTTCATCTGAGATCCAAAGGAGGTTAAGGAAACTTGGTGTCTCCTCGATGTTCTCGAGCATCTTGACTGCCATAGCCCCCCTCTGCTTCTTGTCTGCAGCATCTGTATTCTGTATGGGTAAGCCCTGATATCGTTCACCAGCTCTCTCCTGCAAGTCTCACGGGACATACTGAGGGGCTGACTTCGCTTACGCACGGAGCGTTTTGGACTCTGCTGGAGAGACTCTCTCACTCTTTTGACCAGCTCGGCTGTTCGCTTCTTCGGACGTCCCGAGTGGCTTGTACGGTTCTCTCTGGCAGTGTTGAGGTTCTTCGCGGTCCCATACTTCTCGAAATGGTCCACCCAGTTCTGAATTCTGCTTTTGGATGGAGCCTTTTCACATTCGAACTGACGCATGAAACTGTCCTGGGCTTTCTTAAATGAGTCTTGTAAAATTTAACATAGTGTATTCTTTGTCCCAGCTCCCACTGGGGTTTTGGTGTATTCACGGTCGTTGATTCTGCCATGTCCTGTAAAAGAAGGGCAATCGGTGAATAAATAATGGAGATATCACATAAAGTGTACACGAGGCCCGTTTTTTGGGGGGTCATGCTGTAGTACCCTCACTCACTGTGTCTTCATCTGGAATGTCATCAGATGAGCTATAATCTACATTCACACTGGGTGTTCATTCACCCAGCGTCTCATTGATGGTCACAAATCTCTCATTTCCACTCGCTGAAGGCGTATCAGAGCAGGCCATTGGCGGGCCCAGTCACACTATGGGCCGCAGGTCTCTCACATGGCATGGCATTCCATCAACTGATATATTCTACATACTGGTACCCAGTTACATGTCCCACTCCATACATTGTAGTACATCATCTGTGTGGAGCATTTACCCACACTTCGTCACCCGTTTTGAAGACAGTCTGTTGTTGATTGTCTATCAGTACTGCTGCTTCATCAATTCCTTTAAGCATATGTGGTACTGATAGACCATATTGACAGATGCTCTAGCAAAAGACAAGACATCCTTCAGCGTAACGCTGTACCAGTATACTGCCTCCAGCATAGTACATCATTTTCTGGTTGCAATCCTTTTTACTCTTCTATGACATCATTTGATGATGCCATTACCGGAGGGGACATTTGCACAACAAAATCGAAATCTGATTCTTCATTCATCCATGAAGGCTTTAAACAAGCTGTTCCAAAAGGCAGTATCATTATCCATTAGAATTTCTGACGGCGGACCTCGTTCATAGAAAAAAGTCTTTAGCTGGTTGATTATACTTTTCGCATCTTGCCAAGAAAGGCGTTGGAAGATGGCCCCCATCGTAATGTGTGATATCCATCTCTATTCTATGCCATGTTTGTTTAACATTTAAAGCCCCCTTTGACCACATGGCTATGGATTGATCGACTAAAACTCTTTGCATTCTTTGACAACAGTTCTCATGGCAGCTTTGGAAATCCCAGAGTTAATTTGTCTCACAAAGTAGAGTGTCTGTTTCACACCAGGGTTCCCGCTTTGTTGCTGAACAATTTTGATCTGGTTCAACCCGACTGAGCTCACAGATGCAGTGCAGGCAGGTTGCACAGACTTAGTGTCCCCTTAATTGCATCAAGCCACCGCTGAGACATTCTTGTCAATCAATCCGCCTTGCTTTGGTTAGATTTGACCAAGAACACATCTACCGACAGTGCATATTCCTTCACCAATTTAATTATTGTATCAAGACGCTGTCGGATGAGCATCTCATGAGCATTTATGGATACATATGGAATCAATAAATAAGTGGTGGTCATCTTCCAGAATCTTCTTTGTGGACTCTGGTCAGGAACATGGTGTTGAGAGGGGAGTATTTACTTTGTCGTCCCACCCTATAGTGACATCAGATGCTCTCCTCTTGTTGAACGCCAAGGCAACATGAAGCCAACCACCCATGGGAAGGTGTCCAACCAACTTGCCACATAATGAAAATATATTCCTTTGTGTAATGACATGAGGCATGTCTGGGATTTTTTTCCTTCTTCTCCGATGCAAAGTATTATCCTTGCCCTTGACCTGTAAACCAAGCACTTGCACACCATCCTGCAGTCTCTCTGGTTCTTTGCTCAGAAGTCTGTAGAGATACTCCTTCACATGTGCTGCAGGCACAACACTCTCATCCACATACACATCATACAACAGATGTTACCTGCTGTATACACTTGTCCTTCGTCAAGATAGCATCAACAATTGTTTGCATGATGGATGGTGCCACATTGAGTCTAAACCCAATGTGAATCAGAAAATACCTTTGTCCCTTGATTAGTACAGTTTGATAAGGCCATAGTGATTTGTACACACTTACTTGAAGGTATGCCTTGCAAAGATCTAACACCGATACATTCGATCCTATTCACTGTCATTCTCTTAACTTTTCGGTGCATATGTCTGCATAGGCCATAAATAGGCCCACATGCTCATTTTATTCCTGATAGTCAGGCCTCACTTTTTTGTTCATTCTGCTGAATGACTGCCATTAGTGGGATCAGATCCTTTGGAGGTCCTAATGTCTTCTCTGGGTACGAAACCAACCACTCATTATCAATCCAGGCTTGTAGCTTGGTATCATAGTCTGCACAGGCTTTTTATAGCCTGGTACTCTGTTGCATAATTTTTGTGGTGGCTGATTACAGGACCACTTCCACAGCACCGTCTAGGTTCTGGTGTGTTGGTTGAACTCTATGCGAAAGTCAGGCTGTTCCAGCTCTATTGTTACAGCCAGAGCAAAAGCCGTCCTAGCAAAATGTACCCTGCTTCCTTTATCAATATGCATGCCGCCAAATTTCTTGATGTCCATCCCCAGAAGGAGATCAAATCCCAATGGTTTGCTGTTTAGTACCAGTACGTCAGTCTTCAGGAGGTTCTTGTTGGCTAATGTTAATGTTATTCTGCCAACACCATAGCTTAACAGGCATTTCCGTCCTGACGTCAGAATTGCAGTATTTTTCTGTACTTTGGGTTGACATAACAACCCACTTACAAGAGATGATGAGCAGCCAGAATCAACCAACACTATCAGATCTTACCCATCGATCTTTAACCTTTATCATGGGGAGCACATCTTCTAGTTTATGTGGGGAGAGAGTAGTGGTGGCCTCTCACCTCTTACTTCATTTCCAGGACACTTTGATGCCACATGTCCTTGCTTCTTGCATCAATAACAGTGTATCTCCGGAAGCACCCTGCCTGCTTTGCCCTCAGGCTGCCAGCAGTCTCTGGCAAAGAGATTGGGACCTCCACACTTGTGACACTGCACTGCAACTGCATCCTGCTGGTCAGAGGTTGGTCAACAGGCACATGAAGAATTCTGCATCTCCTGACTGCTGCAGCAACAGGTTCCTCCACTTCTGCCTCTTCCATCATGAGAGCTCAGGCTCTCACAAGAATCTGCTCCAGAATTATCCATTCCATTTTGGAGGATCCCCACAACTGTTGTCTAATGGAACTGGGGAGTCCTGACATGAAAGCGCAACTGAGCCATCGATCAGAGGGGTTCTCTTCTATTAACCATGCAAGATTCTGCAGGTCACCCTAGTATTCATCGACAGTTTCCCCAGGGCACAAACAATGGAAAACAAACTTGTCATATTCCACAAAGGGGTCTATTTAACTTGCTTCAAATCTGCTCTCTGGTTATGGGTTAATCTCTGGTATACAGACAGTGCACCACCTTTCAGCCTGAGTGGTAGAACACACTCAACATTGTCAACTCCACACATTTTGCACACCAGTTCCACTTGTTCCAACAATTCAAACACTGTGTGATTGGGTGAGACGCCATGAAATTCAGGAATCAGACAAATATTGAATGCCTTGCCTGCCATTTGTAAGCCAAAATAGCCTGAAAACTGCTGGATCCTTCTGCCTTACACTCCGGAACTCTCTTTTGAAATAAAATTCTCTCTTCTATCACCGTTTTTCTGTTTTGAGCAATAGCACGGCCCCTTATCTATCCAAGTTTGGTCTTTTATGCCTTTGAAATCTCGGGAATTCTTGCGGTTAGTTTTGCCTTTTTCCAATAAAACCAACCATGCCTACCGCTTCTTCTTTCTCTCCCAGCCCCTGTGCACCAACAGCAGACAGAGCAGACCTTCTATCTTTTAGAGGTGATTGCGTTAGAAGAATTACTACTACAGTCTACACATCCCATGAAAATAATTATTTATAATTTATAATTATTGTCGCCCCTTTAAGAAATAAAAACTTAGATTTAAGCACTATCTGGGAAATTTAAAAAATCGGTTAGCTGGCCTTGTGTGTGAGATCGTGACTTCCTGTCACTTGATCACTCTAAGATCGTCTGTATTAAACATTAAGCTTCATTAATGTGAAAATTTCCTTTAATTTTTGTAGTGGTGAACAGTGGCCCTTAGGCATGTTCCTTGCTAATGGAACCAAAGATGGCTTCATGGCAAAGCTTGAATCTTTTAACAAGCATTGATTGTCATCTCCTGCATTGATGATTGCGTAAGTATGAAACTCTAGTGTTTGTAAGTATAAAATAATTATTTATAATTTATAAAACTATTCTTGATATCTCCTAGAGGCAGCAATTTACAAGGAAATAACTCTATAGATACCTTATTTAGATCTCAGCCTTGATCAGAGACAGAAGAGCCAGTTTTACTAATCATTTCTCACCATGAAAGTGCTTGGTAATTATGTAGTTAGTGGGGCCTATCTTTCATGGCCACAGTTGGATAAAAGTGCCAAGAACAGAAAAATTTATTATCTCTACCATTGTGGAGTTATCGATAATAGCAGACTTCATGGAGTCACCATTGCACTTGATCCACAATTGAATGCAGCTCTTCTAGAATGGGAGTCGATTTCGCATAGTTCAGCTAAAATTCATCTTAGAGGCATTGTTGTAAATGTTAGCATTATCTCAGTATACATGGCGAGACTCCACGTAACTGAAGAGGAAAAAGACACATTTTATCATGGTCTTTAGTCTGCTGTTGACCATACACCATCATCAGATCTCCTTTGGGTAACCAGGGCTTGGAATGCTCACATAGGACCAACAGACAAAAGCACCAGGCATCTCCTCAGCTGCTTAGCTCTCGGTACAAGATGTGACAATGGTGATCGGCTAGTCAACTGTACAACCACTAATCACATTGTGGTAATCAACACCTCCTTTCAGCACCCATGTCATTATTTTATCACTTGGCATTTCAATTACCACACAGCTAATCAGATAGATTATATATTGCTGCGTATGTCTTAGGCAAACTCTGTTCTTGATTCTTGCACTTTTCAAGGTGCGATTACTGGTAGCAAATTTGGCTCAGACAATACATTTGTTCGAGGAAGTCTTTGACTTCTACTTCAGGCTAGATGAGCAATCAAACAGCGAAAGCAGACCAATATTGCTAATCTGAAGTTAGAACTGGTGTCCAATTCAAAGTAGAACTTCCTCTCTTCTGAAAACAAATGGAGAATATCAACCTAAGACAGAATAGCAGGCCTTTAAATCTGCTATCATCGACTTGGAAAATAAGTATCTTTGTGTTATGTATGTCCATCATTGAGACTGGATAAGAAGAGAGAGACTCCACCTTGCAGAGCAAGTGCATGAAGCATAGGTGACAGGTGCACTAAACTCTCGTGATATGCAACGTCGTGTTCTTAGTTATTCCACACTGATAGAAATGAGCAAGAGTTTGCAGAAGAAACCGAGTGTGCAGCAACCTTTACTGGATGGTGAAGCAGGCAAACTGAGGAGCTGTGGATGTCAGTGAAACACTTCTTCTCATGGCAGCACTATTATTACTCATGAGTGAACAATTGAAGTTCTAGAAAGAACACTTTGATAAGCAGCTTAAAACCCCTACCCCTGTGGTGAATATGGTTATAGCCCAAACTGAGGAATATTCCTGCAACTCCTTATACTGAATAAAGTGAGATATGTCTTACACAACCTGCAAAACGACAAAGCACCTGGTGATGATGGGATACCAATGGAAATCTACAATGCTATACCTGAGATGCTTGCCTTGTGCATTTCTCAATATGAATCTTCAAGGCAGTTTGGTGCACTTAAATATTCCCCTCTGATTAGAGCAAGGCACAACTTCTCCCATTCTTCAAAAAGAGTAATAGGAAAATCTGTTCAAATTACCGGGGAATCAGCTTCATAGATGTTGTGGCAAAAGCCATTGTGGTTCTCCTGCTACATCGATTCCAAAGTGTCTGCAACTCCTGTACATACTCTTCTCAAAACGGATTTCACTAGGCAGTGGTTGTACCAATCAGATCTTCAACCTTTGGCGCACACTTCAAAGTTGTTAGGTGTTTCAGCAACCTACACTTCTTCATAGACTTCGCAGCTGTCTTCGATTCTGTTAATCACGGCTCGCTCTGGTGAATCATGCAGACAGATGGTATGCTAGCAAAACTTTTAGGATTGTTGAAAACTACTATCAGTCCATGAGGGCTCATGCACGAGCCTATAGTGAAGAAACAGAGATGTTTAAAGTGAGGTCAGGCATACAACAGAGCTGTGCCCCTCCCTACTCTTTTCAACTATGCAATCAATTATATTCTTAACAAAGCCCTTCAAGAATTCATCTAGTTAATTCTTTGTTTATGTTGGCTCTACTACTATGTTTACTAGACAGGCAGCAGCTGAGGTTATATTGTGAATAAGAGCAGCACGGTCCACATTCTTCTGTCTTAACTGATCTCTTGGAAATACTCTTGGCCACAAAAGGACATATCTATCAGGTGATGATAAGTACTATCCTTATGTGTGCTGTGAGACGTGGGCTATGAGAGTAGCAGATCTGCACAAACTGGAAATTTTCGACAATGGCTATTTTCACAGCATTCTGCATTTCTGCCATGGAAATTGTGTTCTGGTTTCTACTCTCCACCAAAGGCTTAACTACTGTCTATCCTTCTTCAACGACATCTCTGGTGGTTTAAACATACAGCTTATTGACTAGATGAAGAGCTCATTTGCAAGGTCCTCTCTTCCCTCCTCTCTGCCTGACTGGCAGAAATGTGTTGGTGAGTAGCTCAAAAGCTGGACGACAACAATTAAGGATGACCTGGGGGTAGTTTCGGGTCCAAAAGTAGTTGGTTTCCGGCATTGGAATCGGAAGTGATTAGCCATTTATTGTGACCTGACTCAAGAGGAAACTGGCATAATCCAACCAGAATGATAGCTGATACAAGTACAACTAAGTCATTGTTGAAGGCTAAGAATGTACTTTAGTGGATTTTAAAACAGAGATATAAATCAGTAGGGAGGCTGCACAGAAGCTTACATCAAGAAACTAGCAGAGAACACATCATACATTTATGAAGACCTAGGGGGTGTGATAGAGAATAGAGCTGGAACAGGAGGCGGGGGATATATGCATAATTATAGATACATAACTTGTAAGTTGCTACCTGCTGTGATATTTTCATAATATGAGAAAAGAATTCAGAAAGGAATGTATTTATAAGCATACTTCTATAAATCAATTTCTCAAGTGTGTGTGTGTGTGTGTGTGTGTGTGTGTGTGTGTGTGTGTGTGTGTGTGTGTGTGTGTGTGTGTGTGTGTGTGTGTGTGTGTGTAGAAATAGTTAAGACTTTACAATCATAGCAGCTATACACTGCATTGAGCCTTGGGTTTACAGCTAATCCTCCCTTGATATGTGTAATAAGTCATCTACAATACATGAAGAAACGAAATCTCTGAATCTAGGAATCATTCTGCTGTAATTGTTACTGAAACTAGAGATACACAGATGAAATTGTGTATGACACAAAGATTAATGTGATTTATTTGCACTTTATTATGACAAGTGGACAAAGATGTGCTCATTATTGCATTCATCTTACAAATCCCAATTGCTGTTCTCCATATTTTGTTTATATTTAAAAGCATAGCAATGCCTGGAATGAATGATTACATACAGGTGGATAAAGCTCATTATTACAATTCCAATTTTTGCTCTTCATGGATGACTGCATACATTGTTGTCTTTGCACTTTAATGATATCAATAAGTAGGGAAAAAAAGTAAGAGTTGACTGCTCAAATTACAAATACATTTTTAAAAAACATGCAAGTTTTTAGATATAAAAGCTTTTGGAATATCCTCCTTTTTTGTCTAAACTATATTTTATTTATATAAAAGCCAATATTCGTTTATTTGTATGTTATAGAAATCGATATGTTAATTTAGTAATAGGACAATTCCAATATTTTTTAAATATTTAACTATAAGTTACTGTAAAAACGTAAATATTTAACTATAAAGTTATTAGTCTGCAGTTACTGTAAAAACACATGTTAAATGTGCATATATTTTCTCAAACGTAAAAATAAACACCTGTAGAGGGTGGGATCCATATATTTTATTTAACTGATAGTTTAAAAGCAATAAATATTTATTATTTTATTATTACTGCCAACAGTAGAATATTTTGTTTTAAACAAAATCAAATAAAAAATAATTAAAGGAATCGTTTTTGGCATTGGAAAAAAGCACAAATTTTTTCGATACCTCCAAATGTTCCAATTTCTGATTCCCAATTCTAATTCTGATTAATCCTCCCAATACTAGTTAGAACATTCAAATAAATTTTGATAAGGGTTAAGTTTTTTTACAGAATGTAAAACACCAGTGAAAATTTTCTTTGAGTCTATCTGGGACCAGTAGCAGCAATTAGGTTAGATTCATAAAATAATTGAAAAAATAGTAAAACGTAATTAACGAAATTCAATTATTATAAATAAATTTTCTTTGTTTCATAAAACAAAAATAAAATTTAAAAACATATCTTAGTAAAGAATCTATTAATAAAATGGTTTAAACATTTAAATATTTTTGATAGTATTATTTTAAGATTTAAAATAAAAAAAAACTTTTGTTTTGATTCATCAAAGCTATATGCTATTTTACACCACTACAGTAAAAAAAAATTTATTACTTGACTTCATATTACAAATTTCATTTTTAATTTTTCTTTCAAGGTAAAAATTAAAAAAAAAAAAATAACTTCATTTGAAATTATTTCTGATCAGCAATATATCTCCACATGGGAATTGTCAGGTGATTACAGCTAGTTATATAATAAATGGGGGTTGAGAGATATGAAGTGGTCTGATTGATCAAACAAGATCACATGTTGAGAGAGAGAGAGAGAGAGAGAGAGAGAGAGAGAGAGAGAGAGAGGGCATGCTTGAAATAGCAGTTTAAATCGTTAAGTTGATGTACAGCAGTGTTGGCCGACAGAATCTGCTCTGTTTCTGTCTCAAAAATGAAATAGTAATAAAACAGTACTAGGAGTCTATACTGCAACTAACTACCCTGGTCAGTGAGATTGATTTGCAGAATTAAATAATTTGATATTGTGGACATTTAATGTATCTATTTTCATTTCAAGTTAGCTCCAACCATTATAAGAGGAAAATAAAAACAGGATGATGACTTGGTTCACCATGTGTAATTAAGATTTACATGATAAAAAAAAATTGAGACGATCGTTGGAGAAGGAATATTTAACAATATTATAATTTGTTGTTGTGACCAGCACATAATGCAAGAAACAGCCTGAATTATCATATATTCACTTTAACAGCTGTTTTATATGCTGGATGGCTTTTAAAAATTGAATTTAAAATTTATTTATCCCTTTTTCCTTGAAAATCATCTTTATCATTTCCTTCAATGTTTTCTAGCCTATTAATTTTGTTACTGCAAATGTTCACATTCTTTCAAATGTGAGCAAACCAGCAAAGTCTCCTGTTCTGCAAATTTCATCCTATAATGCCAGTTTTAATCTTATTCTGAGGTCATTAGATCTCAGACTGCCTTTATGACTCACATTACAGCCCCATTGTATCATTCTAATCTCATTTTTCTCCATGCAACACATATCCTCAACCCTAACTGCCCATAGTGCATAGATCATCACACTGCGTACCATGTCTAATAACCTTTGCTCTTGGTTGTCAGCCATAATCCTTTGCTGGTTAGTAATGGTAGAATTCTCTGAACTTACTCCATCCACTCCTATCTTTTAACTATTACCATAGCGCCAGCTCCTTCTTGTGCTCCAATGATATCACCACAGTGGCAAAACGTCTGAACAATCATAATCGCCTCATTATAAAAATATATTTTCTCCACATCTGAGTTCTCATCCATTTCTATTATATTACGCTTTTTGTACACAAATTGATTGTCATCTTTCAACTTCCCTAAAATTACACTGCACTACCTGTATACCTAATGCATACCAGTATCAGGAAAAATTATGTGCTTACAGCTCCCTTCCCACAAACTAAATTGGGGATTTTTTCCCTCCTGAGGATTTGCTAACTACAAACATTGATCATTTCTTTGATTTGGTATTATTCATACTCATGCATTTAGCATCCAATGTCAAACTATTATTTTCCATTAGCGGGGAGACCCGACATTGCTCAGGATTGAATGATGATCAACAAATGTTTCACACTCCCATATTTTTATTGCCATCGAATATAATTGACAGCTTGCTCTAGTTAGGGACACATTGTTGTGCACCAAGAGCAAGCTTCACACGTCTTCCCAGAGTGACTTAGTCTACATTGCACTGTAGAGAACCCACTGTTGATTTTATAAAAAAAAATTTTCATATAATGATTTAAATTAAAGTTTTAAATGCAAAAGTCAATTATTATTGTTAAATTGTGTTCTAAACAGAAACATTCATTTCGAATGCACCCCTGTCATATCAAAGAACTTACTGTTGATTGTGTATGTCATGTCTTTCAGTTTGTGTGGTCATAAAACTTCTCAAATGAACTTGTGATATTTGGCTGTGTGAGTTGTTAACTTTGGTCAAAATCGTCTGTTCCTTCTTCATCAGATTATTTCAATTATTGATAATCGGTACTTATTGAAGACATTCCAATACAAAACCTATCTCAGAACACTGCTAGGCACACAAAGTACCTTCATGTGAGATTTCATAAAAATTAGCGCAGTCGTTTTCAAGTCCATAGGGAATGAACTCACACACAGAAACACATACACACAAAGTTCCTTTTATATAATAGTAGAAATAAAGATTACTTACTATTCATTATTAGGCCTTTACCTCCTATTAATATTCATTCTCTGACATTTATATTAAATTATAACATTCATAATCAGATCAGACGTTTATTTTTACTAGCATTAATTTTCAGACCTTTACATTCTATTCACATTCATTCTATTACTTTTACTTTCTATTAACATTATTTAGAGAGCTTTATGTCCCATTTCACTGGACATATATTAAATATAATTAGATCCTTCTTAAACAATAGGAACATCCAGTCTGTCATTGATGGACGTACATCCAAGCAGTATAGCACTAATGTGGGAGTGCCTCAGGGGTTGATCCTTGGACCACTGTTATTCCTGATATTCATAAACGATCTCCCTGATAATATTGTGTCCAAGATGGGTATATTTGCTGATGATACAACACTCTATAACATGCATGAGGAAAAATTGGATGTACTTAAATCTAAGACAATGGTAGAATAGTTAGAAAATGACCTCCAGACCATAGTGAAATGGGGCTGCAAATAGATGGTAACATTTAATGCTAGTAAGACTAAGATGCTCTGCTTTAACAATTACAAGACGCCTCTCCAACAACCGATATACATGACAAGTAGCACTCTGTTAAGACACTTGTAGTCTGTCTAAACTGTACGAACGAACTGACTAAACCAAGATGGCCGACTCCTATTTATATCACCACAAGCAAGGGAGGTAACCATGTAACTGAA
Organism: Euprymna scolopes; assembly: GCF_053919585.1. Classification (NCBI taxonomy): domain Eukaryota; kingdom Metazoa; phylum Mollusca; class Cephalopoda; order Sepiida; family Sepiolidae; genus Euprymna; species Euprymna scolopes. The sequence goes on along the minus strand of NC_136482.1, from coordinate 53,367,505 downwards.
GCAAGGGAGGTAACCAATGTCTACATTAACATTGCTGCTGTCCTCAAGTGAATAATTTATTTCTGATTTAACAAGTCCCTTAGAAGCTCAGACGAAGCTCCTGCCTTGGTCAAACAATCAGAGACCTGATCACAACCCTTGATCCATTCTATCTGTATCTCTCCTCTACTCTTCATTTCCTTCAGCCTTGCTACATCTATTCTCAATCGTCGATCGCTTACCAGATTGTTGGAATTCAATGTCTCCACAAGTGATGCATTATCTGTCTTGCAGAGAACGTCTGGCAATTTAGATAACTGAAATACCTCTTGTATCATAACCGCAGTCAAAACACCAGCATCAGCTCCCTCATTCAGAGCAAGAGTCTCTGAGGCCAATGGGCTTTTTGTCACTCTGTCCAATTTCTTTGACGCCCAACACATGGGGGCCATTTTGTCAGTACTTCCTCCAATAAAGACAACAAAACCACCCTGTGAAGATCCATCTTCCAGACTGGCATAAGAGGCATCAGTATAACACAAAATGTGTAAATCTGAGGGCTTTCCCAATTTTGGAAATGTTATAGAACCCTTCTTGGATTTCAATTTTGATAAGGCTTTATTCGCCTCAAATAAGGCTTTTACTTTGGGATGCTTTCCAGTGTTGCTCATTTTACACACATCAAAAGCTATATCAGGGCGTGTTTGAGTTGAAACCCACATCATCTGACCTGCAAGTCTCTTCAACTCATGCTTTTCTTCTTCATTCAGTTCATCATTTTTCCTCAGTATCCTCCCTTTGCTTATTTCTATTGGAGATATGGAAGATACATATAGATCTTGTTCTACAGTGATCCCATTTTCCTGTTGATTAACATTCAGTCCAACATATTTGAATGTTCCACTTTCATGAGATCCCACCTTAAATTTTTCTTTCAATGTTGCAATCACATCCCTTTCAAACTCTGTGTTTCCACAGAAAACAAAATCATCCACGTGCATAGCAAGAATTCCAGTCAAATTTCCTTTAATATCATGCCACAAAGACAATGCATTATCATAAGCACTTGCTACTCCTTTTAATTCAATCAAAGCCTGAGTAACTCTCTTGTACCATGCCCGTGGAGCATCATTCAATCCATAGATGCATCTTTTTAATTTCCACACTTGAGATTTAGGACAAACATCAGATGGTGGCCTCAGGTACACATCTCTCTCTAAAATACCACCTTGCAAAAAGGCTGAGGTAAAATCTATGGTCTGCAGCATCCAATTCTTTATTGATGCGGTTAGCATGACCATTCGCATAGCTTCACGGCTACATGTTGGGGAGTCCGTTTTCAGATTACTATTTTCTTCATAGCCTCGTGCTACAAGGCGAGCTTTCATTGTTTTCTGATTATCCTTGAATTTTTCAGTAATCACCCATCTTGTGGATATTGTTTTTTGACCTGTGTATGGCACACATTCAAATACTTCATAGGTGTTCATGTTTTTTATTTCTTTATGCTTGGCATCCATTACAGCTTTCGACTGCTCTTGTTCAGCGGTGAGCAGGACTACATTTTCCTGTTCAGTATATTGGGGCACTTCTCTCCAATGATCAATATGATTCCAGTTGATACAAACTTGATCCTCGTTTTCATCCTCAGGTTCTATATTGATCCAATGACTATATTTGCCAGTTGATTTAGGCTGTACTGACATAACCTTTCCTTTCTTCCACTCCCCACTTCCATTTATTTTATAAGTTATGGTCTTATTTCGGCCAGGTTTTTCAGTCTTATCTCTTAAACTGGTAGAACTATCAACAACTTCTTCTCTGTCTATATCTTCACTTTCTACCACTTGATTCTGCAACTCCTCCTCCTCAACTGAAAGGTATTCATTCTTCCCTTCTGTAGTGTTTCCCAGCATTTCAGCTTTTTTTGTTCTTTTTTCGTTGTTTTTATTCACTTTCATCAATTGGCACGGATGCATCCTATAAAATGCTCCGCCATGTCTGATTAAGACAAACTGGCCTTCTCTGCCTAACACTTTTGCTGGACCACGCCATCCTTTAAAACCCTGCCTCCGATAATAGATTTGGTCTCCGGTAGCATAATCTTCATCAGCATAAGTTCTGACATTAGACCTGAGAGCTCTCCTAATTCTCTCACTGGACTCAGCTTCCAAAAAGTTTCTCCTTGCACTATGGAGAGCATTTAAATTTTTTCTCACCATGTCACTTGTAGTAGAGGACTCCATAGCAGGTAACTGGTCTGTCAGAATTGAGGGTGTATTTACATTGAAACCGAATACAAGTTCATTTGGACTGTGTCCAGAGTAATTGAGGAGGGCATTTTTTGCACAAATAGCCCATGCCAAGGCAATTTCAGGTTCACACTTCTCATCGTCAATTGTTTTTTTCATTGCCTCAGCAACTATCAAATTATGACGTTCTACAGTACCGTTGCTGAATGGACTTTCTGCGGCAGTAGTACAGGTCTCTATGTTGAGTTTTTCATTCATCTGTCTATAGTGTTCGTTGTTGAATTCACCCCCATTATCACTCAGAAAACGAACAGGAGATCCGAAATAGGTAATCCACATCATAAAGATGTTTTTGATGATCTCCTCCTTCTTCTTTGTTTTGATCAATGTTGCCGCTGAATACCTGGTAGCGGCATCAATGAGATGTAGTATCCACACCTCATTGTGGATGAACTCTTTCAAATCCATGCAAACTGTGTGATTAAATCTATTGCCAAGAGGCAATCCCACAACCGGTCGCAGTGGAGCTTTTTTAAATCTAAGGCAAATTTGACAGTTTTCACAAACCTCCTCAATCGCCTTTATAAATTCCTTGTCATTGAATTTGCCACTTTTTTTAACCAAGGAAACAAGTTTTTCCTTCGAGGCATGAGCAAACTGTCGATGAAGTTTTTCTGCTTTTTTTTTTTTTTCTGTGAAAGAACACTGACCAAAATTCTGAACATGTAATACAATGTTCTTAGTACCACTATGATCCAACAACTTATTTGTTAAGGGGAGACAATAGTGCCCTGAAGTTGTGGTCTTTAGTTCAATACATTTATCAAAAATCCAGCACATATCTTTCCGGAAATCTAGCACTATTCCTGCTGTCTTCATTGATTTGTGACTTAATAGAAGAGGCAAGTCGTTTTTCACAATATATGCTTCGATATAAACTCTTATACCTCCGAGTGTAACCGGAAATTTAGCAACTTTAATTGCTGTGACAGCCACTCCATCACCAAAACAAAAACTCCGGTCTGAGTTCGTATACTTCACTAGTTGCAGGTCACTTTCATTTAAAGTATCCAAATAAACATCAAGCCACACTTCGCCAGCCAGTGTGCGAGTACAAGCAGAATCCAAAACTGCCATTCCAAATGTTTCCTTTACAAGATTTGAAATTTTTTCATTTGTACTGTTCAAATAAATATTTTCTTGAATGAACAACGTAATGTGTATTTGTTCTGTCGCTTCCGTAAACCTGGGCGTATTTCTAGGACACTCTCTAATTAGATGGTTCGGAGACTGACATTTGTAACACAACAACACGTTTCCACTTCGGTCACATGGATTAGATTGTCCTCGACGAAAACGCCTTTTGTTGTTACCCGGTTTAGAATAATTATAGTTGACGATTTCGGGCTCTGATTTCACTGCCGGTACATTTTCATCACGATAAATGTCACCAAATACTTTCTTTATCGATTCCTTCATGTTTTGATACGTCAAAACAGAACACGTTGTCCGCGCTAATTTTTCGTTCTCTTCCGATATGTTAACCGCGTTCAAAACAAGAAAAGCTTGCACTCCTTCCGGTAGAATAATGTGGAATTTTTTTAATCTTTGGTACAAAAACTCATAACGAACAAGAAAGTCATTTATACTGGTACCTGACGATCTTTTATAAGTGTAAAATTCCTTAAAAGTCATGTAAGCGCGCGTGTGTTCATCCTTTAAATATATGTCATCCAGTTTCTTTATTAAGATCTTCAAGCCATCTCGTCCGCCGATGTCACTTGTTGGCAATTCACGGACACATTCTCTAATATTCGATGGTAGCGTCAAAAACACTGCTGGCCCTTTTTTTTCCTCAGAAAGATCCGTGAACAACGACCACATTTCAACGTCTTGTTTCCAGTTCTCGTAAACATCCTCCCATTCCAACAATGGAGGTTGTTTGTTCGAAGTTGCCATATCCGATATCCGATCTGTCTAGTGCTACAGACAAGCTGTACAAAAAAAAAAAATTTTTTTTTTTTTTTTTTTTTTTTTCGTTTTGTCGCACACAGAGGGATATCTCTGCTACCATTTGTTAAGACACTTGTAGTCTGTCTAAACTGTACGAACGAACTGACTAAACCAAGATGGCCGACTCCTATTTATATCACCACAAGCAAGGGAGGTAACCATGTAACTGAAGCAAGGGAGGTAACCAATGTCTACATTAACAGCACTCTACCTGAGAATTCTTCCTTCAAACTAATATATTTAGTACATTGCGCAGGCTGCTGCAAAGAAGGTGGGTTCCCTCTATCGAGCTAGAAAACTACTTACACCTGAGAGTATCCTGTACCTCTACAAGGCTACTATTCGCCCATGCATGAAGTATTGTTGCCACATCTGGGCTGGTGCATTTACTAGTAGCCTCACCCTCTTGGATAGGGTCCAGAAAAGAGTTTCCAATCTAATAAGTACCACTGTGTCAAGTAAGCTCCAACCTCTGTCCCATCACCACAATGTTGCATCTCTGTGCCTATTTGACAAATATTTTAATGGAATGTGCTGTGATAAACTTGTTGCACTTGTGCCCCCTCATTGTACATATCCCCGACAAACTCGCATAGCAAAAATAATTTCACCCCTTCACTGCTGAGGTCCCTAAATGCCAGAAAGCTTTCTATTCTAATAGTTTCTTCCCTTGAACATCTAGACGTTGGAACTCCCTTCCTGCTACTTGCTTCCCTGGCTGCACTGATATGTAGAAGTTTAAATGTAATGTAAACTTACAACTTGTTAATTTTTCCTAGGCATGGTGCCAAATAGTAATCTCTTACATCCGAGTGGCGATATGCCTTGTTAGGGCAGGAGGGGGGGGGGGTGAACGTGAGTAAAAAAAAACAAACAAACAAAACTTTCTGCAGTTAAAAAAATATTTTATAAAACTAAATTTTGCTTGACAATTTATTGTTATTTGTGTTTTTCAGAACTAAATGAAATCAATAATTGAAAGATCTAAAATGCTATCTTTCATTTACTCATGGGATACGCTACCTGTGGGATTATAAGACGGAATTTCAGGCCATGTATGAAAGAATAAAAGTAACCCGGCAACACAGCGTTTAGCAGAGGAAATGGGTGCAGCAGCAATCGATTAAGCATTCACTAAGCCTGGACTGATCATCCATTCCTTTGTGTTGTATCAGCAATATTATTTATCTAAACACAAACGCGTGTTTGTACAGATTTGTTTCACACACAAATCTTTGATTCTTTTAGCGTTTCAAAACAATCTTCACACACACGTAGCTCATATTGCAAAGGTGATTTTAAACATAACAGATATAACATAATGGTGGATTAGAATACAATAAAAAGAACATTTAATTTATACTTTAATATAAAAAATACATTTGTAATTGCAATATTTTTGTTGTTGTTGTTATTGTTTTTTCTGGATATTTTTTTTTTTTTGCTAGAGTTTATATAATTATTAACAGGAAAATTGGTGGAAGTCAAAATGGAATCTACACTATTTTTTAATATTATTTTCCAGTTTAATTATGTGCACGGGACTATAAACCGTTCACAAAATTTTGTGGATACGCTTACTGGTGTTTGCACCAACAATATTGAAGCCTATTGGTCTCGTATTAAAAAAAGACTGAAATACATATCAGGATCAGTAGGAGAAATGAAATGGCCTCATATCGATGAGGCCATGTATAGAGAGGCTTATGACATGAAAAGTGAAAAAAATATTAGATAATTTTGAAACATCTTTAGACCATGTTCATAAAAATATGGTAATTAAAAAAAAACAATAAACTTTGGGGGGAAAAACATGTTTTGAACAATTGAAATTTTTATTTATTTTTGAATAAAAAATAAGAAAAACAACAAAAACAGTAGTGTTCTCGTCGAGAAGTTTTTATTTTATTCAAGAAATAAAAGGTACCCATGCACTTATTGAGCCGTGCTGAAATAATGATATTATTTAGAAAGCCATTCTTAACATGGGGACGGGAGGGTGTTGTGTACCTATTCTGTACTTTCACCTAACAATTTAATAAAAACAGAGCAATTCTATATGTGACCGGTACAAGGTCCAAGTTTCAGATGCGTAGAGTAGGGATGGTACTACACATGCTTGATATACTGAAATTTTAGTTGACAGAGTCAGATAACCGTCAGACCAGACTCTATCTTGTAACCTTCCAAAAGCATTAGATGCCTTGCTGATTCTCTGTCTTATTTCCGCATTAAGAGTGTCATCATTTGATAAGGCACTCCTAAGGCAAACAAAATTTTTTACGACTTCAAGGCGCTTTCCACAGACGAAGATATCAGGTTCCACATACAGATCATCGGTAGCGGGAGTGTACATGACTAGTTTTCTTAATGCTAACTGTCAATCCGAAGCAGGTACAAGCATTTGTAAAGAGATCCATCACTAGTTGCATATCTACTGGGGAGTGCGTTACCAGATCAGCATCATCAGCATACAACAGTTCCCTAACAAGTCCATCACTAACAAGGGTTTTGGCTTGGAATCTTCTGAGGTTAAACACCTTTCCAGTCGTTTGGAATCTAATATAAACACCCATATCACAATCGTGGAAACCATACCAGAGCACAGCAGTCAAATAGAGCAAAAACAATGTTGGTGCAGCTATATCACCCTGCTTCACACCATTATCAATGGGGAATTCTTCCGAAAGCTGACCATTGAAGTTGACGCGACCTTTCATACTATGATGAAGTTGTTTGAACTTGTCTGTAAAAGCAGGTGTACAGCCAAATTTTTGCAGCCCTATCCAGAGAGCCTCACGGTTGACTGTGTCAAACGCCTTGGTTAAGTCCACAAACACCTGGCAAAGAGGCATATGCTGTTCAATACATTTTTCCAAGAGCTGTCTAGCAGAAAACACCATATCCACAGTTCCTCGCCCACCTCTAAAACCAGACTGGGATTCCGGGGAAGGATATTAGGACATACATACTTTTCCAATCGGTTTAGCAAGAGCCGTGCAAATACCTTTCCAACCGCACTCAGCAGCGAGATACCTCGATAATTTCCACAATCAGATCTTGTACCTTTTCCTTTGTACAACATAACTAAGATGGCATCTACCCAATCTTGGGCAACCGAGTAACCTTGCCATACGGACAGTATCAAAGAGTGGACCACACAATGTACATTGACACCACCATGTATCAGCAGCTCAACAGGGATGCCATCCAGCCCAGGGGCTTTGTTCGAGTTTATCTGTTTTATGCAGTCAACTGTTTCCACAAGAGTCGGTTCAACATCAAGTTCCGGACAAAAGGAACATTGAGGGATACTTTCTATTGCAGCAACATCAACATTAGATGGGTTATGAAAAAGATCATGAAAGTGTTCATGCCATCGATGCTTAATTTCATCTGAGGTTTTCAGCAAGGTTTTCCCGTCCTTCGCCAGGAGAGGTGTAGTTGAAGAGGATTTTGGACCATAAGCCTGATGAAGCAAAGTGTAGAATGTCTTGACATCTCTATGATCGTAGGCAGTCTGTATCTCCCTGGAGAGGTTAGACCACCATTTATTTTTTATTTGGTGCACACAACACTGAACCTCACTCCGAACAGAAGAAAAGTGGGCAGCGAGTGCTGGCTCATTCAGAGGTGAAGAGTTGAGAAGTTTCAAATAAGCTTTCCGCTTTCTATCAATTTGAGGCTTAATTTGATCGAAATTATCAGCAAACCAATCTCTATGTCTGGGAACCTTCAATCCAAGAACTTCAACACCTTTTTGGTATATTGTATCTCTTACTGTCTCCCAGTCACAATCTGAGAAATCCACCTGGTTGAAAGCAGATTTCAAGGAACTTTGTACGACTGGATCCTTCAATTTGGAAACATCAATACGTTTAGGCACTTTGACACCATTGAAACGGCTTTTTTTGCGAACTGTAATTCTCAGTTTAGCTCTGACCATTAAATGATCAGTACCACAGTCAGCACCACGCATTACTCTAACTTTGCAAAAATTTCCAAGATCACCACGTCTACACAGTATGTAATCAAGCAAATGGCCCTGTTTAGATTGGGGATGGAACCAGGTCTCCTTGTGTTTCTGGTGGGAAAAAGTGTTGGTGATAACAAGATTTAGTTCACTGCAGAGATGGAGAAGCAGCATACCATTTGAATTGACTCTACCAGTGCCATATGGACCCAATGGAGACCAAGTCTCATTGTCTGATCCAACCCGTGCATTGAAGTCACCAAGAACCACCAAACTCTCAGCGCTTGGCAAACCGGTGATAACAGATCTAAGCATATGATAAAAGGAAGTAATATCGTCTTCAGGTGAAGTAAGAGTCGGCACATAGACAGAAAGAACATTCATAAAATGACCAGCAGCAAAGGGCATTCTCAATGTCATGGCACGGTCATTTATGGCTACTGTCTGTTCGATCTTGTCAATTAAGGAGTTCTTAACTGCAAAACCAACACCAGCCTCACGCCTCTCCTTTTCAGCTCTACCAGACCAGAAGATCGTGTAGCCCGACTCGTGCTCAACCAGTTGATCCTCACCTGCAAAACATGTCTCAGAGAGTGCAGCAATGTCTATATTGTATCTTTGCAATTCCTTAGTCAAAATTGCAGTCTTCCGTTCTAGTCTTTTACCATTGTCAATAAGTGTTCTCACATTCCAGCAACAGAGCTGGAGTGGGTATCGTTTAGCATAATATCTTCTGTTCCTGTTACTATGGACAGCCATCGCCAATATAACATTTCTTTCTTTTCTTTTCTTTTCTGGACAAATGTCTGAGGAAGTATCTGTACAAAGATGTTATTCCAGAGATTTAGCTTTGTACGACAACTAGTCCCTCTCTCGGTTCAAAATGTTGATATCCAGCAACAAATAAGAGCAAGATAGCCAGCAACAAATCAAACTGCAGACCAGCTTAATGCGGGTACTGGTCTTCCGCTTTGTTTTTTTAGATCAGAGATTTGCTGCTCCTAGAATTGTAACATCATCACTATCGTCATGACCATTGAGGAATTATACCGTTTTTTTAAAACGCTTCCCTCAATTTAAAAAAAAAAAAATAAATAAAATAAAAATAAAAATAAATAAAAATAAAAGAAATAACAACAAAAAAAACATGTTGCATGCGATGGATTTGTTTTATCTGGGGTGGAGAGGGCTCCAGAAAACCATATATACATATATATATACATATATATACATATATATATACATATATATATTTTATACATATATATATACATATATATATACATATATATATACATATATATATATATATACATATATATATACATATATATATACATATATATATATACATATTATACATATATATATACATGTATATATACATATATATATACATATATATATACATATATATATATACATATATATATATACATATATATATATACATATATATATGTATATATATATATGTATATATATATATATATATATATATATATATATATATAATATATATATATATATATATATATACATATATATATACATACTAGTTGTATCATGCCACGGGTTGCTGTGGTCAATTTAGTGTAATGGAAAAAAAAATTTTTAAAGAGAGAAAATGCATGTTTCTTATATGCTTACTTTCCTAGTACTTATAGATATACTATTTTTTGTTACTCCATTTTCTAAGCAAATATAGAGATTTTCTGGTTTTCTGACTCTTTAACACGCAACATACAATTGTCCATGTGAGAAACCGTCAATATGTAGATGTAAGCCACACAATTGTAAAGATTGTTCCTGAGCTTTGTTGATGATAATTGCAAACAGCAATCGAATTGGGAATTGCAATCTCCTAAATTGAAATTGGATATCTGGTGGAATCATAGGAATGTGTGAAATTAAGGCATCTTCACCTTTGAAAGCCTTGTCAAGATTGTTGTTTCTATTATGTTGTTCATTAATTTTTTTACTACAAGTTAATTGCCATTGCAAAGCTTGGGCTGGTTGATATTTCACAACATGATAATTGGTATGCCAATTTTTAATTGCCGTGCATGCGGTAGCAATTCCTGAAAAATCTAGTGAATACAAAAATTCTGTTGTATAATTAACCGCTTTATCTGCTTCCACAACAGTGTTGACAGACTTGTATATGACTACCGCACTTGTATTTTTAAGCTGAACATTATTGTTAAGTTCATGGATGTCTTTGTTTGTAGCTGCAAAAATAGCTTATTCACTCAGCCAACTGGAATTCTTATAATTAATTTGAATATCTGGAAAAAACTTTTTTTACTAACTCTTCTATTGATATAATTAAATTACAGAAGTTATGAGGCAACAAAATTCGCCCCAAACTCGAATCAACCGACACTTTTCCATTCCCAATTTCCAACAATTGATGCAAAAAAATATCTCTATGAATCAATCGTTCTGCAGCTGAACACGCATATTTTGAGTTGTTTGATGTCTTCGTATAACAGTAAAAATAGAGTATTTGAGGCAAGCATTTATTTTTTCTGTTGGTGTTGATCGAGAAATTACAGGTAACATTTGTCTGTAATCTCTTGAAAGCAGTATTACTGCATTCCCAAATAGTTTGACATTACTAGCAAATCTTGCAAGGACCGATCAAGAGCCTCGAATGATTTTGTGTGTCACTGTGCATTCATCCCAAACAATAAGTTCACATTTCTGCAATATTTTTCCCATTTTGTTTTGGAGATATTATATGTGGCAGTTTTGATAAAATGAATGTTTAATGGTAATTTCCAAGCAGAATGAGCAGTTCTTCCACCTGGTAGTAAGGTTGCAGCTATTCCAGATGAAGCAAGAGCTAAGGTTATGTCATTTTGTGACCGAATTGCTGCTAAAATCAATTTAATTGGGAAGGTTTTAGCAGTTCCTCCTGGTGCTTTTCTAATCAGCAGTAATTTTCAAATAACTTTCTATTCTCACTGTAAGTAATTTTGGTGACTAAAAGAGAATTTATCAATGTTTTAGCAATGCTTTATTAACTGTAATTTAGGTGATTAAAATAGGATTTATCCATGCTTTGACAATACCTTACTCACTGTAAATAATTTAGATGACTAAAATAGGATAAAAGGGATGAGAGAGGAATAGCTAGAGAGGGAGAGAGAAAGATAGAAAGAAAGAGGTAATACTAAATAGTAAGTCCATATTTACTGATTTGTATTTGTGATTGTATTTGAAAAATAAATAGATATACAAAGATTTTTAAAATCTACAAGATCATTGTTCGTTTGTCTGTATTTGTTCATATGTCACATCACTTCAACACCCAGTTTCTTGCATTGTGCTAGCCTTCTTATATTCTCATATATATAAATTATACATAAAATCTTTCGTCTGATTGAAATAAATCTAACAGATTTCTTTTTTATTAAATAAGAGCATACTATTTACTTTATTAAATATTTTACAGAAGATTAAAGCATATTAAACATGATATTGTCGGTTCAGTGCTAATATGACTTAGCATAATGCATAATGTAACTGAACCTACCGTGAGCCTTCATCAGCAATAAACATAATAAACTGACGGTGTCATGTTTGATATGTTTTAATCATGAAAACATGGCAATTAAGCTATGCAGAATCTTCTACATTTCACCTCTGTAGGGAATCGTCAGGCTAACATACATGGAATTCATGTTACCTGGTCTTTATGTATATATACATGGTGTTTTTTTTAACTTGTTAAGCAATCAGATTCATTGTTATTCCTTCCTGCAACTTTATGCTTTTATCAGCTAATGGGCGAGTTTCACTCAGCAATATTCAATGGACTTCTATTTTTTCTTCTATTTTTTGTTTTGTGGAGGCTAATATGAGCTTTTTATAATGTGTCGAATTAATAGCTAAACTAATGCCACACGTGTGTACTTGGAGTATTTTTTTATTAGTTTAGTTTATTTTAGTTATTAATTTTATTTTCTTATGTATTGTAACCCTAAACTAAAGTTTATTCTATACATACAGTTTTTTGCTATTTTACTTCTACAGTTTATTAGATTTTAGGGGTCCTTAAGTTTAGAATCTCAACTTTCTCATTCAGACATAGTCTACATGAGTCGTTTAAATTTCAACATGTAGTAGTCTGTCATATTATTTTCCACTTATTGACAAGCGTCTGTTTTCTTTTGAGCTCCCAGTAACGGGTTGCTAATCGTGTTTTTATTTAACATTCTTTTTGTTGTTGTTGTTATTATTATTGAATGTGCTTTCTGGTTGTAATATCTATTTAATACTTATTATTTAGGATTTCATTAGCAGATAGTGTGACTTGGTAAACAATGCTTCTGGTTAGACATTATTTCGTAGTGGACAGAATGCACCAAAATGGAAACAAGAAAATAGGCCTAAGAGAAACTAAGTACCAGGTGTATATATAAAAACACTCAGTAAGACGAATTCCATGCATTTTAATCCGACAATTTCCTATGGAGATGAAATGCGGAAGATTCTGTGTAACTTAATTACCATATATATTTTGATAACTTACTACCTCGTGGTACTTATGTATCGAGCACTTTTGAAGTAAATACTAAAAAGTTGATACATAAAATATTATCTCTCCTTATAACATTTTTTTTTTGGATACACGAAATGATTATATATGTATATGTATATATAGAAGGCACACACACACATAAGTGCCAAAATATTTGTTGGCATATATAATATATGATATTTATCTATAAAGATATTTCATGGACTTGCTCTTTTCTGAAACTAATCTGTTCTACTCACCTGTTGAGGCTAAGAATCATATGATGCAACTATAGATTATTAGGCTGATAGAAACTCTTAAAATCCTCTCACACAAAACGACATGCTTACTGATCCTACTTATTTCACTCTTTTTACTGGCATATATTCATTTATATTCATGAAATTTGGATAACCTTGTAAATCTGTTTTCTCTCTACGTTCATTACATTGTGTTCCTCCTAAAACTGTAACCAGTGGCGTGTAGGGGAGAGAGAAATTCGAATTAGTGGGGGAGGGGATACATTTAATCATATTCAAACTATCATCCTTTCTCACAATATTTTTCAGTACTAGGACTTATACTTTAGTCTTTGGGGCATGTAATCAAAGAGCTGAACCTAGTATCGCTAGGGCATCACCAGACCTGTGCATGTCATCTCAAAAACTTGTTTATTGCAGCATATAATGGATAAGTTTCTAATTTCTTCACAGTCAACATAAGAGAATATTTAATAAAAATCAAATGCATGGTATGCTGTTCTAATGGATTCTTATTTTTCATAATCCAAATTGCCAATATAAACAATGCATCCACTATTTCTTATATAACTATTAGCAGGCTGCCCAGCATTGCTTGGTCGAAAAATACCCTTAAATATGATATTTTGATTTGTGCAGATTTTGCATTTATTATTATATAGAAAATTTTCTATTAATTATTATATTGTACCCAATATATATAGTAATGATTTCAAAAGTTTAAAAAAACCTTCAGTGTCATCAGCTTGAATCAAAATCAAAACATTCAGCATTCCAGACTTACCATCTGAGCTATCACCAGATGGATAAAAAAAAAGAGTAAAAATTAAGTAACTCCAAGTTGCAAATGCATATATACGCATGCTCAGAAGTTAGTCAACCTACTTCTGCCAGGGTCAACTGTTTTTTTTTGTTTGTTTGTTTGTTTTTCGATTTTTATCTCTTAGCAGGTATTTTTACAGCCTAAAAATAAAATCGAAATTGTTCTACAGGTCCACACCTTTTATATATCAAATTTCACATCTGTAGACCAAAAATTAAGAAAGGAGTTTAATAAAGACTTTCCACACAGACACATACACATTTGTATATATATATATAACAGGCCGCATAAAATACACTTAAATATGATATTTTAATTCATGCAGATTTCGTATTTATTATTATAGAGCAAATTTTCTATTAGTTATTATATTGCACCCAATATATAGTAATGATTTCCAAAGTTTAAAAAAAATGACTTTTGTGCCATCAGCTGGAATTAAAACCAAAACATTCAGCGCTCTAGCCATAGTTGTTATTTAGCACTTCAGCCTTCATTCTTACACTCTGAGCTAATGCCAAATAAATAAAAAACAGCTAAAAATTATGTGAGTTCAAGCTAAGAATCTATATGTATGCATGCTCAGAAATTAGTTGATTTACTCATACCAAGGTCAACTGTTTTTTATTTTTAATTCTGACCCCTTAGCAGCTATTTTTACAGGCTAAAAACAAAATTTAAAGTGTTTCCGATGTCCAGATACCCTATAAATAAAGTTTCAAGCTATAGACCAATTGATCAGAGAGGAGTTTAGTAGAAACTTTTTGCACACAGACAATGTCACTTTTACATATATATATAAACATGCCTGTGTACTAGAACGTTTTCATCCTAAATTCTACACAATTATGCACAATGTAGAAACTATGCATAAAAAGAATTAAGCATAATAGTTAAATGAAACCAATCATTTTATAAGAAACCATAAAAAATGAATGATTAATTAATTAACGCTCGTTTTTTCAAAGGAATATGCAAATTAGTTAACTTTCATGAAGTAGTTCGCATATCCATTATTGAGTATATTAAGAAGTTTGTTTCAATAAATTTTGAATAGAGAAAATAAGTTTTTAATATCAATGTCAGAGCGAAATAAAACTCAATTGTATAGATATATAGATATATTTTTTAAAGCAAACATGTATTTTCTTGTTTATCTTTCAGCTTACTGATTTTGTTGAAAGTTGAAAAATTAAGAGCTTGGACTTTCTTTCTCTCTCTTCCCATTCTCTCTTCCTCGCTTTTCCCATATCTTTCCTCTTTCCCCTTTCTCTATCTCCCCTTCTCTCTTTTCAATTATTTAAGTCATTTGTCTCCTCTAATTACTTTTCTTATCAATTGCCTTTACATTTTGTAACATCATCCACTGTGCCGAGTGACAAGCAAGATAAGTAAAATAACAAGATCTATAGATTCTTTAATGATATATCGATTATCCATATTCATGTGAAATACGGACTTTTAATGAATTGTTTTTTTGTTTTGTTTTGTTTTTCAAGTATGTAAAAACAGTTCGGAGACGAATGTCAAAAATCCATCTTGATTTGTCCAGCATGAGAACACTGGCTTTACCTTGCTTGCTAAACACACGCACAATTCTGTATTCCTGCTCAGAGATGATTGCAAAAAACTTCCAATGTTTCCCATGAGAGAAGGCAAACCAGTTACTTGATTGAAATGTGCCATACAAGAGATACAAAACGACGCATGTGCAAATAATTATTCACACACAATGCTGACCCACCCACTCACGGTTCAATGTGCTAAACAACTGAATAATCATATTAGAGTGAACTATTACCTTCACTCTATGCTCAGTTCAGTTGCTGTTAGTAAATAAAAGCACAACAATCATGTGTGTAATTGTACTACAGAGATTATATGCAATAACTCAACAAGTGTATTTTTTTAAAGATTATGGGCAAACCAGATTAACCACTAACTCAAAGTCCGCAGCAAACGGTGCCCAGTCAGATTCAGTTTTTGATATTCAACTTCATCCATAATATACCTTCCGGACAGAGCTTCAGTTTCTTAAATTTATTAATTAAATTGTTAGGTGATACAGAATAGTTAACAATGCCCCCCCACATGTTGAGAATGGCTTTCTAAATAATTTTATTGTTTTAGTACGGTCAGTAAACTGCAAAAGATTATTTAGAAATATTATATTTAGATTATTTAGATTATTTAGAAAACTATTCTTATGTGAAGCTGGGAAGCTGAACGGCTTTGTTAACTATTCTGTACTTTCACCTAACAATTCTTTGTTAACTATTCTGTACTTTCACCTAACAATTCAATTAATAAATTAGACAAACTGAAACTCTATCACCTAAAAATTTAATAAATTAATAAATAAATAATTATATGTATTATTTGGATTCTTCTGACTATTGTTCTCATCTTGAGTATTATTTTCACAACGTTTTGGCCGATGTAAACTCCAACGTTCTTCTGGTGTAGTTTGTCGAACTTGGTAATCTTGAATACCTGTAGCGCCGTGGGAAAATTTAGTTGTTACACTCTCTTGGAAGTTAAAGGTTCAATCCTTAGTGTGGGCGAAACTCAAAACACAACTGTGAATTACTTAAGACTTCTACCCAATCATGGATGATGGAACGAGAGCATACTACTCCAATGGATTAAATAAAGATTTTCATTCGAAATTAAGTGCAGATTCCCGAGTTTGACAAGATACATCTGAAGGTCGGAGGTTACATCGATGGAAATGTTGTAAAAATCTCAAGATGAGAACAGTAGTCTGAAAAATGCAAATAATCAATCCTTATCTCAAAAATTCAGAAACATATATATAAAATTAGTACAAAACTTGGAAAATCAGAAGAGTAAGTGACCCAAAACAGGAAGTCTTTAATGCCAGGAACTGAATCTAACTGAACACTGTTCGCTACAGAATTTGGGTCGAGGATTCTTCTGGTTTGCTAGATTATGATATGCTGAACGTATTGACGTTAAAATCAATTTAGTATTATCTATGAAATTAGAAAGGAAAACATGTTTTAAATTAGCAGACAATTTTTCTTGACAAAATGCGAGATCAACGTTTCCTCAGATAGTTGATTTAAAAAGTTGGAATGGAGAATGATTAAGACAAAGCAAAAATACGTAAAAGTTTTTAATGAGTTATCAAATAAATAAACATGAAATTCTGTGCTCTATTAAACTTATTGACATCTGATTCTGGAATAGTAAAATGGAATTCTGAGATATTTAAATTGGATAACAGAATTTTACAACCAACTTCTATTTGCTCCGTTTTAACTATTTTCTGCTCCATTTGTTTGTTTGTTTTTTTTTGTTTTTTGTTTTTTTTTGTTTTTTTATCAAATAGCTTTGGAAACGTCCATATTGCATTTTATCGGCTAATTTAAGTGTGTGTTTTTTTTCGTATTTCATTTGTAATACCTTGATTTTTATGCCAATACGTTTAGCATGTCATAATCTTAACATTAAGTTATTGCATATCGTCTTTCTAATCAAATCACATGAATCTGGAAAAAACATGATTATCAAAAAACATATTACACGATTTGTGTGATAATCTATTTCTGCTATCGTTTTAATCGAACTTTTCCAAAACAGCATCAGTTTGACGAACCCTCATTCGGAACAAATAATATTCTCAGATTTTACTAAGTTAAAATTCTTACAGTCTATGAAATCAAATAAAGTCAATTAAATGCAATAGCAAGAATCAAAAATACAAACACGTGATTAAAAAAAAGCGTAATTCGTTAAATCAGCAGAATACAATTTCTTTTCTGTTGTCCTATTTAAAAAGAACCAAACACATGACGGCAATTTATGTAAAACTAACGGGAGTGCCCGGCGTTGCCCGGGTGTTTGAAAGTGTGTGCTGAGCTGGAAAAAAAGTGGTAGTAGGCAGGCAGGCAGACTCGAATCCGTGACATGAAGACCGAAACGAAAGTGAAAGAAAACCTGACATTTTCCATGAACAAAGCTTCTTTCTTAGAACTGCACGCCTGTGGAACTCTGTTCCGTCTGCCTGCTTCCCACCTGACTACAACCTGGATGTCTTCAAGTCCAACGTAAACAAATTCCTGATGAACCGCCCCCGCCCCTTATTAAATCTCCACAGTAACGTACTGTACTTACAATAACCCTTATCCCTGAGTGGCTTCTGGGCATTGATAAGTGGTGACCACCTTGTAAAAAGAAAATCTTAGTGTTACACTATGACGCAACAGGAAGTGAAAAGCGTTCACATTTAGCGATGACAATCAAAAAGTTGACTTGTAGAAGTGAATAATTAATTAAGTGAATGAGTGTACGCAAGTGCAGCTAAGTTAAGCTTCCTGCTTTCTGCCGTTTTATTTATTTGTTTCCCCACGATATTTGGGAAAACTAGCTCAATCCCACAAAAAAGTGAAGCTCTGGCAGTGTCCAAATGAATAGCAATTGTCTGATATGAAAGGTTTTCCCGACATTGATCAAAGCTAATTGCCTTTCTGGCATCCCGGCCGAGAAGGCCGGCGAATGAGTTTACTTCGATTAGTTTCACTTTATTTATACGAAAAAGACAAACAGGCGAAAGGACGAAATAGAGGGAAGTTTTTAAAAGTCAATCAAAATAAATGTAGAGACGACGTCCGTTTTCGAATTTGAGATATTATAATCTGGGGAGTATATAAATATTATAATCTGGGAAGTATAAGGAAAGTTCTCCAAAATAGTAACGTCGTCAAGAACCCTCGCGAAAAAAAACTTTCTTGGACATGCAAAAACGTGCACAGCCGTTTTGCCTTTTATATATAGAGACTAGCAGGAGTACCCGGCGTTGTCCGCGTGTTAGAAAATAAAGAATAAGCGAAAAAAAAACAATGTTAAAACTTCTTTAAAAAATTGGAAAAACAAAAACAAGAAAAAACAACGAACGTAATGAAAAAAAAAACAACGTATAAGCGAACGATGTTAAAACTTCTTTAAAAAATCGGAAAAACAAAAAAAGAACGAAAAATAACCTGTTTCAATATTAAAACTGTAAAAATCGAAAAAAAAAAGAAAAGAAAAGCTTTAACATCGTTCGCTTCCTTTGTTTTTTTCCCCCATCAAGTTCGCTGATTTTTGTTTTGTTTTGTTTTGTTTTGTTTTGCTTTTACGATATTATTAAGTTTTAAGAAGCTTTAACGTCGTTTTTTATATATAATATTTAAACAGGGTTATTACGTTCGGTTATTCTTTATTTCCCATTTTGTTTTGATTTATTCCCCCCACCACACACACACACACCTCCAAACACCCGGGCAACGCCGGGTATCCCCGCTAGCGTGGGTGCCCGGCGTTGCCCGGGTGTTTGGAGGTGTGTGAGAGAGAGAAAAAAAGGCAGAGGTATATATATAAAAAAAAAAGTGGTATAAGCGAGGGAGGGAGAGAAATCCAAACAACAGTCGGCAGCCCATGTGGAGAGAGGTGTTAAAAAAATGGCAGTAGCAGGGGCGGGGAGGGCTAAGATGGAGAGAGGTGTTAAAAAAAAAGTGGTAGTAGGCAGGCAGGCAGGCAGGTTCGAACCCCGTGATGCAAAGGCGAAAAAGAAAGTGTAAAAGAATCTGAGGCCTTATCGATGCTCCATCGTCCGACCGGAAGTTCGCAACGTTGAAATTAAGAAAACTCAATCAAATTGATACGACGATACGATGACTTGCAAAAAATTGCGACACCAAACAAACGACACCTCCCTGCAGAAAACCGGCCAGTTGAGGGTGAAGGAATTAGTGTTTTGTGCCATTTTTTCGATATTTGTTGTCCGAAGGGTCGAGGTTTAAAACGATACCGGTTTGGTGAGGTACAATCGCCTTTGTCGAAAGTTTTGTGCGAGATATACAAACGCACACACACAAGCACACACATTTTGTCTTTTATATGTATACTAGCGGGGCTACCCGGCATTGCTCAGGACCATGTAAACAATGAGAAAATTGAATTTGATTTTGAATATATTTGTTATTCTTAGAGAGGAATTTTTAATGTCTATGTATCATTTGCTATTTCGAGCAAAAGAATATTTTACCTACCTTGGACGGGTATTACACGTATGAAATAATTGTATTTTACCAAGGGTAGGTAATTTACAGCATGTATATGAAATAATTTTACCTTTGCAAGGACGGGTAATATACAACACATATTTAAAATAATTTTACCCACACTAAGACGGGTAATTTAAACACATAGATAAAACAATTCCACATAATTTTTAACCCCAAAACGGGCATTACTCTCTCCAACCCAACCCCTAAAAGAGAACTCAAGACCACGTTTAAAATTAACATAATCATGCTTCTTTCTACCCACCACTATAACCATCACATCCGGGTCATAACATAAAAAATTTAAAAAAATATAGATCACCCCCTAAAGAAACTGGCCTAGTAAACTTTCATAAAAAACAACAATATATATGCATTAATCTAATTTTGAGATCGTAAACTGTTTCGGCCACATCCGGAATCGACTTTATAAATGGAGTAATTTTGAGATAGAAAATTGTTTAAGCCATTTCCGGTACAAACTTTATATTCTACCACCCTCATTTAATCCAGAATGACGCTGGTTATTCTGTTAATATATATTTGCCCCTATCTCATTCAATCCCTGGAATTCTGCTAATATATATTTCTTTCAATCTCAGACGACGCTGGGGATATTGCTAGTATATTTTCTCACCTATCTCATTCAATCTTGAGCATCGTCAGATACTTTGCTAGTGTCTATGTGCAGCTATCTAATACAATCCCGGGCGACGCCAAGTATTCGTCTATTCTGTATTTGTACCTATCTCATTAAATCCTAGGCGATGCCAGGTATTCTGTTAGTATTTATTTACACTTGCCTTATTAAATCCCGGGCGATGCCTGGTATTCTGCTTCTATATATTTCCAACTATGTCATTCAATCCAGGGCGATGCAGGGTATTCTTCTAATATATATTTCCACCTATCTCATTCAATCCTAAGCGACACCGGGTATTTTGCTAGTATATATTCTCACCTATTTCATTCAATCCCAGGCAATACCGAGTATTTTGTTAGTATATATCTCCATCAATCTCATTAAATCTTGGGAGATGCCAGGTATTCTGCTAGTATATATTTAAATAAATCTCATTCAATCCCAGGCAACGCCAGGTATTCTGTTAGTATATATTTGCATCTATCTCATTCGATCCCAGGCGCCCGTGTATTCAGCTAGCATACATTAGCATGTATCTCATTCAATCCCAGGTGACTCAGGGTATTCTGCTAGTATATATTCGGACCTATCTTGTTGAATCCCATAATTCTTGGATATGTTACTAATTTCGACAATCATTTTTCATGATTTAACCCACATGATCGCCCCCCCCCCCATTACAAAAATAATAACTTTGATACATTGTCTGGACTGTTTATTTCACAGTTTCATGCTCAATTGATAAGAGCAACAAATTTGAAAGTTTGGAAAGCGATTTTGCAACATGCTCCAACTTAATAAGTTTCAGTTTACAGTGTGATGGTTATCTACCCTATTTCGTGACTATATAAATTCTTTGTATTATATGGCTTAATCGGATTACTGTTCTCATCTTGGGTGTTATTCTTAAAACGCTTCAGCCAATGTAACATGCGAATCTGCACAGAATTTTGAACAGAACCCTTTTATTCAATCCAGGGGGTAGCATGCTCTCATTCTGTAGATCCGAGTAGAAGTCTTAAATAATTTGCAATTGTATTCATGCTCACTGAGAATTAACCTTCAACTTGCAAAACGGTGTTACTTAGAACTGAATTTTACCTATTACTTTATTTGTTATGGGTCCTTGTGGAAGAACTTTTCAAGCTGATAGCATTTTAACAAGTTTTAGTTCTGAGAAGTTTCTCCTTATGGTCCCAACAGAAACTGTAAACATCAAAAACACTTGCTGAACAATAACAATATTTGGCAGTGTTTACGCACTTGCTTCATTTCAGGTATTCAATAGCCAATGATTTGGTCATTTTTGTTAGGCTTATACCACTTTTCTCCTCAGAAGCTTCCACTTACAAGGCCTAAAAATGAAGAACTTTCCAAAGCAACATAGGAGCATCCAAGTTCCTGGCGTATTATTTAAATTTTTGTTGCAACTTCTCAATGTGTTCTAGGATTGCTGGTGGCGATAAGCCAGAAAAGATAGTTTGCAGATTCTAATCTTGCTTCCAGTTCAGTAACATGACATTTGTATAGATTTCTTTTAATTTCTTGTTCAAACATTTGATTAATATCATCTTCAGTTTCCCATAATTTGCTTTTCAACTGGAATTCTCCTTTCTTCACACTTGGTTTTACTTAGATTAATCGATTTAGACAACAGAGTGTTCCTGCTTTTGTAAAAGAAAATTTTAGCTGCCTCTATGTTTTTTTTTTTAATTTTTTTTTACATGGGAGTCATCACTTATCAAGGCCCAGAGGCCACTCGAGGATCAGGGTTATTGCGTGTACAGTAATCAATGGGATAATATCATAGTAATTGTTAGTAATGGAGATTTGGGGGCAGTTTATCAGTAATTTGTTTATGTTGGACTTGAAGACATCCAAGTTGTAGTCAGGTGGGAAACAGGCAAACGGGAGAGAGTTCCACAGGCGTGCACTTCTAAGAAAGAAGCTTTGTTGAATCTACATTTTGATTTAGGCACAGATAAAGAGTGGGGGAAATTATTGACAGTGGTTTAAGCTAGACGGGTGTTTTTCATGAAAGATTGGCGAGAGAAGACCAGAGATTGGAGCTCAAACGAGCACTTGTCATAGAAATAACGATAAAACAAAGACAGGCCTGCAACGTCTCTTCTGTAAGTTACACAGACATCTAAGCCAATACCCGGCTTTTGAATTTGCTTTTGAATCAAATTTATTTCTCCCGGTATTTTTCCCAGAAAAGCAAATGACATATAAAGGAAAAGATTGCATAAATATCTAGAATAATTGAAATAAAAAAAAAAAAATACGCATGTAAAAATTATCTTAAATCAAAAATATGGATTGCAATCTCAAGATTATTTGTCAATCTCGAGATTATTTGTCAATCTCGAGATTCTGTATTCAGTCTTGAGATCTTGAAGTTAAGATTTCACAAACTGGCAATTATTGATCGATTATTAAGCCTACTTGATTAAAGAACTCATGCATTCAATCCTTACCTTATTATCGATAGTATGAATACATGTACATTGTGTAATTTATTTTTAACTAGCGAAGCCCATGTCCCGGCGTTGCCGGGGAAAGTATATTTAATCAAGAATTTTCTGGCCCCAGCATTAAACTATGGGACTTAAGTAAAGTATGGGCATTGTTAACATTTACATATTTATTTATTCTGGAATATTTTTAAGTTAAATAAAAAAATGCAGCATGTTACACTTAAAATATATCAAAACTAATGCTTCACTATACATTCTAAAATAATGTTTTCTTGGTACTTCTAGTTTGAATTTGAACCAAACTGGTTTTGAAGTTGTTGTTTTTTTGTTGTTTTTTTTTTGCCGCAAGTGAATCTGTATTTTTTGTTGGTGATGTAAAATAGTTGTCAATTTGTTTTTTTATTTAATCAAGAAATTTCGAGCTCCAATATTTAACTGCAGGAGAAAGTCTATAACTGTTTAAAGAAAAAGGAAAACACATGGAGAATTTGATTAGGAAGCAAAGTAAGACTACTATAAATCTATATAATAAAGTCAGTTTTTATCTGGTGATTCAGAATCAATCACTAATTTCGGCTAAGCTGTACAAAAACGGTGTTATTTTCTCAGTTTAGTCATCGAAATTGATATTAGTTGTTTACAGTTCACTATTATTGTTACAAAACTTTTCATGTTTTTTTGCAATCGGTAATTGATATATTTACATATTTATGGAATACTTTTTAAGTAAGGCAAATAAAAACAATTATACTCGAACGATTTTAATGAACAATTTGTAATGATTTCTACACTCTGCCAAAGAACAGAACGGCAGCGCTTTTTTAGCAAATAATCAAAAGTTTTATTATACCATAAACAACAGTGTAAGTCAGTCGAGAACATGAGTTATGAATGAGATGTTTACGGATACATTTCAATAGAAATTAAATTTTTAAATGGTAAACATTTTATCAAATTTCAATTTATAGAATGTCATAAAATGGTTCCCAGTTATATATGTTATTTTAAACTATGCATCTGCTTTGGAGGTTTGGTCACGATCAGAGGGCACTTTGCTAATCCCGATTATGGTGTCTGTAGGTCCTGAGCACTCTTTTCTTAGTCCGCCACTGAATTTGATTCATAATCATTAGACACCAATTAAGGAGTCCTGAATTTCAATTTCTTTTTAAGGCTCTTTAAATTGAGCTTTAAATTTTCTAAAATCAAAATTATGCAATGAATTTAGATCAACATTAGAAGTTTATATATGACAAACTATGTTTGCCTCCATTTTGTGCTCAAATTAGATTGTTACAGTTTCAATGATTTAAATATATTATTTTAACCTATGCGACTGCTTTGGAGGTTTGGTCATGATCAGAGGGTACTTTGCTAATCCTGATCAATAATTTAAATATGACAAGTATTACATTAAAATGATATTAATCAAATGTTTGAGCAACAGATCTTTGCTTTTACAATTAGAGAAATGTATAATTAACAAACTTTCAAGTAAAAGACATATATAAATATTTTTAAAGTTAAATAATCAATTTAATTACTTATAATTCAACTGCTTAATATGATACATTATTTGTTGTATCTTTCAACAAAAATTATTATTATTATTATTATTATTATTATTATTATTATTATTATTATTATTATTTTTTACTCATTAGAAGTTTTGACACTGATAATAACCGAAGTCTGAGAGACAAGTTTCTTCAGATTTCCAGTACTCCCAACCTCTTTCTATAACCATTGTCAATGATTCTGCATTGTCGCAACAGCCGCTTACCATTGATATCTTGCTGGCAACGATTATTGGTCTTCTTTGGGATTTGGGTGTCAATAAGCCTCCTAATTATTCTAGTACTCTCTCCACTCTTCCTGTGTAGGTGTGGGTAGTGCTCCCTTTCCTCAATATTTCCGTCCTACTTGACCCTTCACAACTATTTTGTGTAGTATTAGTCGCGGTTAATGCCATCCCATTTGGGGGGAGGGGGTAGTTTATGAAATTTCCTGCTGTTTCAATTCCTTTGGGTTCACGTGAGGGTGTTCTTTCTATGCTTCTGTTTTATTCTTATTGCAACTTTCTTCATGTGACTAGCATGCTCAGTTATAGTAGGTTGATTTCTGGATGGTCCACGTTGATACTATTGTATAGCCTTAGTCTTTTCTTTGATTCTAATTTCTCCAATTTTCCATGTTATCAAGATTGCTGCTAGTACTTGTATGATTATTGATATTATATTTATTTTCTTCATATTCCTTTCTGTTCTCTGGCAATTTCTGTATACTTAATCCATCATTATGAATTTGGCGACATATCTGCTAGGTGTAAGGATGGGTAATGTGAGCAAATTTAGTTTAGTTTTATAGAAAGGGGAAAAGTCAGATATATCCGATTTTTGTGAAATTTAGTAATAAAAACGAATCAATTCATAAATATTTTCCAAATTTCAGTTTGTTAGGAAAAGTTTTAAGTGGTTTTTAGGGCATAATATGAGCACAACATTTAAAGATTCAAATATTTCAGATTTATATTAAACTTAATCCATAACCATTAAGCATCAATTAAGTAAGGGCCTCTTCAATTTCTTCTCAAGACTTTTTAAATTTTAGATATTTTATATAGGGAGTGTAGAAAAGTGGTAGAAAACTGTTCTCTCTAGGAATTAATTTTACTCAGGACAGACGGTCTTCTAGTCCACATTATATATATATATATATATATATATATATATATATATATATATATATATATATATATATATATATATGGTTTTAAATAAAATAGTAGGCGGAAGTTTCTCAAGAGCTCTTTCGGTTATCATCTCTTCAGGAGCAAATCGATAGCAATCTAAATAGTATTGTGACGAAAATAAAGAGTTCTATAGGGGAACTTATTTAATGTGCCAACGTACGGGGGCATTAATTAAATTTATTTACGTTTAAAAAACGA
Organism: Euprymna scolopes; assembly: GCF_053919585.1. NCBI lineage: Eukaryota > Metazoa > Mollusca > Cephalopoda > Sepiida > Sepiolidae > Euprymna > Euprymna scolopes. The sequence continues at coordinate 53,341,533 of NC_136482.1, read as the reverse complement.
TTAAAAAATGTTGGCACAACGAGGGAGAGAAAAAAAAAAAAAAAAGCGGGAGTTCCCCAAAGAGAAACAATGCGTTTGATGTTTCCTTTTGCCGACACAAAGAAGGTTGACGCACCGCGATAGAGACGGCCTCCAAAATCTTTAAATGGTTTTTGGAGTCCGCTCTATGTAGCACCTCGAACCAATCTATTTTATATCTATCGGCACAGCACGGGTTATCAACCAAATGCTGGCCAATAGCAGAGTCCAAGGCTGCAGAAGGAGGGAGACCTCCGAACCCCATCCTCCCTTGTCTGATATATATATATTGGCATATAAAACGACCTTTAAAAAAATCATCTTTAAAAATCAATATTTCATAAGATACTGGGTGTTGCAATCTCTAGCCTAGGCTTAGCAAACATGGTTTCATGATTTAGCAGTCGTCTTATGCAACATATATATATATATATATATATATATATATATATATATATATATATATATATATATATATATATATATATATATATGAATCAGTATAGCGTTAAGTCAAAACTGATTGATTGATTCTATCAATCTTTGTAAGAAAAGAACTTTTCTTAATCTCGAAGAAGTTAAATAAAGCAAGAGAATTCCTATAAATCAATTCTCAGTAGAATATTGAGCTCTGGCAAATCTCATGAGGCTTTGGTCAGACATTGGAAGAAATGAAAACAATACGTGCACAAATAATTCATAAAAATGCCTATTGTTTTCCTGACCTTATGACGGTGAATCAATTGTGAATGAGCGAAGAAAAAATGAAATTTTTCTTTGAACATTGATGAGAACCATAACAAGAATCAAAAGAAGCAAGCTTTATTTTAACCAAGTGATAAATTCGATATAAATAAAAAGAAAATTTTAATGCAGCAATATCTTATTGTACAAATGATCTAATCAAAATTATTAAAATATCACTAATGTAAAATATTTCATGGATGAATTAGATGAATTAAAAAGGATAACGGAATGAATTTACAACAATATTTGGTGGGTCTATCCGCTGAAATATTTAAAAAAAATTTCTCAGTATACTACTTATAAAATTATGTTGTATTTTCAAAGTTAGGTTCAAATATTATTCAAGTTAACAAAACCAACTTTGCTCCTGATGAGCCAATTTTCATTGATTATTGTTGTGTCATGTTATTGGCAATCGAATTATGTACTTAGCCACATTTTATTTTTAAAAATTACCAATTGATTTTATCGATTACATATTCTATTCAGCACAATAGTTCTTTTAGTAACAGAATTTTTAAAAAATTTATTAGATAATTTACAGAGAGGATTATCTAATGAAATCACTTCGTTTATCAACAACAGAAAATTAACATGGCGTCTAAAATAGCATCAAATTGGCACTCAACAAATACACGTATTCTTTTGTCAATATCATACACCATTTTCTTTACTTAAAAAAAATTGGAATAAAATATAATATTTAATAATTAATAACCCAGTATACAAAAATTGATTTCTATTTGTTTATTTCATTAAAATATGAAAACTTCATATAACAAAGGGAGAGAAATAAAACAGAACCTTAGAGTTATCCACCTTGATTTCTAACTAATGAACATAAACATTACACACTAAATATTAAATACGAAAAGTATTAAATCAATACATACATAAATGAATACAATAGTTCTGGTTAGTTTTTTTTTCTGTGGATATTTATTTATTTAATTTTGATTTGTTTCATTATTTTTTTTTAAACAAGAATGAAAGTAAAATTATTCCTGGGCAACGCCAGGTAAGTACGACTAACTTTTAAATAAAAAAATATTTGTTGTGCCTACATTTTAAAAGTAATTCATTTTTCTCGACATAAGCACAGAAAACATTAAACTAGCTTACAAACTATGTTTTATACGAGGGTTGTTCTAAAAGTAAGGCCTCCTACTTTTTCAGTCAAAAACTAAAACATTGAAGAGCTATGAAGACGAGAAGTGGTACTAGTAAACCGAAAGACCTTTTTGTGCTCCAGAATTTATTTTTCTACATAGTCACCACCATTCTCAATACACTTTTGCCAGCCTCTTTTGATGCCTCCATCATAAAAGTCGCAAGCCCGCTTTGTCACTCACATCTCTGTTGTCATCTTCTAACTGTGTTGAGATTAACTGCACTGCCTTCATAACGCTTATCGGTTCAATTTTTTCTGCATGGAAGAATTCAATAACACATTTCTGCTTCTAACTTATGTCAATGGTAGGAATTGCTTCCTAGAGTCTCACACAGTTAATATCTGCAACAGAGAGATGAAACTTTCAGGCCCTAAATGCATGACTTCAGTCAACATAACAATGCAATTTGCAATCCCTTTTGATCCATTTAGGTGAAACAAAAGATAGGAGGCATTACTTTTGGAACGTCCCATTTATATCAACTGTATTCATATAACCAAATCTACATAAATTAATTGCTTATTATGCCAATTAAGCAATTAAAAATACTTTTAGACAACAATTAAAGCAATTTCATTTTTGACAATGGCTCATTACAAATTGTATCTTTTGTCCCAGGTCCATTTTGTCCTAATTCTTTTATATAAATAATTCCATTGAATGTATACAAATCTATCTAATAAATATTTATGAGTCGAACCTAAATCTATACAAATAATTCGATATGCATCACTTATATTTTTATGTTTAAACAAAAAGAAGTTTAAAACCTTGTTTCATTCGAAGTTTGGAGTTTACTATCTTGTTTTACTCCATGTTTTTACCATTATGACTGGGATTTTCACTTGATCAACGAAAACAACATCATTTATTTGTTTAACTAACTACTTTTCCAGTTATTTTATTGTACATAGTGTAAACAGCACAATTAATTAAACATAAACAGTTGATGTCTTGCCCGCATCTGGTTTTACAACATTAGTGCGTAAATGACCACCATGAAACGTAATAAACAAAACAAAATTACCCCCTCCGGCCCCAATCGATCACCGTACCAGATGAGCTGCTAAATTCCATTCATTCATTTAAGAGATCTCTAGATGACAGATTTCTTTATACTCTGACCTTTGTCAATTCATTCCTGCTTTCTGTCTCTCTGATAATACGAGCAAGCAGAAATTGAAAGTTAATGTGTACAAACATCTTGCTGCATAAATCTTAATCCAGGTTGCCACGCATATAAACTTTTATCGGTAATTTATTTAATATAATAGGAAAAATAATTTACTATATCACTTATAATGATTTTAAATAGACATTAAAATTTTTATTTATTAGTGAGGAGAACGCCATTGTTTAATTTAGTGTAAGAGATAATTTTGGGTAACAACTTTTGCATAAATGTGCCGATTTGCAAAAAATTGATAGTTACTCAAAAAAATTCTGAAAGGGAGAGGAAGTATTAAAATTACTTGACTCCATCAGAATCTTTAAGGTGAGATGTAGCTAACGTTATAAAAAATATTTTATTTAAAAAAAAAAGGCCGTTTAATTTTTGGGCGGGGTCAGGAAACAGTAATTAGTTTAAATTTAACATGATGATCACTCTCCTTATTCGATGAAAATATACTTTCCATTAATCCTAGATCCACACGACTTCTTCTTATAAATCAAACGTGATAATTGAGATTCTGAATTAGGTTTTACTTCATACACAGAAGATGGTGGACAAGGTCCTAAATATGTCAATGGAAACAGGTAAGTTTATCTTATTCCCTCCAATTTCGGATAACAAGAATCCTTCTTGCAAAAATCAGTCATGGAGAATCAAGTTATTTAGAGATAAAAATTCAAATCAAAGTCATTCACTGGCCTACATATTTTAGTGTGAAAAATGGCACATGAAAAAATTAACTTTGTTTGTAAATACAAAACAGTAAAATTTTATGACAGAGTCTTAAAACTAGGGAGAGATATCAGTATTTATGTCTAACTCCATTCATTCTGAAATGGGAGATCTATTATGTTCACGTATACCAAACAGTTTTTCAAAACATCAGCATTTTTTTCTAACGTTTTATTTGATTTTAATCTTATTTAAAGTTTCAATAATTTGAAAAGAAACTCAGTTTTTATCATCAACATAAAATTACTATGACATTTTAACAGTAACATCAATGTTGTTTTAATGAATTCCCTCAGTGAAGTCTCCTTAAGCCCCAGACAAATCACCTGCTCTATATCTTTGAAACTTTTTCTAATGATTTCTTATCAATAAACATCCTTTTGACAATCCAAGGCTTACCTTCCTTTGAATGTAAGAATGACGGTAACTAAGTGGTTAACAACACAATCTGAAAACCTGGGTGTGCCATGTTCGAATCCAGTTCTTTCCACAGAAACACTTTCATTAAACCCACATCATAACTTGTGTCCAACTTCCTAGACAGAAGGTAAACATACTGTGAATTAACCTCATTAAGGCATAATAATATTGAAACACCGATTATGCCAAATCACCAAACTTAAGCAATGAGGAGCCTGGTCAATACCACATGAGTGACTATTTGGGAATGCTAGGTGTTGTATAAACCATGCCGGGGTGTAGAAGTTTCAAGATTGGTATCTAGAGGTGCGTTTAATCCACTGGGAGAAGTGCACTCTTAGTCTTCATTAAGACATGCATCTAGAAGGAACACTCTGATGTAAAATCTCAGGTCTACTGTCGGCTCTGCCTCGTGGAAACTATTGCACCGACTGATATTAGTAGTTGTACCAAAAAGTGTTGTTGGTTCTGCACAAAGCCTCTATGTGGATTTCCAAACAACTTAGTTGTTGTGGCAGACCTCATACGTCAAAATTAATGGGAGTATTATCAAGACAATGGAAAAAATTTTATGCCAAAAGCTTCATTTTTGGGCCTTATGCAGGAAATAAACATTGATGTCAAATTATATGCAATAGTAGTCTGTATAACCAAACAGTTATCTTTTTTAGAATAATAATAGCAGGGAGACTAGACATTGTCTGGGACTGAATGATAATCAACAAGTATTCCACTCTCCCATATTTTTATTGTCATCAAAATCGGTGAAATCACCCATTTGCAATCAAATCGATTGATTGCATGCTCTAGTTGAGGACCCACCGCAGTGTACCGGATGTAAGCTTCACATGCTTCCTTATAATGACTTAGTTCACTATAGGCCTTTTCTGCTTGTGTAGTGATACAAACTTTTCAAATGCACTTGTGATGCTAGGCTGAATAAAAGTGATAACTGTGATCAAAATCGAACTTCTTTCTTTAACCATATTTTTTTCCATTTTATACTTATCGGCTGTAATTTGATACAATACCTACGTAAGAACACTCCCGGATACATCAAATACCTTCATGTAAAATTTCCAAAAAATCGGCCCAGCCGTTTTTAAGTCTATAGGGAAATCTCTCTCTCTCTCTCTCTCTCTCTCTCTCTCTCTCTCTCTCTCTCTCTCTCTCTCACACACACACACACACACACACAAACACACACACACACACACACACACAGAAAGAGAGAGAGAGAGTTCCCTACAGATTTAAAAACGGCTGGGCCGATATTTTGGAAATTTTACATGAAGGTATTTGATGTATCTGGGAGTGTTCTTACGTAGGTATTGTATCAAATTACATCCGATAAGTATAAAATGGAAAAAAATATGGTTAAAGAAAGAAGTTCGATTTTGATCAAAGTTATCACTTTTATTCAGCCTAGCATCACAAGTGCATTTGAAAAGTTTGTATCACTACACAAGCAGAAAAGGCCTATCCATAAAATGTGTCTTCTTTTATAAGATAGTGCATGTTCAAAATTAATGTTTCCTTTTAGAGCCCATTCGAACCATGATACTTGACTTATGTACGTTTAACTTTAATTAAAGTGATTATGTAAAATAACCTGATAAAATGAACAGTTGGTTGTTTCATAAGATAAGGAACTTTATCTGTCTGTGTTCCTTTTTATATAATAGTAAAGATATAGATTAACATTGACTTTGTAACTTGAACAGGATGTAAATAATCAGCCTTGGATATAAACTTAAAACGTGTGTTGCTTTAGTTATTATTAAATAACATACCATTATTTTCTATAGATCATATCGATAGACAAGAAAAATGTAACGTGTTTATTATTTCAGCAGGATGAAACTAAGGCTGTCAAGACTGACATTAAATAATATGTAAACTCATGATCGAATTTGTGTGTGGTTAGACGTGAATTGCTACAGTGTTGACGAAACTAAATGAGTCGATACACCAAATAATCAAGATATGCAAGTACGATTGCATTGTGGAAGAGACATTGTTAATCGATCTTTTCATATTCAGCGGCTACTTGAAATGAACCCAAAACTCCTTAATTAACAAACGAAGAAATCTGATTGTTGCAACAATACAAGAGGCATTGTAAACAAATTGAGGTTATTCATGTTCTATTACAAGAAAAGTGAGTGCACACGCGATTTATTTGAAAGTCGATAAAAGTTTACCCAGTGCAGATATTGTGGCAGAGGGCATTTTCAAGGAAAATGTCAGGCAAGGAGGAAAACATGCATTATATGCAATAAAACGGGGCACTTTCTGAATGTGTATATAAAAACAAGGCATATGTCAAATAAAAAAGAATTATAGCAGGATAAAAATGCAAAATGATAGCAACGCAAAGGTAGATACAGATACTGTGAACAATCTTAAACTCAAGAATGTGTTTGCAAAAACTGGGTGAAGCACCAATTAAAACGACTGCTGTGAAATTATTCACTTTTAGTGTCGCAACAAGTAAACTAGAAAGGATGTGTTGACTAAAGGAATCAGCATCAGTGACAGATTTGCTCATCACCTTGCAGCAGTCACATGTTTTGGTGCAAATAGAGAAGGTTTAGTGCTGAGTAATTGGCCAATCGATCAAGAGAATGACTTATCCATAGTATAGATACAGTTTGTTCGGCTACGTTTTTGAAGCATGTTCACATGAGTGTTTTTATCACTTTCAAAAACTTGAAGTCAGACCACACAAGGAAACGGACGTGCTAAGGCTAGTCCCACCCAAGAAACCAGCCTACAATTGAAACCTGCCAGAATGCATGGTGTCACAGTTTTGTACAGATAACTATTGAATGTTTTATTTTCTTTACAGTTCTGTCCAAACAAAAGTTTTTTTTTTCTGTTATACATAATTATTTAATGGTTTTAGAAAAGGCATGAAGCCACTTGATGTAAGGAGGTAAAAAAAATATAATTTCAAAGTCAAATATTAACCAACAATAAGTGTTATATGGATAAATTCTGACTCGGGAAACAGCAATTATTTTCTCTTTGTCAGAAACATCGCTCATGGAATACAAAGACTGAAGGACAAAATAAGGGAAGCGAGAGTTATGAGGCTGGCAAAAGTAAAATCAATCATGTCTAATACTCTTTCTAATACTTTCTATCTAGTTGTTTCTAACATAGAGTTAGATATATATATATTATTCCTTAATTGGAATTCATTTTTTGAGATGAGCATTATATGTTAATTTTATTTTTATTTCGGACTATTAGTCTCATCTTTATTAGTTGTTGTTTTTTTTTTTGATCTTTTTATTGGTTCACGTTCCGAAATAAAAATAAAATTAACATATAATGCTCATCTCAAAAAATGAATTCCAATTAAGGAATAATATATATATATACCAATCGGTACGGACCTGACCATGGAAGATCAGATAATAAATAAACATGGATTTATAAGATCAAAGAATCCAACCTTGATCGCGCTTCGGGACTCGTGGCGCAGTTGATAGAGACGTTGAATCTCTACGGTTCCAGATGAACATTGTCTGAAGATAGCGGTTTCAATCCCACCCAAAGCGTGCCAGAGGTAATTGGTCAAAAATGTGGTGAGACGACAACAACTACGGATGGCAGTGATGGCTGAGAATGCAGTTAGGAGATTCGAAGTTCCTATCCGTCGTGGTTACCACCTGACGAAGGCCAGAGGAAGTTGGCCGAAACGTTGTGAACCAATAAAAAGATCCAAAAAAAACAACAACTAATAAAGATGAGACTAATAGTCCGAAATAAAAATAAAATTAATAGAGTTAGATGTATGAAATCATTTACCATCTTTAGACAGTAAAGAACACATATTTTAAAATGTCTAGTATTAGTTTTAGTGGGAATTAGAGTTTTCTCCCACTAAATTCATACACACACACAAAGATTATATATATATATATATATATATATATATATCTTTTTTGAAAAGATACATTTTTCACTATTCGTATATACCAATTCTTTTTCAAATTAGAAGTTCTATGTTTGTTAAAGCTAATAACAGAGCATATGTAAATGAACAACCATTTTTTTTCTATATTATAAAGTCCAACGTTTTATTCATCTTACAATCATTTTTTCCAAAATAACAAAGTTTAGTACATTTTACTGATTTGTTTCGTTCATGGGCAATAATCATTCCGTAGAAAAACAGAAAGCTCTTAAAACAAAAACAAAAATGCATAACGATGAAATGTGAACAATTCAGAAAAAAAAAAAAAGAAAACTTATGTTGGCCTATATTCTGTGAATGAGCATCTTGATTTATGACGAGTCCATGGAAGAAAATATTTAATGTTGGCTTACAAATATTGAGTGTTGCCTATGAACGAAACAGATCTATAAAATGTATTAAAGTTTTTATTTTGGAAAAAAAAACACGAATAAACCTAAAACCCCATCCTCCAATGTAGACCCCTACTACCAGGTCTCCTTCTCCAACATCAGGGGTCTACGTTCCAACCTTCCAGAGGTTGAAACACAATTACAGGAGACGAAACCAGACATATTTTTTCTAAGTGAAACTGGCACAGGGCCAACCACTTCCCTAGACGAATTCATAATTAAAGGATACTCTAACTTAACATCTAAATCTGACCCCCAAGATCGCCATGGGCATGGAATATGTGCCTACATCAAAGATGGCTTTCCATGTGGTAGGGATATCTCCAGAGAAGACCCTAATTTACCTTATATGTGCTTCCGGGTTGCACTAGCTTACACCACTGCATTTATATTTGCCGTCTATCGCCCCCACAACAGTGGGGTTACTATCTTTAAGAGCATATCTGAGAAAATTGACCACAGCCTGTCTGCTCATCCTTCAGCTAACATTCACATTTGCGGTGACTTCAATGTCCATAATGTGGAATGGCTGACCCACTCAAGTCAGATGGCGAGAGGAGGTTCTGTCATGATTTTGCCACTGCCTATGACCTCACTCAGATTGTTCACGAACCCACCCATGTGCCTGATACTACCGGTCAGTATGCAAGCCTTCTAGACCTTTTCCTCACAACTTCCCCTGAGCTATGTTCATGTTCTGTTCTATCTCCTCTGGGATCCTCCAACCACTCTGTTGTAGCAGTTAAGATACAAATGAAATGTAATTAGTCTTCAGACGTACCTCTCCACCGTACTGCATATTGATACTCTATGGCTGACTGGGATAGCTTCCGTACATTCATATCTGACCTACCTCTGCATTCCATGTTTAAAAAGGATGTGTCCTCTATAGTATCAAACCTGACCGAATGGTTAATTGTAGGCATAGACCGATTCATACCATCTAAAAAATTCCAACAAAAACCTAACAGCAAGCCATGGTTCTCCCCTGAATGTGCTGCTGCCATCGCGCACAGAAATCACTTTTTCCATAGCTACCAACGTAATAGATGTACTGAGACTAAAGCTGCTTTCAGGACTGCCAGCAACCACTGTAAAAGAGTAATAAAAAATGCAAGAGAGCTATATGCTCAGTTCATTAAATCCAAAGTAGCTGAGCAGCGGCTTGATTCCCACCAGTTCTGGCAAATAGAAAACAGGATCTTGAACAGAAGTGTGTGTTCTATCCCAACTATCATCAATGAGGTCATCTCGTCAGCATCAGACAAGGCCAGACTATTTGCCAAGAACTTTGCAGCTAATTCTACCCTTTGTGACAAAGGCCATCAGCTCCCTGTATTTCCTCCTAAAACAGACAACATGCTATGCAACATAAAAATATCTGTGCGTGAGGTCGCCAAGCTAATCAAGAACCTTGATTCTAGTAAAGCAACTGGCCCTGATGGCATTCCACTTATAGTGCTGAAAAAGCTCCAACCAGAACTTGCCCCCATACTTACAAAACTGTTTAAGCGTTGCCTTAAGGAGAAGTGCTTTCCAACACCCTGGAAAACCACATCAGTATGCCCTGTATTTAAGAACTCAGGTGATAGGCCATCTCTTTCTCAATACAGACCAATAAGTCTCCTGTGTGTCATGAGTAAGTTGTTGGAATCCATATTAAATAGAGAAGTAGTCAACCACCTCAACAGAAACAACCTTCTTAGTGACATGCAATATGGTTTCCGCTCTGCAAGATCTACAGCAGATGTGCTAACGGTTATATCTCATAGGATTAGTGAATCTCTTGACAAAGGTTTCCTTTCCAGGGCAATTGCTCTTGACATATCGAAGGCCTTCGATAAGGTATGGCATAAGGGCCTACTTCACAAGCTACGGTATGACTGGTAATGTTTTCTCAATCATTAAATCATTTCTCTCTGATAGGTTCATAAGAGTAGTGGTTGATGGGCAGAAATAAGAGGCCCACAGTATTAATGCTGGAGTCCCTCATGGGTCCATTTTGGGCCCAACTCTCTTCCTGATCTACATCAATGATTTCCCAAAACACATACTTTAATCATTCGTTGACATCTATGTTGATGACACGACCATCTATGGCAACACATCAAAGGCCGTAAATGACAAAGTTCTCTCTAATTCTCCTCTGATCTTGAGCGCGTGGTACAGTGGGGAAGAGGTGGCTGGTCACTTTTAATGCATCCAAAACCAAGCTTCTATCTTTACATCATCAACGCTCTGATCCTCATCTGGCATCAATTGATATGGATGGTTCTCGTCTTGGGGAGGCTCCATGTTTTTACAAGCTTCTGGGTTTGACATTTACTCCTGATCTGAAATGGAACACGTACATCAGGTTTGTTGCCAAGGACACTGCGAAAATGGTGGGATCCTTCTACTGCTCCAGTAGATATCTCACTACTGATGCAATTCTCTATCTGTATAAAACCCAAGTACGTCCAAGGATGGAGTACTACTGCCACATCTGGGCAGGAGCTGCTAAAAACAGCCTATACTGCCTTGACAGAGTACAAAATAGACTTCATGGTTTAGTGGTGGATGCCCCTTTTCTCTACTTCCCTGCAACCTTTCTCCTACAGAAGAGACGTTGCGCCTGTCTTTGTTTTATCGTTATTTCCATGGCAAGTGCTCGTCTGAGCTCCAATCTCTCGTCCGCCCTCACCAATCTTTCACGAGAAACACCTGTCTGGCTGAAACTACTGTCAATAATTTTCCCCACTCTTTATCTGTGCCTAAATCCAAACGTAGATTCCATGAGCAGAGCTTCTTTCTCAGCAGTGCACGACTGTGGAACTCTCTTTCGTTTGCCTATTTCCCACCTGACTACAACCTGGATGTCTTCAAATCCAACATAAACAAATTCCTGACAAACCGCCCCCTTAAGTAAAACACTATCAAATCTCCAATGCTACAATACTATCTCACTGATTACTGTACATGCAATAACCCTTATCCCTGAGTGGCCTCCGGGCCTTGATAAGTGGTGACCCCCATGTAAAAAAAAAAAAAATGATTAGTAAGATGATTAAAATCTGAGTTATATAGTAAAACTGGTTATATATAACCAGATTGATTATAAATATATACTAGCACGGGTACCCAGCATTGCCCGGGTGTTTGTAGGTGTAAAAGAAAAAAACGAACCCTTAGACAGAAAAGAAAGTGAAAGAAAATGTAACTAGGGAGACATAGGAAGTGAAAAGCGTTGAAATTTATCGATGTCAATAAAAAAGTTGACTTGCAGAAACGAACGTTGGCTGGAGGCCAGTTCAGCTTTCCGCCGTTTTATTTCACCACGATGTTGGAGAAAACCAACTCCCCATAAAAAGAGAGTGTCCAAATGAATAACAATTGTCTGATATGAGGGGTTTGCCCCAGATTGATCAAAGCTGATTGCTTTCTGGACGTCCATGCATGAAAGGCCAGGAAGATGCCTTCGCTTTCAATTCAGTTTTGATTTTATACAAAAAAACACAGACAAACACGCAAGAGGATGGAATAGCGCAAATTTTATAAAAGTCGATGTAAATAAAACTAGTATGTTGTTCCTTTGCAAATCATAAATATTATGATCTAGGGAATATATAAAAAGTTCTAAAGAATAATAACTCCCTCGAGAACCACAGCGAAAAAACCTTTGCTGGACATAAAAAAAATGTGCGCTGCCATTTTGTCTTTTATATATATATATATATATATATATATATATATATATATATATATATATATATATATATTATTAATTCGAAGGTAAACATTTTACCTTCAGATTGATTATAAAATATTTTGCTCTTGTTATTGAGCACTATCTAACAAGATCATTCATTAATGCCTACTTTTGAACATCTCAAGCCTGGATTTATATATATATAAAACAAAATTTCCAGGTTGGTATCTGGGTGCACATTTAAATAACTGGGGGAGAGTCACCCCCAAATAAATTCGCCTGGCACGTAAGCAACAAGGCAATACTCCACAGAATGGTGTACCAACAACCTGCTGCAAGATGCTTTCCTGAACCTTCATGTCAATCACATGTTTGCCGCAACGAATGGTGATATCTGAAGTGTGTGTGACACAAAGTTGCACCTTGTGAATTACCTAAAACACTTCATAGCTGGAGCTGGCTCAATCCTAATGAGCAAAATGTATACTCATATTAGAGTTTTGCCAATGACAATATATATATTACAAATTTTAAAAAACATAAAATGATATGTTTTTTTTATTCAAAATAAAGTATTTGTTTCCATTAAAGATATGAACAAGAAAGTTTTCGGCTTAATAAGCCCCTGTCAAGATCTGGACTGTTTTAAAGTCTCTCCACATGTTGATTCTGTGAAAAGGTTAATGAAGTAATATATGGGCAGTTTTTAAAATATCGTTTCACATTTAAATCATTACTAGAAATTCAAGAAAGCCAAAACAGTATATGTTTTTCTGCTCTAAAATTTATTTACCTTAAAGATATAAACAAACAAACTTTAGGCATAAGAGTTTTAACGTTTAAAAGTTGGATCCAAAGAGTGATACGTTGGATATATTGATATTTATCTAAAAATTCTTCATATTTGTAAACATGAAAGGAAAAGATTCTACATTAATTATACATTTGTAGCAGCCGACACTTGCTACAAACAGGCAGGAGCTACTTCCCACGAATCGAGATTTGAAAGCCATTTTCTCCCTGCCTTGTCCAATCACAAACCAGCTCTCTATCACATGACAGAGTATATAAAAGGTGAAATCTGAAACCATTAACCCTTTTTCTCACTGCTTTGCCCAGAAGTACTCATCGCCTGGGGCTCCGGGGCCCCAAGTAGAATATAAGTACTACAAGCTAACAATGGCTCTTTTCAAACTCCTGTTTATTTCCACGTGCTGTACCCACACACACTTTATTTATCATTCTACAGGATTACTCTCATCGATACAACTCACACTCACTCACGACAACATGCAAACACACTGAAGACTTTGCCCTTTCTTTCTCTTGTAATTGGTTTCCTTTGCCCCGGCGATTACTAGCTATAAACATGTGTAAACAGAACTGAACTATTCTATCCTCAACAAGCCGACAATATATTACTTCTATCTCTACACAAGAACACTTCAACCTACTAACCTGTTTCTCTCTTGTACACTCTACTAACAAAGATAACAAATAAAGTTTGTTTATTGATATAGAATGAAACTCCATTTCATTGCTTCTCATTTCTATACATTATTATTTGTTCTTTATTATTAATTAATTAACCTCAAATACTAAAACGAACGTTTTTAAAATTATTTTTAGCAAAAAAGTTTTATTCTGAAATTAAATTCACCAAAATTAATTTTCTGTTTTTCATAAAAATGTCAGTCAGTTTTCTTGTACACCTTGGCAACACTAGTGTATAAGAGAAAAACGTCTATTATAACTGTTCGAATCATTTTTAAATTCAGCTCCCAAAATCAACAGAGATTAGACCATTCCTGTAATGACCTGGTTCATGTTGATTGTGGTGTAATGCAAGTTCTGTGCAGTTCTAGGAGATCCAGCCTCCCAGGCTTTACCTTCTCTCTTTGAGAAGGGGTTAGTTTATTGCTCATCAGCTGAATGTCGACGGAGCTGATCAGGCACTTTTTACAAGTCAGAGTGCCTCTCCACGAAGATGCTGACTTCCCAATCCCACTTTCCGACTCTGGTGTCACATTTCTTGCAGTGTGAGAAAAGTAATTCTTTGTATTTTCTTCATGAGAAATGTCCAATTAGGAAAGTATTTTGTATTTTCTTGGTGAGAAACTGTAAAATGACTTACCCTGAATTTTGATGAAAGTAATTCTGTTATACTCGATTGTGTAAGTGTCTCTGTCGTTTCTGTTTCGACATCCAACAAATCTAAGGTTGGCGGCCGGTTCTTAGGTGCAGGCTTCTCGGAAAGAATGTCTACTTTCACCGGAGTAACAGTGAACTGCAAAGCGAAAAAAGAACAAATTTGATATTTATTTTAAGTTAAATCATTTCAAAATAAATATGATAAGATTCTTTTAAAGAGTAATACTAGTATAAATATTATCTGAAACAAATCATTTCTGTGTATGTTATTTTATGCTTAAATCCAAATTAACAATTAAGTATGCATCAGGGAAAATGTAGAACCTAAAAAAATAAATTTTCAGCTGGAATAATTATTTGCAGAATAAAATATATTTGTGCCAATAACGAAATAGATAGAAAAGAAAAACGAAAAACAGTCGAATCCGAATCAAATATTGAAACTTCAACAATTGCATATTCATAAAAATATTTTTTAATAAATTCAAGTAAAATTTACCATTAAACAACATCTAAGTAAGGTTTTAATATATATTAAAATAATTTTCCTTTAGTTTGGAGTAATCACCGAATCCGATGACTTTTTTCCTTATAGAGCTGAAATAGCTAAAATTTAATTGATTTGATATGGATTCTTTCAATTTGCATACTCTACATTTGTTCTGATTTTCACTCAGGATCGCCAATTACCAATTACCATTCCTTATCTAAAAAATTTCGAAACACAATTTTCAATATATTTGAAAATGGTAAATAAATTATAAAATCAAGACTTCTATGATTTTACAAAATGTATCAAAGGTATTTACTTTTTCTCTCACATAGCTGAATATTATAGTTCCAATATATTATGGCCATTATTGTAACCATATAACGCAGCTCGAGTTGCTGGTGAATTAACATATCTTGGTCACTTAGCTAACAGGTACAAAATGAGAAACAGAACTTCTAAACCCGATCGGAAAGAGTAAGTACCACATATGAGACGTTTCAAACCTGACAACCATATCTGCTCTAAGATACTTCTTACAAAAATGTGTTTATATTATAAATTCCCAACTGGGATTCACAAGGTCTGCAGGAGTCTACAGTAAATTTAAAAGACCCACGAATTTTAAGAAACCTTTTTTCTATTTATTTTATTTTATTTATTACAAGATATAAGTGTGTTTATAAATTTTTTCATGATAAGCTGCATCAAATACTAGTTTCCTGACCTAAACTGCACCAAACAATGATGTTATTGTTATTTCATTTCCCTTTGCTAAACTCAATACTTTATACAAAGTCAAAAACAAAAACAATAATTTTCTTCTACAAAAAAAAATAAACAAACCAAACACAATGAATAAATATTTGAAAATATAAAGAACTTCAAGCATAAAACCTTTTATCAAAATTGCTCAATTTAGCATTAAATAATCCGAAAAGGGTTGATATGCTGTAAACCAAAACAAGCAAAACCAAAGTCCAAAAATAAATATTTGAAGATTTAAAGAACGTAGAGCATGTAACCTTTTCCCACAATCACTGAATTCGGCATAAAATAATCCGGAAAGGGTTGATATGCCGTAATACAAAATAACTAAACTATTGAATTTTCAAATTTTGTACTTAGATTTTATGTTACGAATCTAAAAAAAAAAAAAGGATTCATTGTTAGTTTTTAATAAATTAGAAACAAATATTTGATTTTTTCTTTTGTAATTTTATGTGTATATATAGTGCCCATGGATGATAAAATAGTTTCCAGAAGTTCCACAAGCAAAATAAGCTTTTGGATCCTTGGTTTGTATCCATAATTCATGCAAGTAAATGAAGTCATTTAAAACAGAAAATAACAGAAAAGGAAAGCATTTTTTTTGTAAAATAATCTTCAATCATCTCAATAAATGGCACCCATGTAATCGCTAATAAAATTTACAATCCTTTCTGCAATTACTTGTATGAAGTGGATTTTTGGTTTAATTTCGTAACTTTCGCTTCCCTTATTTTCTCTTTTAGTCCTCACATTCCATGATCGATGTTTCTGACAAAGACGGAAGACTTGCTGGTTTTTGTCAGAATTAATCCATATAACACTTATTGCTGACTAGTTTATAACTTTCAAATAGTATATATCTATATATCTATTAATATAAAGTTTCTTTAATATAGAGTTTCTTTCTCACTCTGACATTAATATTAAAAACCTACTTTTTCTATTTCAAAATCATTAAAACAAACTTCTTAATATATTGACTCATGAATATGTGGGCAACTACACGAAGATTAATTTACATATTCCTTTGAACAACGAGCATTAATTAATTACTTATTCATTTACTATGGTTTCTTCTCACATGAGTGATTTGATTACACTATTATGCTTAATTCTTTTGTAGCATAGTTTCTACATTCTGCATAATTGCGTAGAATTTAAGATGAAAACGTCCCTGCACACAAAGATATTTTTATTTCTCTCTCTCTCTCTCTCTATATATATATATATATACATATATATATATATATATATATATATATATATATATATATATATATATATATATATATATATAAGTGATCTTGTCGGTGTGTGTACAAAAAGTCTCTACCAAACTCCTCTCTGAATATTTGGTCTACAGAGTAGAAATTTGATATATACGGTTGAAAGTTTATCTGTACTAAATATGGTTGGATTGTAGAAAGCATTGTCAATTTCATTAACAATTTCATGGGTGGCGTGTTGAGTAGCATCATTCGGTACTTTCATATGTTAAACAGTAATCAACAAAAGTCAAAACATAAATTAATAACATTTTGAAGCTTGTTACTTTTAAATCTAATAAAATGGTGAAAATCCAATGTCAAATAGAAGTCACCTTATATCTTGTTTTCTTTCAAGAAAAATAAACATAAAATAAACTGCAACAATTCTTGAAAAGTATTAGCTGCACTTGTGAACTAAATGTAGCAAGGCTTAATTTTAGAAGTATAATGAGCCACCATTCACTGGTGAAGCATGAGAAACACCCTCTTCTTTTTGATGTAGTAAATGTTGTTTCACAATTCCAAGTGGCAACTCAGCCTGCAATAACCTGGAGGAACATGAGAAGCACTCAGAAACGAAGAAAAAAAGACAAAAATAAAAACAGGCGGCAGTCAAAAATGGTACAAGATGGTAACAGAACATTGAATAACTTTGAAATAACCTTTTACAAAACCACATCACAAAAAAATGGGCTAAGTTTATTTCGAAGACATATTAGACAGATAAAGTAGTAACAGCACTAGAATATATATATATATATATATATATGTGTGTGTGTGTGTGTGTGTGATATATATAAGTTGAAGGTACGATTCGTTAAGCACATAAGTAGAATGTTCATTTTCAACCTTCCGCTTTCAAATTCAGGTAAGCATGATGGATAAGTCAAGCCATTCTTAAAAATGTGTTAAAAGGATTCAAAATAAAAAAAAAATAGTAAAGGAAAGAAACAATTCATATTATTCCAAACCGATGCCAAAAATCTGCCAAAATACTGAGAATCCTATCTACTGATTACCTGCAGAGTTTTAGTGTAAATAAGTGATGATGATCGAATCAATGAGAATTCTTGCATTTTAAATTATAACATTAATTAATTTCAGGTTGTTCCTTTTTTTTAATAACCTGCTGCATGAATAATGCATAAAAATTAGATTTGTAATGTAAAAATCTTGTCTGTAACCTTGAGAATAATAATTATTAAAAACAAGATTTTTTTAAAGAAAATACTGACCTCATTTCTAGTGTTTTTGTCATTTTTATCACAATATTTAACTCTATTATTATTTAAAAAGAGAATTCAGATGTACAATCACTAAACAAAAAGAGAGAGGGGTCATTTTTTGTATAAAAGCGAGTGTATATCCTCCATAAAAAATGACTGCGAAAATTTATTTTTCGCCAGTGTTCGCAGTAATATCAATATAAAATAACGTCTCAATCAGTGAAGTTAAAAAAAAATGAAATAAATCAGAAAATATTTAAAACCGGAAAGTTTACAAAAAAAAAAAAAAACGATAAAAAACGTATCAATCGAGAAAAAGGAAAACTAGAAAGAAAATTTTTATTATGGAAATAGTCAAGGATTTCTTTCTGAATTCATTTCAATTTGTGATTAATAGGTTTGGGCAAGGAGCAAATTATATGATTCGATATTTGCTTCCTCCTTTTCCTTTTTGTTTGTCACAGTTTTACTCACTAATTTTCATGTGACGGGATACATATTCATATAGATACATATAAATACACATTTGTTTTTATTATACAGATCGAATTAATTTTTTTTTCAATATCTACCTCTTTCTATTTCTATATAGAATGTGTAAATAAAGGGAGGAATATTGCTTTACGTTAAATACAAGGTAGAATGATAACATTTTCGCTCTAAAGAAAACAACACTACAGTTTTATTTTAAATCTTTTATTGAAAAAATTAATTCAGGTAACTTGTTTATGTAGTAGACCTGACATCTATTCAATGTAGCCGCCTTCAACCTCAATCATTTCCCTGATATGAGTCCAGAAGCATGCCTTTTCCACAAGTGCCGGTGGGAGCTCAGCGAATACTCAGCGGATGGCAGCTTTGGTGTTGCGAGAGGTCATGTTAGTGATGTTCTCATTGTATGACCAAGCGAAGTAGTCCAGTGGGTTCAGGTCGGGGAAGGAGGAGTTCCAGTGAGAGAAGGGTACAAATTGTAGCACTCCTTCTATAAATATATGCTAGGTTTCTTTGGACTTGTGGGCCGGTGCCAAGTCCTGCTGCCACACCCAGAGTCTGCCATCGGCCACCTGATTGCACCAGGGTTCACCAGATCAACTTTAGTGTTGATTTTCAAGCCGACTTTGAAGATGTGAGGTGACATACTATGGCCCTCACTGAAACCACACCAAAGACTATAACCTTGGCTAGAAACTTTGTTTTCATCATCCTGGGTACATTACTTAAGCTTTGAACCATCCAGATTTTCATTTTGAGGGTGCTGGCAATGGTCCTGTTGTCATAACTTAAATTGGTAGAAAGCATGAGTTATATAGCAGCACATCTCCGATCTTGCTCATTGAACATTGTGTCACTTTCAGATATGATAGAAGACTCCTATTGCTCTTAAAATTTGTACACAACTGGCCAACTAGTATATGGTCTGCAACAAAAAAAAAAAAGAAAAACGGGTTCATCAAACGGAAATGAAATCGCGTCGCCTTTTCTTGAATGACGATTTTCTCGTTCCACTCTGTACCTTCTTTACATATTCAAAAACCAAAATAAAAAAAAGTGATAACATTGGTAATATCATCTCTAATATAAAAACATCTTACCGTATTATATTTTATGGCGTAAATTTACTGAAAACCTACAAATAAAGCCACTATACATAAAAAGAGTTTTTTTTTTTTATTTATATCATACTGTCAGATATTTATTTCATTTTCCACATCCATATAAGATATTTTGTATATAAAATTATAGGATTGACGTGTATCCCGATCCATTAATTGATCACTTGTGTGTGACAAGATGAGTGAGTAACTTCAATAGGAATTGTGTGTGTTGCTTTTGTTAATGTGTGAATATGCGTGCAGTTCTGTGTTAAACTAGTCATTTGCTTCCCCTAGTATTGAAAGACAAGGGAGTTGAACATAATATCATGTTAGCAAACTGCATTGTGTCTGGTCCAACTATCTTCTGTCTCTTGGGAATAAATTAATTTACAACAAAAAAAGATGCTACTGGAACAACAAAAAAAAACAGACTTATTACTATAAACCTTAACAAATAAAATCCAACTCAACTGAAAATCAAAGTAAGTCACCATAAACTCCATGTTATCGATGTGGAGCCCTGCGTTAGAGTAAAGACTGGCCAGAAAGCACAAAAACTTGCCTGACTTGTAACTGAATTAGAATATAAAAGCCCACAATTGTAAAGCAAAAGAAAAAAAATTAAATCGGATACAACACACGAGAACAAAGAAGATAAAACATACGTAAATATATGCTAGTGAAAATACCAAATAAAAACGTGAAGTTTCAGTTAGATTCAGGATTAGACTTATCAATCATAAATTTGCATACTTGGAATAAATTAAATAAACCTGCCATGCTAATGTTTTGCAAAACAACCAGAATGGTGACTGGATCGAAAATAAATTTTAAAGGTGAATTAATCACTAATGTTAAATTTAACAGTATGACAAAGAAATTAAAAGTATTTGTGTTCAAAAAACACAGAAAATCTTTTAGGGACAGATTCAATTTGTGAGATTTACCTAAAATAAGTTTTGTCAAGAATTGGAAATTCTAATGACAGAAAAGGAAAATCTCAAGTTAGAATTAAAAGAAAGTTTCCCTGAAGTATTTTCAGCCGGTCTGAGAAAATGTATAAAAATGACAGCCAGATTTAAACTCAAAGACTATTCACAACCAGTAATCAAGAAAAAAAGAAATATACCATTCGCCTCATTGCAGAAACTCAGTGAGGAGCTTGAAAGACGTGTAAAAACCGGCATCCTATCAAAAGTTGGATTCAGTCAATGAACAGCGTCTATCATCTATGTGAAAAAGAAGTCAAAAGAAATCTGCATTTACGCTGACTTCAGGATGGGTTTGAACTCAAGAAATTATGGATACTATGTTGAGCAGCTTTGATTTTGTGATATCATATCTAGATGATATTATCATAATAAGTGAGCCCAAAGAACAACATCAAGATGTCCACAACATTAAGATGTCCACAACATCAAGATGTTCTCTCAAATACAAAATGTTGGTTTTAAAATCAAAGAAGGAAAATGTTATTTCCAAATACTTGGGATACATCATAGACAAAAACGCACCCGGAAAGGGCCACGGCTATAAAGGATATGCCGGCTGCAAAAATATTATAGAATTACCAAATCTTTTTGGAGTTCGCAAATTATTACCAGACATTCATTCTCAATATACACAACCTACAGGTTCCACCAAACGAGCTACTAAAAAAAGAATAAAGTGTGGAAATGGACACCTCAATATCAGGCAGACGTCAGGTTTTTTCCTCACTCACTATGACTCAAAACTAGATATCACAGTTGCTATCAATGTGAGTTCATATGGAATAGGGACTTATATCTTGCATAAAATGCCAGACAGAAGTGAAAAAGCGCTTGCACACCTATCAAGATCTTTGCTCCTGGTAGTAAAGCACTTATCATAGATCGAGAAAGAAGCTCTTACTTTTTATATTTGCAGTTACAAACTTTCCACTGATATTTACACAGACGATTCTTTATCTTGCAGACTGACCATAAACCTCTATTGACCATTTTTGGGTTGAAAAAAAGGTTACCTTTTTACACATCAAACAGACTGATGAGAAGGGGCACTATTCTGCTGAATTATAATGTCAAGATAGAGTACTTCTCCTCCAAGCAGATCGGATATGAAGATGGCTCTTCAAGATTGGTCTGGAGATAGAGTGAACCTCTTGAGGACTGAGTAATTGTGAAATTAAAACCATGATGTGCAATACTATCATAAACCTTTCATTCACACTACATGAAATTAAATGTGAAGTACAAAAAGACTTTATTAGTACAACAACAGAAAATCACAAATAGAGCCCAGCAAATACAGGACGCTTTTTTTTTTATGTGTGATGACGTCCTACTGTACAGCGAGAGGGTCGGCATATGAAAAACATTACAAAAACATATAAAGAAAGATTTTTTTATGGGTCACCCAGAAATAAACAGAATGAAGAGCAGAATGAAGAGCAAACAAAATTGTGTCTAAGAAACCCTATGACCCAGGAGAAAAAGATTTTTTTATAAAAACAACACATCTTTCAGGCAACTGAGCAAAATAAACAAAAGAATTAGAAATAGTGTGTATATCATTGAAGGAACTAAATTCATACATAAAAGACACCTTAATCAAATAAGAAAGCATCTGATGGATGATCCAAACTATGTATCTCACGAAGAAGTCATTGAGACGATATATGACACTTTCAACATGGAACCACCCCAGAACGCCACCGATCAGGAAGGAAAACAAAGATAACAGATCCTTTAACTATTGATCCAAAAAGAAAAAGTTACTAGCACCCCTTGCAGAGTAAAGGCTTGGGAGAGCAATGTTATGGGAACTTACCTATTCGCTTGTAATGAACTCTTCTGACCATTATAAAAACCCCGAGAAATAATACTCTCATAGGGAATTATCACGACTCTGATATTGAAAGGTTTGACAATCAGTCCGACAGAAACTGGGCCATTTTGGTGGCTTTTTTGCTATCAGACTGATACAAATATCTTGGCAGCCCTTTCAGGCCTTGCTTAGCTTTCGGAAGGAGCAAGTTTATTGTTTGTTGTCTGCAACGCCCTCACCGGGGCTACTCACTAATTTTTGCAGGGCCAGAATGCTCCTCCTCTTGGGGTGCTGGCCCACTTTTCCATTTCATGACTTTGTGTCACATCCCTTCGCAATAAGAGAGCAGTAACTACCGGATCATCACAAGACAATGGTGTGACTATAGACTGTCTAATTTAATGAAAATGCTAACAAACTTTCTTTGTATTCACTTTTTTTATACAATATATTCTTTTTCCCTAAACCTGTTGTTCACGTCTTTCTTTATAATCCTTTCCTAGAGCGACAACAATAAACAAATAACACAAAGTGATTTAAGATAGCTCAATAGTGCAATCAGAGCTATAAATATTTTTTATAGTGTACCACTTTACCAGGAATAGATATTCATTTAATTGTTTATTTTAAAACAAAATTAGAGTTTGATTGGCAACACTTGCATACAATTGTTATATACATATATATAAAATAGTGTCTCCATCATTAGCAAATTAGAATTAAATCCACTTTGCATTGATTTTTCAAGTGGATTATGCACCGTGGAGAACAGGAACTACTCTCCTCACCAGGCAAGTCATGATGTGTGGTACATTACAGACACCAACTTCAGAGTTTTGTTTTTGCCTTATAGTCTAGTCTAACTTATTATTCCATTGATAGTTGCATGTAATCTAGATGGATTCATACTTTTTGGGAAGATATTAGTGCAAGACATTCAACAGCCTGGAGAGAATCTGTCCATTTCCATATAAATATAGTTTAAAAAATAAATTACTTTTCAATTAATGACTTTTTTGTCTACATGAGAATAAAATGCGATATATCATAAAATTAAAAGACATAGGGCTAGAATGTATGAAAGACAGAAACGAAAAACAATTAAACATAGGAAGAAATAAAACAAACAGAAAATTTGACTGGTTTCGTTCAGATACATGAATATTTCCAGGAAAAGACATTCGTTGATCTGAATGAAATCGATAAAATCTCCCCTTTGCTTTTTATTTCTTTCTGTGTTTTACTTTCTGTCTTTACGTGTGTATTTGAATACAATAAATGTTTTCTCTGATTGTTCCACTTATGGAATCGTTCTACTGACCGGATTAAGATTCTAGTTTCAGGCAATAACTTAACTCACAAACTGATAGAATTTCATTGTTGCAAGAAAAGTCTGAGTACTTTCTGCTTCACTGGAAACTACCACCAAATGAATTGAGCAAATACACCTGAGATGTGATAGTGTCTGTATGTTTTTATAGTAAAGGTAATACGCCTCTACTTCTATTGTAGCTTGAACTCACTATCACCCATTAACAATGCTAATTCTTTCACTATGTACACCAAGTTCACATCATCACTATTATTAAGAACTCATATGTTGCCATATTTCTGATGTATTTCTGTAATTCAATCGGCAGCAGCATCTACTCTGAAAATAATCAAACAATTACTTGAACACTAAAATCCGTTAATTTAAAATATTTTGACATCATATGGTCTTTAGAACAATTTCATAAACGGATCAACCGGAGGAAAATATATCTCTTGTTCAATTGTTTGTGCATGCGCGTGTGTGTAAACTGGTTGCAGATGTATCCATTGTGTGTTATCTGAATTGTAATTGATAAAGTCGATACTGATAATGAAAATCTTATAAAATTTTCAAGATTTAATCCGATAAAGTAATGATAATAAAAGTGATTTTTGAAATGCACGTACATATGGATAAACATAGTTAAGTGGTGATTTTCGGAGCTTGATGATAATTAAAATATTATCATCAAACTCCAAAAATCACCACTTACCTATGTTTCTCCATGAACGTGCATTTCAGAAATCGTTTTTATTATCAAATTTCACATGACCTGTTAAACATTGAATGTCTTTTTATCTGCAGAATTTAAATATATCCTAGGATATTATTAAAGTTGCTAGCCACTCAAAGATAATCGTTAATGACTTATAAGAATGGTTTACAACATGTGTTTATTGTCAAACATTGTCCTCATAAGTAATCTAATTTGATTAATTCCATTGATCATTTTAATCCTCTCATAATATTCTTCATTCATCCGAAACCCCATCCATTTCATTAACCCTTATCCTCAAATGGATTTTGGTCTTGTGGTGGTGATTTATAAGTAAAAAGAAAATTAATTACAATTTCAAGGTCTTCATTAAATTTACTATCTAGTGCGATGAGAATGCGTACCAGATCGATCAATGCTGATTTAAGTGACCGAGATAATCTTTTATTAGAAGTTATTGAATAAACGAGTAAATATGACAGTGCCTTGTAGAAAAATCTGCCATTTTTTAAACTTTATTTCTCTCTTGAATTAGATGTTTGTGCTTTTAAATTTATTGTGGCAAGCACTTCTTTGTAATCTTTAGTTTCTTCTCAACTTGTCACACATAGAATGTCTATCTATTTCATGATGAGCAAAATCGTATTCCAGTGGAAATAATCTCTTCTCTTACATACAGCTATTTTGTCGCAGAAAATAGTCTTTCCTTACTCTATCGGTATTTCCATAGTAGATTCTAGACTCAGCTTCAAGTTTTGGTTCCATTCTGTAAAATAAGTGATTATTTTTCTACTAACACTGCAAAGAAGCCTCTTTTCTTCCTCTGGACACTTAAAATCAAATGGAACTTTCATGAACAGAGTTTCTATCCAATAACTTCCCACTTGTGAAACATGTTTTTTTTTTGTTTTTTTTCATGGAGGTCACCACTTATCAAGGCCCGGAGGCCATTCAGGGATAAGGGTTATTGCATGTACAGTAATCAATGAGATAGTATTGTAGTAATAATTAGTATTGCAGATTTGACAGAGTGTCTTACTTAAAGGGTGGTTTGTCAGGAATTTGTTTATGTTGGACTTGAAGACATCCAAGTTGTAGTAAGGTGGGAAACAGGCAAACGAAAGAGAGTTCCACAACCGTGCACTTCTGAGAAAGAAGCTCTGCTCATGGAATCTATGTTTGGATTTAGGCGCAGATAAAGTGGGGAAAATTATTGACAGTAGTTTTAGCCAGACGACGGGTGTTTCTCATGAAAGATTGACGAGGGGGGATGAGAGATTGGAGCTCAGAGGAGCACCTGCCATGGAAATAACGATAAAACAAAGACAGGCTCGCAACGTCTCTTCTGTGGGAGAGAGGCTGCAAGGAAGGGAAAAGGGTATCCTCCACTAAGCTACGAAGTCTATTTTGTACTCTGTCAAGGCAGGATAGGCTGTTTTTAGCAGCTCCTGCCCAGATGTGGTAGCAGTAGTCCATCCTTGCACGTACTCGGCTTTTATACAGTAGTGAGATATCTTCTGGAGTGGTAGAAGGATCCCACCATTTTCCTAGCATCCTTGGCAACAGACCTGATGTTCGTGTTCCATTTCTGAAATCGCCCTAAACTCTAGAGCCAATGAAGAGCCAGTGCTCAAAACAATGAGATATTATAAAAAGGCTGACTGGGAAGCCATCAGGGAACGAATCAGAGATGCCCCATGGGGAAATATTTTTCTCTCCCTGCTGAACAGTGTGCAAACGAGACCACTAAGTGGTTCAAAACTGCAATCGAAGCACATGTTCCCATGCGGAAATTTTATAGTAAGCCCCACTCTCCCAAAGGTTTACTTCGACTTGTGCAACTGCCATTGCTCAAAGGCAGCATGCATACCACAGATTTAACCGACATAAGTCCAGTTCAAACAGACTGAAGTATATAGAAGCTAGAAATAACATTAAGAAAGAAATAGCGACAGCTAAGAGAGAATTTATGGAAACCACTAAGAAGCACAAAAATTAGGAACTCGAGACTTCTGGAAAATCTACAACAGTGTAGTAAATAATGGGGAATCAGAATTCCCCCACTAACCAACAATCACGAGGTTGTCTCTTCAGCAACACAGAAGGCTAACATGCTTGCCAGTCGGTTTGCCTCAAACTCCACACTGGACCCTTCCAACCACCCCCTACCTAACTTTCCTATGTGGACAGACGTCACGCTAGACAATCTGAAAATCACCCCTGCTCAGGTGCATGCTATCATAAAAAACCTTGACACTTCAAAAGCATGTGGACCCGATCTCATCCCAGCTGTGCTATTAAAAAAGTGCTCAGCCGAAGTAGCTCCAGTTCTCTCCAAACTCTACAACAAGTGCCTTAATGAAGCTTGCTTTCCGGGCTGTTGGAAAACTGCTTCTGCTGTACCAGTATTCAAGAATTCTGGCGAAAGGACTGACCCATTAAATTATCGCTCCCACTTTTTGCCAAAATATTTGAGACCTTAATTAACCATGCTCTAGTCCATCACCTTACAAATGCTAAACTTCTGACTGACAAACAATATGGATTTAGACAAGCCCGTTCCACAGCAGACATCCTAACTGTAATCTCTGAACCATATACCATTCACTGGACAAAGCAAGGGAAGGCAGAGCGGTAGCTCTAGATATATCTCTCAGGAAAATTAAATCATATGGCATCGCTGGTAGAATACTTAACATGATTAAATCCTTCTTAGATAAGAGAAAAATCCAGGTTGTCCTCGACAGTCGTATATCTAAACAATATGATATAAATGCGGGAGTGCCCCAGGGGTCTATCCTTGGACCTCTATTGTTCCTGATATTTATAAATGACCTCCCCGACAAAATTGCCTCTGAGATGGGTATATATGCTGATGACACTACACTCTATAACAGGCACGACAGGAAGATGAATGAACACATTTCTAAAGAAATGGCAGAAACACTAGAGGAAGACCTTCAATCTGTAGTGGAATGGGGACAAAAATGGCTGGTCACGTTCAATGCCGCCAAGACTAAACTAGTTTCATTCAATAATTACAAGAAACTCTCTCTACCACCTATAGCAATGGCCAACGACTCTTTATCTGAGAGTATATCTTTCAAACTCCTTAGCCTAACGTTCACAGGAAACATGAGTTGGAATAATTACATTGAAGGCATTGCCAGGGCCGCTGCAAGAAAGGTAGGCTCTCTCTACCGTGCTAGACACCTACTAACACCCGAAAGTATCCTGTACCTCTATAAGGCCACCATTCGCCCATGTATGGAGTATTGCTGTCACATTTGGGCTAGTGCATCTGCTACTAGTCTCTAGCTCCTTGACAGGGTTCAAAAGAGAGTCGCAAACTTGATAGGCCCTGAACTGGCATCTAACTTCAGCCTCTGTCCCATCAACGAAATGTTGCATCCCTCTGCCTGTTCTACAAGTATTTTAGTGGTGAATGCTCTGACGAACTGCAATCACTTGTGCCCCCATGACGTGAGCTACCTCGACAAATCAGACAGGCTGCTAAATCTCACCCCCACACTGTAGAGATCCCTAGATGTAAAAGATCTTTCTACTCCAATAGTTTCTTATCCAGAACCGCTAGGCTTTGGAATTCCATTCCAGGTCCCTGCTTCCCCAACAGTACTGACGTGCAGATGTTCAAGTGTAACGTGAACCGACATCTTGCTGCCCAAATCCCTACATAGTATCCCAGTAGTTGTTGCCCCTGATAGTAGCCCCCTACACCAAAGTGGCAATTTGCCTTGTTTGGGGTGAAAATGTAATAAAAAAAAAAAATTTTTTAAAAAAAGGAGTAAAGGTCAAACCTAAAAGCTTGTCAAAACATGGAGCCTCCCCAAGACAAAAGCCATCCATTTCAAATGATGCCAGATGGGGATCAGAGCGTTGATGATGTAAGGATAGGAGTTTGGTTTTGGATGCATTAAAAGTAACCAGCCACCTCTTCCCCCACTGTACCATGCGATCAAGATCAGAAGAGAGAGAATTAGAGAAAACCTTGTCATTTACGGCCTTTGATGTGTTGCCATAGATGGTCGTGTCATCACCATAGATGTCAACGAATGATTAAAGTATATGTTTTGGGAGATCATTGATGTAGATCAGGAAGAGAGTTGGGCCCAGGATTGACTCCTGAGGGACTCCAGCATTAATACTGTGGACCTCTGATTTCTGCACATCAACCACTACTCTTATGAACCTATCGGAGAGAAATGATTTAATGATTGAGCAAACATTACCAGTGATACTGTAGCTGGAAATCTTGTGAAGTAGGCCTTTATGCCATACCTTATCGAAGGCCTTTGATATGTCAAGAGCAATTGCCCTGGAAAGGAAGCCTTTGTCAAGAGATTCACTACTGTTAGAATGTTTCCTTACATATTACATGAGCATTTTCAACTCCAATGCCAACAAAGACCTGTCTAATCGTCTTGTGAATTAATACTAGTTCTTAATACTTTTATAGCACTACCTGATCCTCCAACTGAATATCTCACTAATACTTATCTTTAAGTGGCTTCTAGTCTTGATAAGTGGTGATTCATTAGCATATAAAAAATCTATGCTGTTGGTGTCTATAAGGTACAATCAAGAAATCAATAACCCAAGAGTTATTTAAAGAACTTTGAAGAATTTAAAGCTGCAAAATGGTTTATCAGTATGATTAATGCAGAAGCATTGAGTTAAGTGCCCTGTTCACTCTGATGGTTATGTTGAATAGTGGTGATAAAGAGGATAATGTTGTAAAAAGTATGTGTTTGGGGTTCATTATAAAACTCTAGAATTATTAGCTAGCATAGATCTTATATATAAAGGAAAGGCAATATTTTCCATCCATCTTTTTTATCAATACTTTTATTAAAAAACGGTATATAAAAATTTGTTTTGTTAGTTATATACGGCAAATATTGGTCCGTGTTGTTAAAAAAGAAAAATTCCATTTCTAATTGCTTTCATCGAATGTCATATTTAATCTGAGGTGCAGATTTTATTTTGATTATCGTAAAGAGAAAGTCGGAGGAATTAACACTCCTAAAGTTATAAGTACTGATTTTACTACCTACATCATTGGGTACTATTTTTCTAAGAAATATCTAATACATTCTGCACTGTCATCTAAGTTCAAACCTCTGTTACATCGCCATAAAATTGTATCCTTGTATTTGTTTTACAAATACATTAATGGAATGTACTCTGACGAATTTGTATTTTGAATGTAAAAATACTCATGAATAACCCAACAAGCAGCAAAATTCCATGCCTTCACTGTAGAGGTCCTTTGATGTCAGAGACCTTTCGACTCTGGTAGTTACTTCCCTCAAACTGTTACACTTTGAAATTTCTCCCTGTATCCTGCTTCCTCGACTGCCCTAACATGCAAAAGTTTAAGTGTAATGTAAATAGACATCTTTCTGCCTATCTTTCTATTTAGAGTGTCCCTGTAGGCATGGTCCCTAATCCACAGCAGACTTTTACATCTCAGTAGCAATTTGCCTTCTTTGGAGTGAATATGAGTAAAAAATAAAAAATAAAATATATATACATCAGTGAAAAAGAAGGAAATAAAATCTTCATTTGTCCTTTTATCTCCCCCCCCCTTCTCTCTCTCTTTCCTTCTTCCCATCCTTTTGTATGTTTAACTGACAAAGAGTATGCAGATAAAAAAAAAGCGTTTTCTTTCTTGATAAATGGTATTACGATATAAAGACGGTTTAAGCAAAAATGATTCCATGGCTACAAAAATTAGTATATCGTATTTCAAGACAGAGGTTATGAGTTCAAATCTCACCCACAGTAAAAAATATTTTTATTCTGACTCTGTCCTAAAATAAACTGAAACATCTTAAACTTAAATACGGAAATAAACTGATAGT
Source organism: Euprymna scolopes (assembly GCF_053919585.1). NCBI lineage: Eukaryota > Metazoa > Mollusca > Cephalopoda > Sepiida > Sepiolidae > Euprymna > Euprymna scolopes. The sequence continues at coordinate 53,310,978 of NC_136482.1, read as the reverse complement.
TTATAAATAAATACATGCACATACATCAAAGATGTGAGTTCCATTATAGAAGCGTTGATTTAATTTGAATAAAATCAAATATGCATCAAGTGCGCTTGAAAGCCAAATCACAACGCAATATTAGAAAAATAAACAAATATTTTACTTGTTTGAAATTTATAATTTAAATTTATTTCGAAGTCAAACTCCATCTTCAGTATGTTGTTTTCTTTCTTCCCCCCCCCCCACCACGTTCCAACATTTCAAAATACAACCGCTGAGAGAAACGCTCGGATCTTTACAGACTTTTCTTTCTCCAACTTTATAACATGGCGAGAAAGAAGAGTAATTAAAAATGTGTACTTTAGTTGCATAATAAACTTGAAACTTACCAAAGTAATTACTTCCTTCTGCTGGTTATATTTTCATGAATATAGTTTTATTCAAGTCTTTATTGAAATATAAAACTTTTGTATTAACTGAAAGAAATCTATATAAAATCTTAAAGGATATAATCAAGCACTGGAATTCTGTTATGTGTAACAATGTTTGGTTTAATTATCTATCTATCTCTCTCTCTCTCTCTCCCTCTCTCTCTCTCTCTCTCTCTCTCTCTATATATATATATATATATATATATATATATATATATATATATATACATATTATCAGGGAGACGCGACGTTGCCTGGGATTGAATGAGGATCAACGAATGTTCTACACTTCCAGTTTTGATGAAATTGACCATTTTTCAATGAAAACAATTGACTGCATAATTTAGTCAACGGCCCACTGCCATGCACAGGGAGGAAACTTCACATGCCTCCCTGCAGTGACTTAATCCACAATACATTGTAGTCTACATTGCACTGTAGAGAACCTATTACTGATTTTATTAAATTATTTTATATAATAGCTTGAATTAAAGTTTAAAATGCAAAAGTTAAGTATTATGGTTTAATCGTGCTCTAAACAGAAACATTTATTTCAAATGCGCCCCCATCATATCAAAGAAGCTACTGTTGATTTCATGTGCCGGGCCCTTCTTATGCGATGATAAAACTTTTCAAATACACTTTTTATGTTAGGTTCGCCAAAATCGGACTGTTGATTTTTTTATTATTGACTAGCAGTTAATCCCAGCTTTGCTCGAGTTCATAACTTTATGTGCATATATATATATATATATATATATATATATATATATATATATATATATATATATATTAAAACGTTTGACTCATGTCCAGGTAACATACATCTAAAATTTCAAGTGTTTTAACAGAAAATTGGCAGAGGGGTTTGGTAGAGTCTGCAAAAGGCAATTCTTTCAACTTTGACCTCTTGGCAGCCAAATTTTTGCCCAAAAATTAATTAAAAAGCTTGCTGCGTGTCTGAATACTCTTTATATAAAATTTAAAATGTTTAGACCCAAAATGTGCTGATTAGTTTGCTAGACACTGCAAAGGTCAAATCTTTTGAACCCCTTGGTAGCTAAATTTTCAGCCAAAAACCGATTAAAAAGCTTGCCCTGTCTGAATACACTTCATTTAAAATTTCAAATGTTTAGACCAAATATTGGCTGAGTAATTTGGTAGAGACCGCTGAGGTCAATTTTTTTAACTTTGACCCCAAATTTGACCCTTTAACTTTACTGTTTTGGGCTAAAATCAAATTAAAAAGTTTGACCCATGTCCAAGTAACCTACATCTAAAATTTCAAGTGTTTAGATCCAAAATTGACAGAGGAGTTTGGTAGAGTTTTCAAAGTTCAAATCGATGAACTTTTACCCCTTGATAGGCAAATTTCTGGCTGAAAACCAATTAAAAGGATTTTCCAAAATCTCACTACCCCTTTTTTTTTTTTTTTACACAGTGATCACCACTTATAAAGGCCCGGAAGCCACTCAGGGATAAGGGTTATTGCAAGTACATTACGTTAGTGTGGAGATTTGATGAAGTGTTTACTTAAGGGGGCGGTTCACTAGTAATTTGCTAACGTTGGACTTGAAGACATCCAAGTTGTAGTCCGGTGGGAAGCAGGGAGACAGAACAGAGTTCCACAGGCGTGCAGTTCTAAGAAAGAAGCTTTGTTCATGGAATCCACGTTTTGATTTAGGCACAGATATAGAGTGGGGGAAATTTTTCACAGTGGATTCAGCTAGACGGGTGTTTTTCGTGAAAGATTGGCGAGGGGGGACCAGAGATTGGAGTTCAGACGAGCACCTGCCATGGAAATAACGATAAAACAAGGATAGGCTCGCAACGTCTCTTCTGTGGGAGAGAGGTTGCAGGGTAGAGAAAAGGGCATCCCCCACTAAGCCACGAAGTCTATTTTGTACTCTGTCAAAGCAGGATAGGCTGTTTTTAGCAGCTTCTGCCCAGATTTGGCAGCAGTATTCCATCCTTGGATGTACTTGGCTTTTATATAGATAGAGAATTGCATCAGTAGTGAGATATCTTCTGGAGCGGTAGAAGGATCCCACCATCTTTCCAGCGACCTTGGCAACAGACTTGATGTACGTGTTCCATTTCAGATCAGGAGTAAAGGTCAAACCCAGAAGCTTGTCAAAACACGGGGCCTCCCCCAGACGAGAGCCATCCATCACAATTGATGCCAGATGGGGATCAGAGCGTTGATGATGTAAGGATAGGAGTTTGGTTTTGGATGCATTAAAGGTAACCAGCCACGTCTTCCCCCACTGAACCAAGCGCTTTTGATCAGAGGAGAGAGAATCAGAGAGAACTTTGTCATTTATGGCCTTTGATGTGTTGCCGTAGATGTTCGTGTCATCAGCATAGATGTCAACGAATGATTTAAGTATGTGTTTAGGGAGGTCATTGATGTAGATCAGGAAGAGAGTTGGGCCTAGGATTGACCCCTGAGGGACTCCAGCATTTATATTGCTGGCCTCCGATTTTTGTCCATCTACCACTACTCTTATGAGCCTATCGGAGAGAAATGATTTTATGATTGAGAAAACATTTCCAGTTATACCGTAGCTGGAAATCTTGTGAAGTAGACCCTTATGCCATACCTTGTCGAAGGCTTTTGATATGTCAAGAGCAATTGCCCTAGAAAGGAAGCCTTTGTCAAGAGATTCACTAATCCTGTGGGATATAACCGTCAGCACATCTGTAAAATCTCTAGTCTGTAGACTGAAAATTGACAAAGTAGTTTGGTAGGGAAATGTACACACACACAGACACACACACTATATATATATATATATATATATATATATATATATATATATATATATATATATATATATAAGTTTTAAAAATATATACGGCAATTAAGTTACACAGAATTTTCCACGTTTATTATAAATTAAAGAACATAATAAAATATTAAACTGGGGCAGTAAAAACAAATAATAACAAAATTAATAAATAAACGTAACCAACATAAAAACAACAAAAATAACTGAAAGAACAAAATTATAGTTATTAGAAATAGTAATAACGCAAATCCTCTTAGAAGTAGGAGCACTAACAATTAGCAAAAAAAAAAATTGTAACTGTAGAATTCAGATATTCTGTCCACTACAAAATAGATGCCTAATCAAAAACATTGTTTGTCAGGCCACAATATTTGCCAAAGAAAACCCCAATAACAGGAAATATTAACTAGCAATGACCTCACTAGATTTTCAAAGTAAATATTACGACAACAGAAGTACATTCCAAAACAAAAAAACGCAGAATAAAAACAACATTAGCAATTCACTACTGGAAAACCAAGGAAAGTGAACGATCGACAGGTCAATAGTCAAGTAGAAATTAGTACGGCAAGCCAGAACATGTAAAAATTTAGACGACCTATTTAGACTATGCTTGAATGAGAAACTAAACTTTAAAGAAATCCAAAATTTATAAAACTGCACGACTGAAATAGAAAACATGCATACACAAATAAATTTTACCTTAGGATAACAGCAAATAAAAGAAAATACATAATAAAAAAAAATAAAAATAAAAAAATAATAATAATAATAACAAAAATGATGATAATAATAATAATAGTGATAATAATAATAAATAAACAAATAAATAAACTAGTATAAAATAAAATGTAAATGAAAAACAGATTAAAACGAAATCATTTCCCAACAGAAAGAGAAAAAAAGAAAGGAGAAATGTATCTACGTCAAAAAAAGGAACAGAGAAACAGGTAAATTAGAGATAAAATGAACCTCTGACTGATAAACGCACGCCTATAAGCTACAATAAATGGGTGTATGAATGACAATGAATCCTATTGATTGACTAGCAAACCCAGTACCACCGGAATATATAAAAACATGAAGCAACATCCGTTCCATGTAACAGCCTGATGAATCCTCACAAGGATGAAACGTGGAAAATTCTGTATAGCTTAATTGCCATATATATTTTCAGAACCTAATACCTTACTCTACTTACATATCGACCATTGTTGAAGTAAATAGTGAGAATAGATACATAATATATATATAGCTATTATTTAAATTCCTTTAAAGTTACAGAATAGTTAGGTTAATAGCTGAACAGTGGATACATTATAAGAGCTCAAAATATAATATCATAATTTAATAAATGTTTCGAATTTGTTGTAAAAATATTTTAATTCATACAATCATTACTGCTTATTTTCAAAACGTACATTTTCTCTTTTTAAAAATTCAAGATGCTTTTGAAATAATACTTCAGTAAATAGTTTTCCATCAAATCAAACAAAAAACAATCGTTAACATCAAAATTGTTCGCTTCATTTTATATATTTATTTTTTTTTTAAAGTAGGAAAATGAAATTAAAAAAATAAATTGCTACATCCTTGTGTAGATAAATACCAAAACTAATATTAAAAGAGATGAGAAAATAATTTCTTTTTTTTCTTTCAAAATGTACTTAGTTGATTTGATTAAGAGAATTCTCAAAAATAAAAGGAAATATATATAAACAAAGAAAAAATATTTCAGCTCAGTACTTTTATTTTTCCCCTCATTTTTTACTCTTTGCTTTTTTTTTTTTTTTTTTGCTCATCAAATAATTATAAAGTCTTATCCATGTCGTCTTAAGAAAGAAAAGTGTGGGGAGAGTTTAAACTCAGTTCATAATACTCTTATGAAACATTTAAATCTAATATTACAGTAATGTAGTAATTAATTTAATAGTCGCCCCTTCCCACTGTAAAGACTATAAATTTTGAGCATTACATATTAAGCTAGGCCTCCCACGGTTAGCAATATATAATCCAGTCTATATCTTGCAAGGATAATGCTAGCACTAACGGGTTATACCACGGCTACCGAGAAAGTAGGCCAGTGAACATGACAGTGTGACGTTATTTCCTGATCAACATGTAGGTATAGAAAGTTTCCGGTGTTGAACTACGAGGCCATAAAAATATTTTTCGTTGCCTTAGATTGTGCATGTTTTTTTTTTTCTCCTAAAGAGAAAAAACAATTCTCTATTTGGATAATTATATAACTGCAATTATTATAATAATTGCACATTGGGATAATTTTAATATAACAAAATATAACAGTAAGTGTGTTGTTTGTGAATTTTTATATCTATTGAAAGAAGTCGAATATTACATTTATTTATTTTTTTAAAACTGCAAAACACAATTTTTAATCTATATATATATATATATATATATATATATATATATATATATATATATATATAAGGCAAAATGTGTGTGTGTTAGCGTGTGCACTTTTTTTGTATGTCCGCAAAAGGCTTTTTTCAGGGGGGGGGGGCGATCGGTCGGCTTACTCTTCTTAAAAATTTTTATATGCTGTCTAAATCATAACATCTATGACTTAAGAACGGGGGTCGTGCCTATCTTTAATTTGCCCGACTTTTACACGCTACTTTTGACATTTTTTTTCAATCGCCGCGTATTGATTTGGCTTTTCCGTATAAAAGCAAAACTAATTGAAAGCGTCCAGAAAGCAGTCAGCTTTGCTCAATGCGGAGTTTCTTCTTATATAAGACAATTGCTATTCAATTTGGATAATCTCCTATTTATGGGGAGCTGGTCCCCCCCCCCCAACTTCTTGGGGAAACAAAAACCAAAAATAACTGTCCCGCAGTAAATAAAAAACTGCCCCACAGTAAAAGTTAACTCCGCTAGTAATATTTGACTTCATTAAGTCATTAAGTCCGGGCACCTGTCAATTCTTAATATTTAAATAAATGCAAACGCTTTTCAGTTAGTATTTCTTGCTGGCCGAGTGGTTAACGGCTCACGTTTTTTTTTCACGCTTTATTTCCCAACTTCACCTCAAGGCTTCGGGTTCGATCCTACATACCTACCAAAACTTTTTTAACCCCCCCCCCGACACAAACACATGGGCATTTTTTTAAGAAGTTTTAAGATTGTTTCTTTTTATATAATTGTTTTGATTTACGCTCCCCCCCCCCCATGCCTGAACACACACACTTCTAAACACTCGGGAAACGCCAGGTAACCCCGCTAGTATATATATAAAGTAGTAGCGTTCGTGTATGTGTTTTTCTGTGTGTACAACTGCCAATGATCAAAGAAATATAAAGGCCATATGTGCGTACACCTCTCCTGGTCAAGCCAAATAAAAGCCAAGTACATCCAAGGATGGAATACTGCTGCCACATTTGGGCATGAGCTGCTAAAAACAGCCTATCCTGCTTTGATAGAGGTACAAAATAGACTTCGTGGCTTAGTGGGGGATGCCCTTTTCTCTTCCCTGCAGCCTCTCTCCCACAGAAGAGACGTTGCAAGCCTGTCTTTGTTTTATCGTTATTTCCATGGCAGGTGCTCCTCTGAGCTCCAATCTCTGGTCCCCCTTCGCCAATCTTTCATGATAAACACCCATCTAGCTGAAACCACTATCATTAATTTTCCCTACTCTTTATCTGCGCCTAAATCAAAGAGTAGATTCCATGAGCAAGCTTCTTTCTTAGAAGTGCACGACTGTGGAAATCTCTTCTGTTCGCCTGTTTCCCACCTGACTACAACCTGGATGTTTTCAAGTCCAACATAACCAAATTCCTGATGAACCGACCCCTTAAGTAAGACACTTTATCAAAACTCCAATACTAATGATTACTACGATACTATCACATTGATTACTGTATACACAATAAGCCTTATCCCCAAGTGGCTTCTGGGCCTTGATAAGTGGTGACCTCCATGTAAAAAAAAAAAAAGAAATATTAATGCCATGATAAGATACTTCTGTCAAAGGAGACAGTATTTATTTGCTTCCCCACTGAGCAAATTAGGCATAAGGCCGTTTTTTAATGTGGAGAGAGAGGGAGGGGGGAGGGAAAGGGGGATCCTGCTCCCGAGAGGTGGGAAATGGGAGCTGGATAGTAACTGTGGTCGTAGGGTGATCCCTACCTTGACCAAGTTCAGATATGTGGGGTTACCCCCACATATGGTCTTTGCTAGTCATAGCTAGTCTTTGCTTGCAGTATCTGTCGGAACAGATGGTGTTTATTTGCTCCCCCACTGAGCAAATTAGGCACAAGGCCGATTTTTAATGTGAGGAGTGAAGGGGAAATGGGGACCAACTCCCCGGGGAGTAGGGGAGTTGGATAGTGACAATTGGTATGAAGGGTTGCCCCTACATTGACCAAGGTCTTATATGTGGGGTTTCCCCCACATATGGTCTTTGCTTGCAGTATCTGCCGGAACAGATGGTATTTATTTGCTCCCCCACTGAGCAAATTAGGCACAAGGCCGTTTTTAATGTGAGGTAAAAACCAGCTCCCCTAAAAGTAGGCAAAAAGGGGGCACTCTGGTTACCAAAAATAATAATTGCCCCAGTATAGAGGGTTTTTATTTAAATGCTGCCCACATCAGCATTATGTGGCACAAGGCCGGAAAGTGGGAACCCCGCAGGCTCCCCTAAAGGAGGGGCACTCCTGCAATTTTAAAAATTGCCTGAGTAACCCCGTCGGCATTCCCCGGTCGGGGCGCCTCAGGCAGCAAGCAATAAACTTGCCCCACCGGAAAGCCCGGTGGCAAGGCCTGGGAGGGTGGACCTCCTAGGTATTACCCAGGCGGTTCCCAGTATAGAGGGTTTCCCCTCCATTGACTGGTACAAATTATCTTAAGTGCAGCATCTGCCGGAACAGATGGTATTTATTTGCTCCCCCACCGAGCAAATTAGGCACAAGGCCGATTTTTAATGTGAGGAGTGAAGGGAGGGGGTAGGGAAAAAGGGGACCAGCTCCCGAGAGGTGGGAAATGGGAGCTGGTTAATGGTCAGGCATGTGGGGTTGCCCCCACATCTGGTCTTTGCTAGTCATAGCTAGTCATAGCTTGCAGCATCTGCCGGAACAGATGGTATTTATTTGCTCCCCCACTGAGCAAATTAGGCACAAGGCCGTTTTTAATGTGAGGTAAAAACCAGCTCCCCTAAAAGGGGTCACTCTGGTTACCAAAAATAATAATTGTCCCAGTATAGAGGGTTTCCCCTCCATTGACTGGTACAAATTATCTTAAGTGCAGTATCTGCCGGAACAGATACTACACTTTGATCCCGGCCAAAAGGCCGGGCGGTATTTATTTGCTTCCCCACTGAGCAAATTAGGCACAAGGCCGTTTTTTAATGTGAAGAGAGAGGGAGGGAAAGGGGGGATCCTGCTCCCGAGAGGTGGGAAATGGGAGCTGGATAGTAACTGTGGTTGTAGGGTGATCCCTACCTTGACCAAGTTCAGATATGTGGGGTTGATATTTATTTGCTGCCCACATCAGCAAAATGTGGCACAAGGCCGGAAAGTGGGAACCCCGCAGGCTCCCCTAAAGGAGGGGCACTCCTGCAATTTTAAAAATTGCCTGAGTAACCCCGTCGGCATTCCCCGGTCGGGGCGCCTCAGGCAGCAAGCAATAAACTTGCCCCACCGGAAAGCCCGGTGGCAAGGCCTGGGAGGGTGGACCGCCTAGGTATTACCCAGGCGGTGTACCTCAGTCCAACAGGTGCTGGGCCGATTCCCGGCCCCTCACCTGTTGGGCTGAGTGTCAAGTGACGAATCCTTGACAAGTAAGGTCAGATATGTGGGGTTACCCCCACATATGGTCTTTGCTAGTCATAGCTAGACTTTGCTTGCAGCATCTGTCGGACACTTTGATCCCGGCCAAAAGGCCAGGCAGATCCTTCTGTCAAAGGAGACATTATATTTTATACATAATTTCTATATATAGCATTCTTCAAACCACACCTACATTGATTGAGTTACGGTCATTAGCATATCACAGTAAATTAAATCTATTTAAATAATTAGCTCGATGATATTACTTATTCGACATAATAGCTTTGTTTCAACTGTACTAATTAAAAAAAATAATTATTTAGTTTGTTTTCATTTCAATTTATATTTGATTTAACTTATTTTATCTGAAATCTGAAACCGTTTAATTTTCAAACCAGAAAACCAAAAGGGAAATAACTGTGATAGTTTAATTGAAAAATTGTTTTAAACGGAGCACGTTATTAAATATTTTCTATAATAGATTTGTTTTCATTACGAAATATTCTTCTAAGCTAAATTCTTATTTTTATTTTTAATGCAGAGGAATTTTTTTCACTTATTCTTAATTTAAAAGTAACCTTTTTTTATTTGATAGAGAAAAATAATTAAAACTAATGTCCTCATATACTTGCATCCCCACAAGGACAGAGTTAGTCAGACACAGAGCCAATTTTCCATGTGAGCAAAATCCATCATCCATATATTATCTGCTCCTTTTTTTTGTTTTGTTTATAAAATTTAATCGGTGTTGCCCAGGATTTATTATAATAATTATACCATAGCAAGTATGTTTAATTGCCTGCGAAACATATTTTCTTTATAATTTATTTAATAGCTTAAATTAAAAATGGTCAATTTTTACAACATGACCCACCGTCATTTAACCGCTAAAAAAAATTAAGACCTACTTTTTGGGGGCCTAATGCGTTTAAACAGTCTTTACAAATAATATGAAAGAAGAAATTTTGAAAAAAAAAGAAAATTAATATTTTAGCATGGGGGATCACTTTTCTATATGAATTTAACGTAAATCGAGCACCTACTTTTTATCCACGAAGTGTTCAATGAGACATGTCCTCTCTAGCATTTTTTCAAGTTTGGCGATCGAGTGGGGGGACAAAACATGACAAATACAATTTTTTTTTTTTTGGTGGTGAGGGCGGAAATTACATTTGAAACATAAAATAATGATAAATTTGATTAATTTTTATGAGATCATTCTGTACTTTTACCTAACAATTTTCTAAACAAAACGATCCCAAAATATGACGAATTCAATTTTTATTAGGGGGGGGGGTACATTAGAAATATGAAATGACGAAAAATTTCATTTACTTGTTTTTTGGAATTAATTTTTGGTAGAACTTTGTTTTTGTTTGTTTGTTTTGTTTGTTTTTTTGTTTTTTTGCAATCGCACAGGCATTCGTTGCTATTTTTATTGAAACAAAAGTTGTAATGATTTATTTTTTATTATTTTGGGGGAAGGGGGGGGGGTTTCTTTCCAGTGCTCAATAGAATCATTTCTTATTTTTGTAGCCCTCCTGCCGAAATATCTGGTGGAGAGGGTATCACGTACTTCTTCTTTTTATGGGCGATTACATTTACATGTTTTCATCCGTTCTTTTATTTTTGTTGTGGAGGGGGGGTATCCACGTTGCCCTTGATGAAAATGATTAGTATACAAGTGTGTTTCAAACGGAACTCCATATCAACCTAGGCAACGCTGGGTACCCATGCTAATAATAAATAAAACTTTTCATTTAGTATTTCCAAATATTTTAAAGTTAGAAGCATTTTTCATGACAGTTTTTTTTTAAACTAAAACAATTGATAAATTCAATATTTTAGCACCGGGCGTAATTTATTTCTTTGAAATATATTTAAAACTTAGAAGTTTTTGTTTGTTTTTTTTGTTTTGTTTTTTTTTTATAACATTTTATCTGTAAATAATTTACATGACTGAAATGGGGAATGAAATAGGAAATTTTCTATTCTCTTGAAGTCATTCACTTTATTCTTTAAATTCTTTATTCTCTTGATCTTCATCTTAAAAATTTATTAACTAATCAGTTTTAATTAAAGTTTTGATATGAACTAAAAATAAAGAGTACATTAAATTTACTTAACATATTTTCTTGTGTTTATCTTATAAATAAACATTGTTTGTTATTTTGTGCCGTGTACTTACCGTGCTGAAATAATAACGTTATTAGAAAGCAATTCTTAATAGGGAGAGGCTTTCTAACGATTCTGCACTTTCACTTAACAATTTGATGAAAAAAAAAAGATACCATGAAATTTCACTTGAAAATCCTATCTAAAATATATCAAGGTGTGTACACTGCACAAGCACCATTATTATCATTATTATTATTATTATTATTATTATTATTATTATTATTATTATTATTATTAGCAACAATAATAATAAAAAAAGGAACGTGGGCCCTGTGTAAACTGGTTTTAATTTAATGGTTGCTCCCTAAAAAGTGTATGCGCAAAAGGTTTTCATTAGTTTATTTAGTCACGAAAACGTTTTTGAAGGTATTATTTGAGACCAAAAAAAAAGGCCAAAAACATTATTTAAATATGTATGAAAAAGTAAATCTAACAAAAAATAAAAATAATAATAAAAACAAATCAAAATGAAAATAAAATAAAATAAAAACAAGTACGAAATAAAAGTATGAATCAAATTGAATTAAAGAAATAAAAAAATTCGAAAAATGCCTTAGGGAGGCATTTTGTCACCCAAACCCCAGGAAACACCGATAGCGGATGCCAACGAGAAATCGATGGCAAACGGCTGTTGCAATAACGTGCAATCATCTGCACGAGTGCTCAAGTGATAGAGAACATTGGAAATCTGGGGAGACTTCAGTTTACTATCAGTGAGTGATCACTGATGATGGCTTGTGAGACAACTCCTACTGAGTGAAATGATAATAATAATGTCCCTCCCAAATTCACCACTCCCTGATTTAATATCGTAGATGCTTACTATATTTTCTTAGTTTTTAACCAATGTTCACATTTTAGTATGATTGTCTTTTAGTAGTTATGTGAACTTCATTTTCGTATTCATGTATTCTGCACTGATATGAAAATGAAGACTAGCGGAGTATATGATTCCTAACCATGAAACTGATGAAAATACGCTACACATTTTGATGAAAAGCATGACGAAAAAATGAACATAGAAGAACACAAAACCAAAACTTTAAATGTAATTTCTGCATTGAAAGTAATAGTTATTTAAATATTTCAACATATAATCTTGTGGGGGAAAATCTAGATCCTCAATAAGGGGCAATCTGGATAAGAACAAAAATTGTCTCAGTCATGAAGGATTTCTCCTCCACCCACCGAGGACAGTAACAGTTCAACAAATTTTATCTACATTGCCGGCAGGCATTTTTCAGTAAACAGGCTTTCTATAACTCGGTGGCCGTGGTCATACTCCTCCCTCCTACAAATCTATTATATGGAGGTCCACAGAGGAAACTACTTGTTTAAGCAACGCCATGTAATAATTTTTTTTAATCACAAAATGTCAGAGAATCATTTGACTTGAAATAAAATTTTCAACATTTAGTAAATTATATGCTAGGCTAACCAAACACCTGTTGGTTTTATATCAATAAACTAACAAAAACTCTGGATCTTGTTTATTTGCTTGTGATGTCATAAAAAGAAGCCATCATAAAAGATCTCATCCACTAAAGTAGGTTGAAGATATTGCAAACAGATTCTTTATGACATCATAGATGTTGGGTAAAGAGATAATGTCCTCTATTTAAACAAAGAACATAGACCATTCGTGACCTAAACAACATTTGTACGCTTTATGAAATATAAAAAAATGTATTTAATAAATGCTTAATGTTCATTAAAATTGAATAATTCGTTGATTTTGTTATTATAAGAAATTAACACTGGTTTATTTACAAAAAGTAATCTCCTAGTTGGGCTACAAATCATTGATTTAGAGGAGAGAGCATGTGCACTTAGCGCCAGTAATAAGTGATACTATCCTACTACAATGTTGGTAGGGAGGATATAGAATTTTCTAATCGATATGAATTCCTTTTCAAATCGTTCAAAGATAAGAGTTGTTAGTCCACTAATATGTGATATGTCATAAAAAATTATCAAGATGACTCATAATAATTTGAAGTAGTGTAAATGACATTTTGAAATCTTTCAAAAACTGTAGGGAACTTGACAAGTGATAACATTTACATTCCAATTCTATTTCGAAAGACATGGTAACATTCCTGTCATGCTGATATCTAAGAGTCAATTAAACACTTCTACAAATGTCAAATATAAAAGATCTTTCAAATTTTCACTTACAACCAAATGTTCATTCGTCCTTTAGGGGTCACTTTATTCAAGCAAAACGATAAATAAAATGATCATGAAATAAAGATTGAAGGTTAAAATATGGCTGACAACAACTACAACATTTTTGCAAGTGAATTGTGATAATACATTCGTCATATAAAAATTCTTGAACATAAGTAAATCAATACAATTTTGAATTTTAGATAAATTAAGTATAATATATTCTTTATAAATTAATAAAATAGTGAGGTTTCTTGGAAAGTCGGTTTGAGAGCCTTTTTTTACTAGTGGGTCACTACATGCCACTCGAGAATAAAGGTTAATGAAAAGAAATAATCATCATCTAAAAGATGAGGAAAATTATAGGAGTACTAGTATTGATTAATGGTATGCAGCTGTTTACAATATGGATTATTTGAATTATTCAAACTACTACTCTCATCTTTAGTGTTACTGTCAAAATGAATTGGACCATGTAACCTCCAACCTTCTTCAGGTGTATCTTGTTGAACTCGAGAATCTTTCTGTAAAACTCCGGAATCTGTGCAGAATTCTATTCAATCTACTGGGGTAGCATGCTTTAATTCTGTCAGCCATGACTAGATAGAAGTCTTAAGTAATTCGTAATTGTATTTGTAGTATTACCCACACTGAAGATTGAACCTCCAATCCCCAAAAGAGTGTTACTTAGAACTGAATATTCTGTTACACCATGAGTCCTTCTCGAGTTTGACAAGATATAACTGAAGAAGGTCGAAGGTTACATTGACCAAAACGTTATCAGAATAATACACAATATGAGAACAGCAATCTGAATAATCTAAATAGAACAAATTATCAATCCTCATCTCAAAAACTCAGAAAGATACTGTCTAGAATCATCTGAATTTAATACGCTTGAGTATAAAAAATTTCAAAAGTCTGATAGAGTCAATTGAACAGCTCTACAAATGTCAAATATAAAAGATCTTTCAAATTTTCACTTACAACTAAATGTTCATTCGTCCTTTAGGGGCCACTTTTTCACGATAAATAAACGATTAGGATTGTTGAGAATATTTAAAAACCAACCATTATCTGTCAACACATTGTCGTTTTTATGAACAGTGAGCACTCACTTTGAACACAGCTTCCTCATTGAAAATTTTCATGAAAAATGATGAATAAACTTCTGATTCCATCAACGCGTTTATCTCACACAACTTCAATTTACGATTGGCCAAAACGAGTTTGTTGGAGTTTTTTGTTATTTTGGAATAACTGCCATATATATATATATATATATATATATATATATATATATATATATATATATATATATACGTTTTATTTTTTATTACCGTATCTTTCTGTTAAGTTACATTATTGTTTCAGCTGCCCGGCCCATTTTTAAACCGTCTGTAGCTTCCTCAGACGTTTACATAAATGTTCGTTATTATGCCATCCCATAATAACGAACCTTTCTGTAAAAGTCTGAGGAAGCTACAGACGGCAAAAAAAAAACGGCTGGGCAGCTGAAACAATAATGTAACTTAACAGAAAGATACGGTAATAAAAAATAAAACGCATATTTGCTCTACAACAGTATTGAGCACTTTCTACATTTTTATTAATTACCATTTCTACTATATATATATATATGATTTGAGGTTGCTATTTTTCAAAGGTAAGATAACCAGCGAAATATAATGAGGTTAATACAAGAGTGCTCAATACGGAAATAGAGCAAGTTACACTTTCAATTTGTTTTTACATAGGCAGTAATTTGTTGCTACACAGTCGTGAGTATGTTTCGGTCTTCTAGTATTTACTAACTAGAAACCTCTTCAAGTAACAACGCTTATGTTCAAAAGCAGAATTCTTAATAAAAAACGAAAATCACCTTTCAGCAAAAAGAAGGTTTTTTAGTAAAAAAGGGTCAGGGGTGCCTTCTTTTTGCTGAAAGTTGATTTTCGTTTTTCATTAAGAATTTTTGATGTAAGCGTTGTTGCCTTAAGAGGTCTCTAGTTACTAAATACTAGAAGACTGGAACATGCTCATGATTGAGTAGCAACAAATTACTGCTTATGTAAAGACAAATTGAAAGTGATATATATAATTTTTATGCTCTATTCACACGAGTTGATCCAGTAAATACTTACTGTGTTTATATAATATTATAAATAAAGCTGTGTATTTATTTTGTATACTATTTATTTATACAAACATTTTTGGCTACACATTTGTGGACATATTTCTGTTCTAGCTGGAAATCCGCTAAACTTCGCCAGATGACAAAAATAGTTTTTTTTTTTTTTATCTCTGTCTTTATATTAGTATAAAAACCGATCTAAAAAAAAAGAAAACTTGGTCTGATTAACTTCAACTAATTTATAGCTAAAACTGAAAGAAGTTTGCAAATGTGTAACCAAGAATATTTGTAGAAATAAACATGTACACCGAATATATATATATATATATATATATATATATATATATATATATATATATATATATATATATATATATATAATGTAAATATATAAAAATATATATACATATATACATATAAGCTGCCTTAAATGAGTTTACAGATTTTTTATGTGCACTTTTATTGATAGGACACACATGACATTCTAGGAAGTCCTCTTGTGTGAGTGTGTTAATGAGCCTCATCACAACCTTTCATCCCCTCAGTTGTCTCATGACAAAAGCCTCTAAGGTTTTCTTTAAGCTTAGGGAATAACCAAAAGTCACAAGGAACAAGGTCTGGACTATAGGGAGAGTGAAAAACCGTCTTTATGTCCATCTTGGTCAAGTAGTCTGTGACAAGGATGGAGTTGTGAACTGGTGCATTGTCCTGGTGGAAATGCAATTGACCCATTTGAAAGAATGCTGGTCTCTTCTAACAGAATCTCTTCCTGAACTCTCATATCCTCAATATAGTGTTCCTTGTTGACTGTCTGTCCAGTGGGAACCCAGTGCATGTAGATCATGCCTGTGCTGTCAAAAAAAGAGGTTATCATAAGTTACTAGATGGATTTGCTCTGTCTGGCCTTCTTGGGTCTGGAAGAACCAGCATGCTTTCACTGGGAACTCTTTCTCTCTCTGGGGTATAGCAGAAGATCCAGTTTTGCAAATCACCAGAGCATTAAGAACTGCAGGATCTGAATTGATCAGTCTGACCATCCCCTTTCATGAAGTCTTTCGTTTTGATCTTCTCTAAGGACCCTTGGAAAAAACTTCATGCAAATTTTCTGCATCTTCAGTTCCTCAAAAATAATAGTGTGTACAGTTCCCACACTGACATCAAACTGTGCACTTATTGTTTCTACACGACGGTTCTTATCCATAATTTTTTTTATTTTACCAATCAACTCTGGTGTTCTGACTTCCTTACACCTCCCACATCTTTCATCATCCCTCACAGACCCCGCCTTCCTTGAATCTCTCATGCTTCAAAAACTGATGTTCAATTCATGCAAGATGGTTCAAAAGCAGTCTCAAGCATTCCATAGTTTCTGTGGCATTTTTTCCAAGTTTAATACAGAAATTTATTGAATTTAATTCTTCTAAAATGTCCTCTTGCCCAGATTGCATTTTTGAAATTCATCAGCTGTGATAATCAGGCTTTAGAAGAATGTATTTCAATCCCTACTGTTGCTGTTCATTTGAATCTGAAATCATACAAATTGGTCAGTCATCTCATGTTGTATAGCAATAACTTACTGAATTTTCAAGACTCTATGACAATTTTAAATACCTGTACAAAAAGTCTGGAAACTTATTGAAGGCACCTTGTACATTATTTATATATATATATATATATATATATATATATATATATATATATATATATATATATATATAACGTAGTAGCATTCATGTGTGTGTTTGTCTGTGTGTACAACTGCCAATGATCAAAGAAATATAAAGGCCATATGTGTGTACATCTCTCCTGGTCAAGAAATATTAATGCCCATGAGAAGATACTTCTGTCAAAGGAGACATTATATTTTATATGTAATTTCTATATATAGCGTTCTTCAAACCACATCTACATTGATTGAGTTATGGTCATTAGCATATCACATTAAATTATAAGCTTTTTAAATAATAAGCTCGATGATGTTACTTATTCGACATAATAGCTTCGTTTCAACTGTACTAATTAAAAAAAACTTATTTAGTTTATTTTCATTTCAATATATATTTGATTTAACTTATTTTATCTGAAATCTGAAACCGTTTAATTTTCAAACCAGAAAACCAAATGGGAAATAACTGTGATAGTTTAATTGAAAAATTGTTTTAAACGGAGCACGTTATTAAATATTTTCTATAATAGATTTGTTTTCATTACGAAATATTCTTCTAAGCTAAATTCTTTTTTTATTTTTAATTCTGAGGAAATTTTTTTTCGCTTATTCTTAATTTTTAAGTAACCTTTTTTATTTGATAGAGAAAAATAATTAAAACTAATGTCCTCATTTACTTGCATCCCCACGAGGGCAGAATTAGTCAGACACAGGGCCAATTTTCCATGTGAGCAAAATCCATCATCCCATACATTCCTCTTTTTTTTTGTTTATAAAATTTAATCGGTGTTGCCCAGGATTTATTATAATAATTATACCATAGCAAGTGTATTTAATTACAAACAGAAACATATTTTCTTTATAATTTATTTAACATCTTAAATTAAAAATGGTCAATTTTTACGATGTGACCCACTGTCGTTTAAAAGTAATTAAGACCTACTTTTTGAGGGCCTAATACGTTTAAACAGTCTTTATAAATAACATGAAATAAGAAATTTTGAAAAAAAAGAAAATTAACAATTTAGTTGGGGGATCACTTTTTTATATAAATTTAACGTAAGTGGAGCACCCACTTTTTAGCCACAAAGCATTCAATGAGACATGTAAACTCTAGCATTTTTTCAAGTTTGGTGATCGAGGAGGAGGGCAAAACATTACAAATACAATTTTTTTTTGTTTGTTTTTTGGTGGTGGGGGCGGAAATTACATTTGAAACATAAAATAACGATAAATTTAATTAATTTTATGAGACAATTCTGTACTTTCACCTAACAATTTTATAAACAGAACGTACCCCAAAATATGACAAATTCAATTTTTTTTGGGGGGGGGATTACAGTAGAATTATAAAATGACGAAAAATTTCATTTAATTGTTTTTGGAATTAATTTTTGGTAGATCTTTGTTTTTTTTCTTCTTTTTTTTTGTAATCGCACGGGCATTCGCTACTATTTTTATTGAAACAAAAGTTGTAATGATTTATTTTTTATTATTTTTTTTTTGGGGGGGGGGCTTTCCAGTGCTCAATATTCGGAGAATAGTTTCTTCTTTTTGTAGCCCTTCTGCCGAAATATCTGGTCGAGAGGATATCACATACTTCTTTTTTGGGGTGATTGCATTTACATGTTTTTATCTGTTCTTTTATTTTTGTTGTGGGGGGTATCCACGTTACCCATCATGAAAATGATTAGTATACAGGTGTGTTTCAAACGGACCTCCATGTAAACCCAGGCAACGCTGGGTACCCATGCTAGTATATATATATATATATATATATATATATATATATATATATATATATATATATATATATATATATATATATAAGGGGGTAGTCACCAACAATGTGCATTTTTTTACATTATTTTATTATTCCGTGTCTTGGTTTTTCTTTGAGAATTCTGTTTGGATCATTGTAATAATGTTTTTAAATCATTGAAATCGTTTTTACGCGTTTCAGACGTTCTGCGAAGCGTCCTCGTCAGAAATTATTTTCAAATGTGTTGGAGATGTAAAAATGGCATTTTCGTAGTTTGTTTGAAGTGTTTCCAAGGGGTTGAGGCGTGTACATCTCCAACACATTTGAAAATAATTTCTGACGAGGACGCTTCGCAGAACGTCTGAAACCCGTAAAAACGATTTCAATGATTTAAAAACATTATTACAATGATCCAAACAGAATTCTCAATGAAAAACCAAGACACGGAATAATAAAATAATGTTAAAAAATACACATTGTTGGTGACTACCCCCTTATTTAAATATACATCTGTCTTTCGTTGGAATTTCTTAACCCATATTATATATATATATATATATATACATATATATATATATATACATATATATATATATATATATATATATATATATATATATATATACATATATATATATATATATACATATATATATATATATATACATATATATATATATATATATATATATATACATATATATATATATATACATATATATATATATACATATATATATATATATATATATATATATATATATACATATATATATATATATACATATATATATATATACATATATATATATATATATATATATACATATATATATATATATATATATATATATATATATATATATATATATATATATATATATATACATATATATATATATATATATATATATATATATATATATATATATATATATATATATATATATCCTGAGCTGTCAGCTAGACTTCAACCTTTGTCTCATCAACGAAATGTTGCATCTCTCTGCCTGTTTACAAGTATTTTAATAGTAGGTGTTCCAATGAACTATAAACTCTTGTACCCCGCCCCGACGTAAGTACCCCCAACAAGCAGCAAAATCTCACATCTACACAGTAGACATCCCCAGATGTCAGAAAGCCTTCTACTCGAATAGTTTCTTCCCTAAAACTGCTAGACTCTGAAATGACCTTCCGGGTTCCTACTTTCTGACTGTACTGATATGAAGAAGTTCAAGTATAATGTAAACAGACATCTTGCTGCTCAACTCCCTACATAATATCCTTGCAATTAATGTCCCATATAGTAGCCATCTACATCAAAGCAGCGCTGTGCTTTGTTTGGGCTGAAAATGCAATAAAAAAAAGAAATTAAAATTAAAAAAATGTATATACATATATATGTGGTATCAGAATCAGTATAAAAAAATTTGAGCTTATTTTCTATTGACAAAAACGATTCCTTTAATTATCTTTTTTATTTGATTTTGTTTAAAACAAAATCTCCCACTGCTTGTAGAAATGGAATAACAAATATTTATTGATTTTAAATGACATGTAAAACTACAATCTATAGATCACACCAGTCAACATGTGTCTTTACGTTTGAAAAATATCTGCACATTTAACGTGTTTTTACGGTAGTCGAGAGAAACTAGCAACTTTATACTTAAATATTTAAAGATTTATAAAGGATCAGAATCGAAAATTGTATTAGAATCAGACATTTAGTACAGAATCGATTAAATATCAGAATCGGAAAAATATCAGAATCGTCCCATCACTAATATATATACATACATATACACACACATATCTACATATATATGCATGCATATATACATACATGCATATACACCTATATATACGCACACACATATATACCTACATGCATATATACCTATATACACACACACACACACATATATACATACATGCATATATACCTATATATACACACACACATATATACATACATGCATATATACCTAAATATACACACACATATACATACATGCATATATACCTATATATACACACACATATACATACATGCATATATACCTATATACACACACAGATATATACATATATATATATATATATATATATATATATATATATATATATATATATATATATGAATAAATAGATATGGAAGTGCATAAAACAAAATTTTATACCGTTCCATATCTATTTATTTATACTGTATTATAACCAAACACCCTATTTCTAATCATTTGTATAGCTATGTAATTCCCATTAAACTCTACACCATTTTATAATGCCACTTTTATATTTTTTGCTTTAGTATTTGATATATTTATAAATATCCCGATTATTTTTCTTTTTTATTTTTGTATACCTCTGAGTCCATTAATTTTTTTACCCTTCTTTCCAGATCAAATACACATCCAACAAAATTCCCTCTTTTCTTAGATTTTCAAACCCTCAAACTTCCCTCATTTTTCCTAATTATTCATCCAATATTCTTCCAACTATTCTTAATTTTTACTTGGATCACGCAATTGTTGAAAACTCAATACAAATAATATGACATGTTTTTTAACTGTAATTAACTGGACGTATGTTAAATATCTACTAAATAATTGTCTTCCTAGTCAAAATTCTAGAGCTTTTATATAAGTTATACAGGACGTATGTTAAAATATAATCGAATAGATGTATATTAATATTGCATCTGTGATAAATATCCCAGAAAATCTTTTCACGTTATATAAACCCCTCATACCCCCAAAAACGTCTGCCGTGTTGACACTCGTAAACTCATTTCAAATATATTAACCCATACCCAGCCTTTTTTTTAATTCAACTGATTTTGTCCATGGCATATATCTATGCTTCTTTCTTGCCTTCTCTTTCCTTTTCCTTCTTTCTATCTCTTGTCTTTATATAAATATTTTTTATTATTATGCTTTTCTATCTCTCTATATTTTTCTTGGTTTCTTAATATGTATAAGTGTCCCCAAAAAGCATATCCTATTCCCTTCTTATTTTTGACTTTTACCATCTGAAGAAACAGACGGGAGACTCCTCTATCTGCTGTAACAATTGCACTGGTCTTAGCTAATATTTTGAGGTTGTAAAATAAAAAAAAACATATATATATATAGGTTAATATTTCCCAAAAGTAAAACAACCAATGAATTTTTAACGTGGTTGCTAAGTAGCACAAGATATATTTTTTATTCATTTTACATATGCAATTATATGTCGCTCTACATTGATGAGCATGTTTCGGTCAGCCAGTTACAAGTAACTCAAGACTTCTTCAGGCGATACTACTTATACAAAAGTAGAGTTCGTAATGAACATTAAGAAAAAAAAATGCAGCACATATTAATCAAGGCGGTAGTCACGTGATATTAAAAAATATAATCTAATGGCATTTAAATAAGTGAAAAAGAAAGAAAAAAGGAAAGGAGGGAATAAAATTAAGATATAAATATAAAAAAGAAAATAATAATAATAATAATAATAATAATAATAATAATAATAATAATATTTATACACCAATAAATCAAAAATACAAAAAAAAAAAAAAAAAATCAATAAAGGAACATGGTTTATTGGTGTATAATTTTCAATTTTATTATTATTATTATTATTATTATTATTATTATTATTATTACAAGTGGAACTCAGCGTGAAATAATATAAATTATTTGAGCGGAAATATTTTTTGTTTGCATATGGTGTCATTAAGCTGACTACATGGCTGGTATTGTTATTGTCAATAATTAATTATCAGTTATTACATAATCATGTCTACTTCCTTAACACGTAAGCAAATACATTTTCGAAATTATTTCATATTTTTTAGTTTCTAATCTTTAAACTAGTCAGATTTTAATACCTTTCAGTTTCTAATATCTGAAATAGACAGATTTCAATTATTTTTTAGTTTCTAATATCTAAAAGAGTCGGATTGATCAAAATAATTTTGAATCTCTGATGTTTAGAATTGTCTGATTTTATTTCTTTTTAAATCTATTGTTTAAAATTCTTGTGGGGTACAAATCACCCCTATTTGAGAACTAAGTGGAATCATCCAGTCCTATGAATACCACTGGTTTCAGAGACTAAATGGAGACACTTATATCATGTTTAACCGCATGCTACGAACACGTTCCTCTCATACCACTTTAGTGGCTCGTGTATTCTTTATGATAAATACATATTATATTTTACACACGTTACACTACTTGTGGTTTCTTTCATTTGCAACCTCTAGCACGGGTCTACAACAACTGGCTGACGAGGACGATTCAAGAACTTCCCGGATGAATCTACAATAATTGCTAACAACAACTGAATGACGAACATTCACTCTAAAAAAAAACGGCTATTTGAAACAGCATTTGACAACCAAAAGGATTCAAGAAAAAAGAACACGTGGATATTCGAAATAATTTTTTCCTACACTCGGGGGAAATTCGAAACCTTAAGAGTATTTATTTTTCAAAAGTTCGGTGAAGAACGGTGAACATTACTTGTTAACGTTGGGGGAAAGAAAACAACGTTCGAGCGTAAAAATCCACAAACACAGAATAAAGAACACTTCGAAAAAGTAAAACAATTCTAGCCGGAAAAAGTATTTAACAAAGACGTCGTCCAATAGCCTTATCTTCCTGTTAAAAAGCTACTAAAAGAGAACGTAACTACGAGTTGAAACAGAACTAATGCAACAAATTGTGTGGAGAATAGTTACTACTGAATTAACGAGACCAAGTTTTCAGTAAGTAGAAAAAAAAACTTTTTTCCATCCCTATAAAAAAGCAATGTTGAAAAAAAACTTTGTCGTTCTAAAAAAACATGTCTTGCTAATACATCGTATCGTTAAAAGGCATTAGCATTGGAAAAAGAAAAAAAAACTCCTGCAAAAGTAAATGATAGTATATTTTATTTTATTGGCTAAAGCAAGTATTCACATACAAAAAAAATGTCGGATTTTAATCCGATTAGAATAAACTTTTCACTGGTCGACTGGACTGCACGTCGTAGAAGAAAAAAACAATTTCGCTAAGCACGATAAATAAAGTGTTAACGAGAAAAGGACATTCTTTTTCGCACAAAGATCAAAAAGAATAGCCAATATTAAATAAATGTTATAAACTCTCTTTCACAGATAAGTAACTTTTTCTTTTTAAGGAAAAAAGAGGGAAAAATGTGTAGGATCAACAAGGAATTGAACCCAGTACCTACACGTGATGAAAATTGAAAAATGACAAACGATATCTACTGCTTTCTGTATAAATGCAAACGCCGAATTATTTTCTCAGGAAAATTGCCACACGAGGAATTAAATATATGAAAGAAATATTTGTTAAATAGCCAGGAACGAATTTTGTAAAGGTTTTTTTCTATAGAGTTGGTACTATAGGAAAAGTAATTCAACGATTTGGGTTGTTTCTGAAAAAAACTCATTTTGTCATATGAAGTAATTCCATACAGTCAAAAAAAAAAAAAATGGGCGACTTTGCAAAACAAATTTTGGAAATGGTAAAATTCCAACAAAGTCAACAATTAGAACTTGAAAAAAAGTTCAGAGAACAATTGGCAATGCAGAAACAAAACAACGAAATGCAACTGACAATAAAAACACAGATGGAAGAGAAACAGTTAAATTTAATAAAATATCTGGAAGAAAAACAAGGAAGAGAAAAGAAAGAAATGAACAAACGAATATTGGAATTGAAAAAATTACATTTAGAGTAACAAAACCAGTCAGATAAAAAAATGGATTTGATGATGCAAGTTTTAGTGAATACGGACAGCGGAGAAGAAACCAGCACAGCTTTTTCCCAAAATGCGATCTGGTCAGCTATTGATACATTTCACTGTGCTCCTGAGGAAGACCTAACGTTTGAGGCATATTTCAGAAGATTTGAAGACCTTTTTAAGATTGATTGCAGTGCATCAACTGATCAAAAGAAGGTTCGTTTATTGCTACGGAAGTTAGGTACATCTGAACATAACAAATTCGTGGACTATATTTTACCAAGGAAAACCAACAAATTGTCGTTTGACGAGGCAGTCAAACTATTAATGGAGTTATACTGTCCAAAAAAAGAAGCCTTTTTCATAAAAGATGGAAATGCATGAAACTTACACGTAAGGAGAATCAGGACTATACAACTTTTGTATCTATAGTTAATAAGCACCGTGACGATTTCAAATTGTCATCATTAACGGCGGACAATTTCAAATGCTTAATATTCACACAAGGTTTAATAGCCACAAAAGACACCGATATAAAACGTTGTGCTCTAAATAAATTGGAATTATAACCTAATTTGACGCTTCAGAAACTGGCTGAAGATTGTCAGTGGTTCGTGGCAATGAAGCAAGATTCCCGAAACATAGAGGAAGCAGGTATCGCTCACATTAAAAAAATATGCTTAAAAAATAAAGGACACCTCCCTGCCAACAATTACCAAAGAAGAGGCAAAAAGAACCCTTCAAAAAATTATCAGGATAGACAAAATCCTAGGACCCCTTGTAGCAAATGTGGAGGAACTCATGGGTACAATGCATGTCAATACCATAGGAAAATAACATGTGACACATGCAAGCGAGCAGGACACAAGGCCTCATATTGCAGAAAAAAAGTAGCAAAAAAGCTACGTCAAAGCTGCAAAAATGCGCCTTTCACCAACAGAGAACATAAGGAAATATGTTACTGTGAGAATCAGAAATAAAAAAAGTAAAACTGTAGCTCCATTCAGGGTCGGATTTATCAATTATAAATTTTTACATGTAGAAGCGAATAGGAAAGCCCACGATGACAAAGACGAATAAAGTCGCAAGATCAGTAATTAGTGAAAAAGTAAATTTTGAGGGTGAGGTCGTTATTAATATGTCACTAAAAAGAACGATTAAAAAAGCTAAAAGTTTTCATTCTAAGGAATGCAACAAACTTATTCAGGACCGATTGGATTCAGGAATTTGAATTATGGGACTCGCCAATGAGTGATTTTTGTCATAAAGTCAAAAACTTAACGGCTGAAGCCGACAAACTAAAAAAAGATCTCAAAAAATCTTTCCCAAGTGTTTTCTCCAAAAAGCTTGAATGCTGCACAAAAATAAAGGCGAGATTCAAATTGCTGGACGAAGCAAAACCAATATTCCAAAAGCCACAGAGCGTACCGTTTGCTTCAAGGGAAAAAATTGAAAAAGAATTGGAAAGACTAGTTAACAGTGGGATTTTAACCCCTATTAACTATAATGAGTGGGCAGCTCCTACCGTATACATGAAAAAAAAATCTAAAGAGATTAGGGTATGTGCATACTTTTTGACCGGATTGAATGTGGCACTCAAGAGCCATCACTACCCACTACCAAAACCAGACGAAATATTCGCTAAGTTAAATAGCGGAAAATATTTTTCTAAAATAGACTCAAGCGAGGCTAACCTACAAATACCAGTAGAGGAAGATAGCTCAAAACTTTTGTGTATCTCAACGCGCAAAGAACTTTATAAATTCAATAGATTAGCATTTGGTATAAAAGTAGCACCTGCAATTTTACAACAGGTAATTAATACTTTGCTAAGCGGTTTGGATTTCGTAATAGGCTATCTGGATGATATTCTTATGCGTAGTCAAAATGTTGAACAACATAGAGATCATGTATTTCAAGTGTTTGACAGAATAAAAGAATACGGCTTCACATTGAAGGAAGCAAAGTGCGAATTTTTTTTTTTTAACGAATTAAATACCTTGGTCATATCATAGATAAGGATGGGAGGAAAGCCGGTTCAGACAGCTATAAAAGATATGCACGAACCTCATAATTGCAGAGTTCTTTAGGGCTCGTGAACTATTACCAAATATTCATTAAGAACATGCACTATTAAAAAACGACAAAAAATGAGACTGGACGCCTGAGTGCCAGGCAGCATTTAAGAAATTAAAAGATGTATTAATGTCAGATTTATCCCCAACTCATTTCAATCTGAAACAAGAGATTATTGTCGCAACTGACGCAAGTTCTTATGGGATCGGAGCATGCATTCTACACAAGATGCCTGATGGGTCCACTAAGTCGATCGCCCATGCATCAAGAACTTTATTTCCTGCCGAGAAGAATTACTCCCAAATTGAAAAGGAAGCACTGGGGATCATATTCGATGTTACAAAATTCCACCGATTTTTACATGGTCGTAAATTTAAATTACAAACCGACCATAAGCCGCTTATAACCATCTTTGGCTCTAAAAAAGGTCTGCCAACTTACACAGCCAACAGACTGCAAAGATGGAATTTTTTACATCTGCGAATTAAGTCATGCAGATGGATTGTCGCGATTAATCCTGACATCAAGGGAACCGCTGGAAGACACAGTAATAGCGTCACTACAAAGTGAAAAGGACTATACACAAATACTATGTAATACGATCAAGGAACTACCAGTGACTTTGGAAGATATAATAAGAGAGACTGAAGAAGATAGTTTCATTAAAGAAATGAAACAAAAAATTAAATCGGATGAATCCGCGGTAGAAGCATATTCTATGTGCAATGAGGTACTGTTGTACCGAGAAAGAGTAGTAATCCCAGCTACACTACAAAAGAAAATTCTAAAAGATTTTCATATGGTGCACCCTGAGTCTACACAAATGAAGAGCCTCATGAGGTCCTATGTTTACTGGAAGAGTATGGACACTGATATAGAAGGCACAGTAAAGTCGTGTAAGGGATGCTCATTGGCTGCAAAAGCGCCCCCAATACAATTTAGCCCATGACCTAAAGCGGACTACCCATGGCAAAGAAATCACGTAGATTATGCAGACCCACTGGATGGAAACTATTATTTAATAGTGGTAGACAGTTTTTCAAAATGGTCTGAGGTATTTCGATGTAAAAGTCCAGTGACGGATTTTACAATCAGTGCTCTTCACGAATTGTATGCTAGGTTTGGTGTGGTTGATTTTCAAGTGTGAGACAATGGCATACAATTCACTTCAGCAGATTTTAAAAGCTTCTGCGAGGATTTCCAGGTTAACCACATAACAACGCCAACCTATCATCCCCGATCAAACAGCCATGCAGAGA
Organism: Euprymna scolopes; assembly: GCF_053919585.1. Taxonomy (NCBI): domain Eukaryota; kingdom Metazoa; phylum Mollusca; class Cephalopoda; order Sepiida; family Sepiolidae; genus Euprymna; species Euprymna scolopes. Next base: position 53,283,001 of record NC_136482.1, on the reverse strand, counting down.
GGTTTGTAAACACGCTGAAAAGAGCCTTGTAGAAGGCTAAAGGAACGCCTTCAGAAAAGGCGCTACAACAGCTTTTACAAGTTTACTGAATTACGCAAAATGAAAACACTCTATCAAAGATATTGCCGGCAGAGTTAATGTTCGCAAGAAAAATTAGGCCGGTCTTCGAGAAACTTTTGCCAGAACAGGTGAAACCGCCAAATACTATAGTTCCTAAAAAGAGGTATTTACCTGGTGAAAAGGTATTTTTCCAGGTACACAAAAATAATAGTACAATGTGGGAACTAGGAAAGGTCCAGAAAAGGATCGGTCGGATGGTCTACATTATCAAAAGTCCAAGATTTTCACACAAGAAGTATTTAAACCAAATTCGGAAATGTATAACAGATGACAAAAGACAACCTCCTGCTGATCCAGAAATAATGGACCAGATATATGACACGTTTGACTTGGTAACACCACAAGCAGACGGACAACACCGGTCCTCCAGGAAGAGGAAAATGACCGACCCGATAGAGATCAACCCCAGGAAAAAGGGCTATTATGATCATCCCAGGTGAATGAAAAGCTGAGGAGGGGGGGATGTCGTGGGGTACAAATCACCCCTATTTGAGAACTAAATGGAATCAACCAGTCATATGAATACCACTGGCTTCAGAGACTAAATAGAGACATTCATACCATGTTTAACCGCATGCTACGAACACGTTCCTCTCATATCACTTTAGTGGTTCCTGTATTCTTTATGATAAATACATATTATATCTTATACACTTTACACTACTTGTGGTTTCTTTCATTTGTAACCTCTAGCACAGGTCTACAACAAAAATCATTTAATTTAAATATTTTTAGTCTAGTATTTAAAATTGTTTGATTTTAATACTTTTGATTTTCTCGTCCATAAAATAGTCTATTATCGATGATTTTAAACACTGCTTTTAAGGTTTTCTTTGCTAATAACTAAATAAAGAAAAACAAGATGATGACAGCTTTTCATTATTAGAAAAAATTTTGTAAAAACCCAAGTTTTATCTATTAACGAACAAAATACATCTACATTTTAAGAATAACTTGATGAATTTAGAAATAACTGCAAAAAATAAATTTACTAGGACATTTCTTAATGAATCATTACTAAAGAAAGATGCAGAAATTTCAAAAGATTAGCAGTTAAACATCTAAAGGATTAAACTAAAAATCTTTGATATAATTGCCTACCTGATTTGCCGGATTATAAATTCACAGATATTCTTTACTTAAACTGATCGGTCAGAAGGCTATACTTTTATTTTACTCATAACAGAAGAAAAGGGGAAATGGATTAATGCTATTTCGAAGAGTATTTCGATTGAAGGCGAATCAAAATTATCAAACTAAACTTGAGTTTGATTTGTTTTAATCATGTGGTAGCCAATGTCATTTACAGAACTTCTTGTCTCTCACGATTATTTTAATTTAAAGCGTGAGCAGAAAAACAATCAATTAAGTATCAAGCAAGCAAAACAGCAATATGTTGATAAGTATATTGTTATATTTCCATAAACAAATAATAGTAAAAGAAGTAGGTTTTACTGATCATAAATATAACCTCGTTTTCAAAAGTGGAAACGCCTTACAGACGTTAAGTTTACAATTAATTGAACAAAAGTTCTTATTTTATAGCTGGGGAAATTTGCAGATGTATACATTTTCCAACAGAATTAGGGCTTAAATGGCTATAATAAATTTGACAGACGATCATATAATATCTACATGCTCAATCATACATGCTTTTCTTTTATATTACAAAAAGGAGTATTTATAGCAGGGGCGGAGTGTATCTCAAAATAAGAGTGCTTGGTTTTCTATTGTTGTCAGCAAAGCTGTGAAGTCAACTCTAACTTGGATTCATGCTATTTCCAAGAGTATTCTATTGAAAGTGAATACAAATTGTCCAAGTAAACTTGAATTTAATTTACTTTTATCACACTTTACATCGGTATCTACCAGTCATGACTGCTTATTTTAAAGTTTTCCAATATTTAAACTGTCTGCTAATTCTTTGGAGATTAAAAAAATTGACTCGTCTCCTAGTATTCTTATGAGTACGACTTCAGCTCCTTCCAAAACTTTTGACTGCAACTTCGACTTAAGAGGTGAACCAGTTAATTCTGTTACCTGGCCATAAATATAACACTCTTGTCTTAAAAAGTTTAAAAAATCTTAAAGATGTGTAGTATCAAGGTGACATTTGAAGTTAACAAATATTGTTGCTAGGATGGGGCTGTAATAAAAACATGTTCAGGCGAAGCAAAATATTAAAAAGAATCAAATATATATATATTTTTTTAAATCAGCAAAATACAAGAGTCAGCAAAATATGAAAAAGAATTAGCAAAACATTTGTGCATTTTTCCGCAGAGACAAAAAGAAAAACTGGGGGGAAAAAAACTGGGAAAATATCTTGTCTATGCATTCTTCAAACATATTTCAAGTGAAGTTAAAATTAATCAAAACTAACCAAAAGTTATGTTTCTTCATTTTTGAGATAAGGATTGATAATTTGGATCATTTGGACTACTATTCTCATCTTGAATGTTATTTCACAACATTTTGGCTGATGTAACCTCTGACTTTTTCAGGTGTAGCTTGTCAAATTGGGAAATCTTTCTGTTAAACTCGAGAATCTGTACAAAATTTTGAATGAAACACTTTATTTAATCCACAGAAGTAGAATGCTCTCGTTCCATCGGTATTCGCACTTGTATTCTTAGTATCGCCTGCATTAAGATTGAATCTTCATTTAGAACTGAATTTGTCTAGTACTTTATCCATTACACCAAATAAAATAACATTCAAGATGAGAACACTAGTCTGAATAATCCAAATAATCTTAACCAAAAGTTGTTAATAGAAATTAGAATAACAATGGATTTACTTATTTCTAGGCAATTTAGCTTTATGCATAACAGAATTTGAAACATAACATCACGACACCAATTATTTGAGCAATAATATCATAATTAGAATAGAGTGACCTCTCTCTAACAAATGCCACTCTTGGAATTGTTAATAAAATTCATTACTTTCTACAGTTTCACCATATTTGGTATGAATAAACTTTGATCTATATCTGACTTGTCCATCAAGTTTAAATTATAAATATCCAACAGTCTTTGTTTTGATAACATGCAAACACACTTGATGATTGTCTCATTAGTAGGAAGTGTCATCCTGAATAGATTTCACATTTATTTGGCCTTAATCACTCCAGATATTATCTTAAAAATAATATCTGTCAATCCTTACCATCAAAAGCAAACAAGCAAGGACCTTCACAAGCAAAAGCAGTCGAATTCAGGTTTACTTGTAATGCAGATGTGAACATTTACAGCATATCATTGAACAGTGTTTAAACAAAAAAAAAATTGCTATACATTTATAACTCAAACTTGGTGGACAAGTCAGACAAAGACAAAAAGTTTATTAGTACCAAATATGGTTGAACTACATGGAGGATACTGAATTTTATCAACGAATCCATGTGAGAGTGACTTTTGAGGGGATACTTTAATAACAGCAAAGAAAATGAATGAATTCAAAAACTTGACTGAATAAAATAACTTATTTTCATAAATCTACAAATAAAGTAGGACAAAAGTGTATTTTATTCGTTTTATCTAAAACCAATTTTTTATTTTTAATGAATGAGTATAAAAAAGTAATTATTATGCAAGGATTTTTGAATGGAAATTATAATTAATCACAGTAAAAATAAAAATGATTTTCAGAACAATGAAATGAAGGTAATTCTTATTCAAAGCTAAGTGTCCAACTATGATCAAGGGCAACTTGAAGGTTCTATTTTCATTAAATGCTACACTAAGGTGTAGGGTAGAGATTGCTCCACTTGCTCTTGATACTTACCTTATAATGCTGAGAATTATCATTATTTTCATGGAAAGTGCTCGAATGAACTCCAACCCATGCCCCCCCCGCCAAACTTTAAAAAAAAAAAACTCGACTAGCTACAACCACTACATACGATTTTCCCTACTCTTTATTTGTGCCTACATGTAAATGCAGATTCCATGAACAAAGCTTTTTTCCCAGAACTGCCCGTCTGTGGAACACTGTTCCGCTGGCCTGCTTCCCAGATGAATACAACATAATAGCCTTCAAATCCAATGTAAACAAGCTCTTGTTGAGCCGTCTCCATGAATATTCCCAATTATATCCAATTTATAACATTAACAGTTACTAAACTTCCACCTTACCTCCATTAACCCTTATCCACGAGTGGCCCTCGGGCCTTGATAAGTGGTGATTCCCAAGTAAAAAAAGTAAAAACATTGCAAGGGGACATTAAACATCATATTTTAAAGTCTGATTTGACACGACCAAGGATTGAACTTCCTGACATATTAGTGAACGTTATTACCATTATTCCAAATGGATAGGAAACTGTTACTGAGAGACAAAATACCTTATTTGTTGCCTTAATATTGCAGTAAATGATCTATAACCCTGTGAATAGAAATGCGTTGTCATTACAATTTATCAATATTTACAACTAAAAATTTCACTTTTGAAATGTTATTGTCGAATCTTTGCTATCACAAAACACTCTGCATTGTCAGAGTACAAAATCTACTCCAAAATCTAGTTAACGGAAACTTCTTTCTCACAGAAGAGACGTTACTAGTCTCTCTCTACTTTATCCCTATTTCCATAGAAGGTGTTCGACTGAGTTTCAATCCTTGATTCTTTTTCATAACTAGCTAGAACACCCTTTTTGGGACGAGTTCATAGCAGAGAGTGTATTTATCTCCCTCCCATGGTGGAATGATGTGACACAAGGTTGGAAAGTGGGATTAAAGAGTCAGTGCCTTAAAGGAAGAGCAATTTGCCCTGCAAAAAATTGCCTGGTCAGTCTCATTGGCTTTCCCTGATAGGGCGCCTCAGGCAATTAACAATAACCTAACCTTTTCTCAAGGGGAGAAAGCAAAACTTGAGAGGTCAGACTGCTTAGAACTGCACAGGACTGGCAACATAGTGCAGTTAATAGCGGGGGGGGGGCATTTTAAAAATGCTTTAGATTATGTTGGCTTTGGTACTAAGGGAAAAGGTCATTGGCTGAACTGAAGGGAGACTTGCTTAGAATCTTTCAAAAATTCAAAACTCTAAAACACTTGAAAGTGATCAAAAACATGTGGATATGATAAAAAAAAATGTGTGAAAATAGACGTTAAAGATTTTGTAACTGAAGTGTATGTGTGTCAAGAGAGTACAGACTGCCCCAAAAAGCCTTTAAAGATTGCCACTGGTGAAGTCACAAAATATTTGATGCAATCACTAACTGTTATGATATAAGAGAGATTATAAATTATGAGTTTAGAAAAGTTTGAATTTGTGGAGTGGTCGACTCCATCAACTATTCTCTAAAATTTCTCAAGAGACAATCATTTTATCCCATTAACCTTTATCCTCGAGCAGCTTTTTGGTCTTTTTTAACATTCTCAGTGGGGAGTTGTGCAGCAAGATGTTTTTCACATTACATTTCAATTCATGCATGTTTGTACAACTGAAGAAATGGGGAATCAGTCGGGAATTCTAAAGACAAGTGGTCCAAAGAAAGAAGCTATTTAAATAGGTTTTTTGGCATCTTGTGTTCTCTACAGTGAAGGGGTAGAATTTTGCTGCTATTTTGGTTCGCTGGAGAATCGAAAGTGTTCATGATATGTCTGGAACTTACATTATTATTATTATTATTTGATTTTAACACGAAAAAGATCATTAGAAAAATCGAAAAAGATGAAAACGGTATAATTAAAAGAATCCTGATATTTTTAACAATGTTTGGTTAAATAAAAAAAATGCTGCCTACATACACACAACATGTATGTTGCAAAACATAAATGTTGTGTGTATCATAAATACAGCAACATATATATTAGTGGCGGTGGGATGATTCCAATATTTTTCCAGATTCTGATACAATTATCGATTCCGGACTAAATTCCCGATTCCAATTGTAATTTTGTCCCGATTACCAAAACACACACACACACACACACACACACACACACACACACACACACACACATCTTAGATGTGCATATACTTTTTCAAAGGTAAAAACACACTTGTGTGGGGATGCTCTATAGATTTTAGTTTTATTAATAGTTTAAAATCAATAAACATTTATCATTGCATTATTACTACCAGCAGTGGAGGATTCTGTTTTAAACAATATCAAATAAAAAGATAATAATTAAAGGAATCGTTTTTAGCATCGGAAAATAGGCACAAATTTTTTTGATTCTGATACCTCAAAATGTTGCGATTTTTCCAATTCCCAATTCCAATTCCGATTAATCGTCGCAACACTGATATATATATATTTAATAATCTATTGAGCTTAGATCAGATTGCTTTGTTTGAATCAGGGAAAAGTAAGTTTGCAAAGTCAGTTAAATATTAAAAGGAAAAATTACAAATTAGTCGGTTTATGTCCGCTATATCTCCATTTTTTCTATACTTCCGGTTTAAGTAATAATACTACTACCCGTTGATATTCTTTTTTGTTTATGATAGAATATCCCAATCTTTTGGTTATTTCCTTTCTTTATTACTTTCAACTTTTGATAAACAGAAAGAGAGTGAGTGCGAAAAGTGACAGTTATAGATTCTGTATAAACAGAAAGGTGCCAAACAAGATACAGTGAGAGAGGGTGAAAGTGATAAATAAAAATTTAATAAGATATTAATCATTTGATGAATTCCGGCTAATTAGAACAATTAAAATGAAAGTTTTTTTCTGTCATAACTCATTCCCAAAACTGAGGATTATTTTATCATTTATTTTGTATGAGTAAAATATATTAAAAAAAAAAAAAAGCTTTAAGCAAACTGATCTTTAATATAATGATAGATACAGTAATCCTTGAACAGTTTAAAAGTATTTTATTAGTAGAGGTACATAGATTTTCTGTTCATCCTAGGCAGAGAATGGCACAAGAATACACTGATATACTAATAATAAGCTAAAGTGCTAATTCTTATATAAATGATAATGGACATAGTTTGTTTTGGACGTAAATTCTTTTTGGCAGTAAAAAAATGTGATTACAAATCTGGTAAATAAGTATTTTAATACTAAACAACGATAAACTTGAAGGAAATTAACTTTTAAACAATTTTTAATCATTTGAATACAGAAACAATATTCAAAGTTAAGGGAGGCAAATTTTATCTGAATTTCTGAACTGAGAATTATGGTCATTCGGTACAAGTGGGTTTGGATTTGATTCATGCAACAAGTTGATTGACATTTCTAACAACTACATTGAGAAAACACTTATCAGACTAAATCAATTCATAAATTTCTTTTTTATATATCTACATAGGTGTAATAAATATATTAAAATTTAAAATCAACAAACTTTTTTTACTTACAAAAGATTATATAACATTAGAAGAAAAACAACCTTCCTTATTGAAACCAAAGCAGTAATGTTTTTTTATAATATCAACAATCAAATTCAATGATATTTTTACTAAACCTGCGTTCTGTAAAACTCAATTTTTCTGAATGATCATATCATTTCTTTTTATTTAATTCCATTAGTTTTAAATTAGCATCATGTCATTTTCATTAAAACTTGAAAATGATGAAAACTCATGAAATATATATATATATATATATATATATATATATATATATATATATATATATATATATATTGTTGTTGTTGTTGTTGTTGTTGTTGTTTAAAAAGTGGTTTAAATATATGCGTAGCAGAATCAAAAAGTAAAAGCTTCTTTTGTATAATTGACAAAAATAATGTTTGCTATTAAAAAAAAATTCTATTATTATCTCTAAATATAAAAATCTGAACGTGGAATGATGCAAACAACTTTGTAAGAACTATTGAAGCAGCCGAGTGTTTTTTTTTATTATTATTATCATTTACCAGCTTGATTCTATTAATGTAATTCCAAGAAATCAATAAAAAAAGGTTCAAAAAAAAAAAAAGTAAATATGCTCTAAAGTGAACGTGTAATTTTAATAAGAATAAAGAAGAAAGAAGAAAACTAAGTTGAACATATTAATGTTTGTGAAGAATTTAGATTTAAGAAATAAATTTAGATAGCTTTTTAAATGCTTATAGTTGAAAGTGAAGTAAATGAAATTGATACTACTTATATATATATATATATATATATATATATATATATATATATATATATATATATATATATATATTAGAAGAAATATTCTTGAATAAAACAGTTTTGCACCACTTTTAGGTCCCCTTATGAAGATCAAAATCAAGATAAAATGGATCAATTTCAATGCAAATCTAATATATTTGAATCGTTAAATGGTAGGATGTTTCCCCTAAAAACCCTTTAATGTACTCCAAAGAAACAGAAACTTGTGAAATATTTATTAATTAATGTATAATATATTTCACAAAAATCGCAGATATCTGAATTTTCACGAGGAACTTCTGTCCCCCTTTTACACCTTTAGCAAAAAAACTCAATTTAAATAACTAAAACCCACATTTAGACCCTTTACGCCTAGCAGATGTGTTCTAAAATTTAAAATGATCAATTAATTAGTTTAGAAGTAAATCCTGTACATAAACATATTAGCATAACTAACTTTATAAAGATATGTGTTTGTGCGTATATGTGTGTGTGTTTGAGATAAGTATTTCGTAAACTTTTATTGAATTGTTTTTTTTCTATGTTTGTACGAGACAATTAGATGTTAAGTTTTTTTTTATTTTGATCACATCTATGTGTAATGTGTATAATAAGAAATAAATCTCAGTCAAACTCCAAAATAAAAATAAAAAGTGTTTTCAAATAAATTCTTCTATTGATTTTCCAAAATACTTTTTTTACAATTAACTGATGAGAACTGCGAGCACTTACAACATAAACGAACAAAATCTCTGCTCAATAACTCACTAGAGAATTCTATAAATGTTGTTGATAATTCTGTCAATTATAATAATAATAATGATACAAATGACAAAAATAAGAACAATATTGTTCTTAGTCTTCTATAAATGGGAAAATAACAAATTAAAAAAGCAATTAAATGTGCATGTCCAATATTTTGTTTTTTATATTGTTCTTTTTTTTTGGTCAATGTTTGTCATCAAGCCTTTCATAATTTTGATTTTCCTTGTATTTTTTTGTTGTTTGGTTGTTTTTATCGATTTTTTTCTTCTTCATATTTCATGACTATAATAAAAAAAAAAAAGGGAAGACGTGAGTATAAGTAAGGTCTAGGTGTTACGTACCTCCTCTCGGTGTGATGCCATCTTTCTTCAGTATCACAGCAGCTACACAGATTTGAAATATTTATAGCGGTTGATCCTCGACCAGGGGATATGAGCGGGGAGAGAAAGAGGAGAAGGTGGAGCCAACTTGTAAGAGATCAAGACAATAAATGAATGGTGAAGCCAATTCATTTGTGTGTCTTGAATAATGGGTGGGTGGGTGTAACCATTCGACATTTAATCAGTAAACAACAAAAAAATCAGCGTCCAACAAAACAACAAAAATAACAATGGGGTGTCCAATACATGCACCCTTTTTTTTAAATAAACTTTTTTTTCATTTACATTTGTAAAGATTAAAGTTTTTAAGTAAAGGTGTGGAAGTAATAATGTTTCACTTAACTTACTCATTTGTGGAGAGAATATAATTAAACTATTAATATATTAATTGGTATGGTGCCATTAAATATTGATGAAATATGAAATAGTTTTTGTAATAAAAAGGAAGCAAAAAGAAAATAAAAGGAGATAAATAAAAAGGGAAGAAAATATAAAGAAGAAAAAAGAAATAAAGTAAACTGAAAGATAAAAAGAGAAAATAAATTCATATGAAACAAAAATTAAACTTTTTATTATTAGAAATAATAAAAAGACAAGCAAAAAAGACAAAAGAGTGGAGTTAGCAAGGGAATATGAAAAAGGGGTTAAATAAAGTGGGTAAGTGTCAGACAGAAAATTGGACAACAAAAAGAAGAAAAAAAAGATGATCTGAGAGAGAGAGAGAGAGAGAGAGAGAGAGAGAGAGAGAGAGGGAGGGAGAGACATAGAAATAAAGTAAAAAAAGCACAAAATGATTTTTTATAATGTAAAACGAAGAGGAGATGAAAAAGAAAACGAAGAGAAAGAAAAATACAAAAATGAACAAAAAGAAAAGAAGGAAAAAGAAAAACAGAAAGTTGAAAAGAAGAAGAAAAAGATTAAGGATGAAGAAGAAGAAAAGGGGAAGAGGGAAAAGAAAAGGAAAGAAAGGAAGAAAGAACAAAAAGTAAAAGAGTTAAGCGAGACAAAAATGGAAAAAAGAGAAAAAAAGGGAAATGAAAAAGAAAGGAAATAAGAAAGGAAAAAAAGAAAAAGAATAAAAAAAAACGAAAACAGAAAAGACAAATAAAGAAGTGGAAAAAAGAAAAAGAAAGGAAACAAGATAAGGAAAAGGAAGGTAAAAGGAAAAGAAACAAAAACGAAAAGAAAAAAGATAAACAGACAAACAAAAAACAAAGGACACAGAAACGAAAAGAGAAAACGTGATAAAAAGTGTAAATTGTAAAAGAAGATATTTTAAATTCTAGGAACAATAAAAAAAAAAAAGATAATATTATCATAGGATAAGAATTCCCAATAAAAATTCAATGTCAAATGTCAAGTAAGTAAATGTATCCAAAAAAGGGCTAAAATCATCACATGGTCTTATGAACACCTCCTCTGACAGGGAAAAGTTCATTTGAAAGAGAAATACCTTTTGTTGATTGGATTTTCTGTGTGTCAATCTTGTCTTTTGAATGGATCATCAGAGAGAGAGAAAGAGAGATAGAGAGAAAGAGAGAGATAGAGAGGAAGAGAGAGAGAGGGGGCATCAGAGAGAGAGAGACAGAAAGAGAAAAAGGAGAGAGAATAAAAAAGAAAAACAATTCATACCAGCTGGGAGACAGAAGCCACCCCTACATTAACTATTTCCACTAGTTCTGGCCCAAACACCTACTGTGGGTTCTTCAATTTCCAAGTAACAAAGCTATACACATACACGCACACACACATATATATACATACGTACATGTATACATTGCTCATGTATTCATGTATAAAAGCATAGTCATACACTTTCACGCGTCCGCATGTTCATGCACTGAGAAAAGCACGTGCACACACGCACACGCTCACACACATCTGCATATACATTTGCACACCATTGAAACTAAGAGAGAGGAAACTGCTAAACAAAATCAATACATTTCAGCCGATGATGAAGAAACTCACACAATAAAGCAACAGAATTTTCGACTGGGAAACTATACTTTTATACACTGTGTCCATTAATGTGTCCATTAAAAAAAAATTTAATCTACATAAATCAGAAAACTGTTCGAATTCAATATTTTAACATTTACTTAATAAATTAAATTATAACTAATACCAATTTTTAACTTTAAAATCATAGCAATTTTCAAACGAATAAAAGTTTGACGGATGCGCAGTAACATCTTCATCAATATTAAATATATATATATATATATATATATATATATATATATATATATATATATATATATATATATATAGATATATATATAGATTATATTTACATTATTTAGATTGTTGTACTCATTGTGGTTGGAATATACGTTTCGACCGTTGTATTCTTCCAACATTTTCCAGATGACTTTTGCCATAGTCGGTAAGCTCTAGAAGTTAAGAACTCAACACCAAAAACATAACAATGATGAGGATAACAGTGTTAATAATCATAGAGGTTTTATTTCAGAACTATCAAATAGCAAAAAAAATATTCTTCAATAAAAGATCATTTTCAAGTATTTTTATATAAATATTTATTATCATTACCACAGACACCAGCATTTCAAGCTTATGCAATCTTCAGTGCAGGTGATGCTAATTACTGCAAGCCGAAAGATTTGAACTCAGTTGCAAAGTTATCTTTGATTTTGAAGTCTGTTCTTCAATCTCCAAATCACCATCAATTAACACGAGAATGAATACAATTTAAACTCTATACGATGTTGAACCAGCAGGACGTATACAGTAAGCTTAGTTACATAGTGTTCAACAGCAAAGGACGGAACATCATTTTACACCTAGTTGGACTGCTTATTATAAATTCTCCTAGATGCCCAATACTTGTTTTCTTTTATTCCAACCATTATATATATATATATAACTCAAATGACCTGGTAACGCGTGTCGTAACCCAACATCTGGTTTACGACTTCCAGTTGCGCATGCATACATAAACATAAACCCATAACAGCGTGAACAAATACACACAAATCGCTGGACCGGTTTCGTTTGAACAAATGGCCGTTCTTAGAAAAGCGAATATCTTAAATTTATTGAATAAAAAACTTCAAGATATAGGAAGCAAACGCAAAACGTGATTACAAATAATATGTATAATCATCGACCTATTTCATATATACAATATATATTATACTAAATAATCAACGCGACAATAAAACGTATTGTTTTACTGCGTACGTTTTCAGCGTCCCAATGTTTTTTTTCGGGTTTAAATTATACAAATAAACAATTATTAATACTTTCTGCTTTTTTCTTTATATCGTCCATTTCCGTATTACGTTTAAGCTATTTCCCCGCAATTTTCTTACAAATAAATCTACTTTAACCCCTTGATAACTATAAGAGCATTTTACAATGGCGATTTACCACACCGCCTTCCTCTTTTTTTAATTTATTTTCTATTTTTAATAGACCTTTCTTAAAAACATTCATACATTTTCTTCTACACTACCAACACAAATAAATAACCCTGAAAATATGTTTTTTTTTAATTTGCATTACAAATAAATAATCAACGCGACAATAAAATGTATTGTTTTACTGTGTACGTTTTCAGCGTCCCAATTGTTTTTTTTTTTCGTGTTTAAATTAAAAGATATATCAAAATTTGAATTTAATTTCAAGTATTATGGTATCTGTTCAATGCACATTTACCTATAAGTATGGCAAACCACTTATAATTCAATGGCTGTAAGTTTTTTTTTTTTTTTTAAAATAAACAATTATAAACAGAACGACTCATAGGAATCTATCTATATTCATTTTTCATTTTAATATATTTTCATAGAAATGTTTCTGTTATGTCACAAAAAACTATCTTCTTTACATCACAAGTGTCACGTTCATACATTAATTCCATAGCTAATATAACATACTGACCCAACGGATCACGGGTAATCTAGTACAAAACTCACTTTTAATTCATTGTTTTAATTTACGTTTTTTTCTTATTTCAATTTTTTCCGATGAATAAATAATTATTTACATTAGGTATACTTATGCTTTTTTACTAACGTTCACCCTTAACAAAGCATATCGCCACTGGGACCATGCCTAGGGAAGATGAGCAAGATGTTGGTTTACATTACATTTAAACTTCTGCATATCAGTACAGTCAGGGAAGCAAGTATCAGAAAGGAAATTCCAAAATCTAGCTGATCAAGGGAAGAAACTATTAGAGTAGAAAGCTTTCTGGCATTTAGGGAAGTGGCAGTAAAGAGGTGAGATTTTATTGCTAAGCGGTTTGTCAGAGATATATACATCGAGAGAGCACAAGTGCAGCGAATTCATCAGAGCACATTCCATTAAAATATTTGTAAAAAAAGGTGCAGAGATGCAACATAGCAGCGATGGGGCGAAGGTTGGAGCTTCATTGACAAAGTGGGATATATTCGATTGAAAACTCTATTTTGGACCCTATCCAAGATGGACATGCTAGTGGTAGATGCACCAGCCCAGATGTGGCAACAATACTCCATGCAACACTGCTACGATGGGATAGGGGTTGAAGCTTAGTTGACAGTTCAGGACCTATAAGATTGGATACTCTTCTTTAGACCTTGTCCAAAAGGGAGAGAGTAGTGGTAGGTGCACCAGCCCAGATGTGACAATAATACTCCATGCATGGGTGAATGCTGGCTTTGTGGAGGTACAGGATATTCTCAGGCGTGAGTAATCTTCTAGCATGATAGAGGGAACCCACCTTCTTTGTAACAGCATTTGCAATGCCCTCAATGTATTTGTTACAGTTCATATTTCATGTGAATGTTAAGCCGAGGAGATTGAAGGAAGAACTCTCGGGTAGGGTGTTATTAGTCATGGCTATTAGTGGTTGGGAAGGTTTCTGGTAATTATTAAAAGAAAGCAACTTCATCTTAATAGCTATGTTACCATCCATTTACAACCCTATTCCACTATGGTCTGAAGTTCGTTTTCTAAGGATTCTGTCATTGTCTAAGATATGTGTACATCCGTTTTTCCTCTGCATACCTGTTAGAGTGTTGTATCATTAGCAAATATACCCATCTCGGACATAAAGTTATCAGGGAGGTCTTTTATGAATATCAGAAACATTAGTGCTCCAAGGATCGACTCCTAAGGCACTCCCGTATTTATATCATGCTGTTTGGATGTATGTCCATTAAGGACACCCTGGATGGTCTTCTTATCTAAGAAGGATCTACCGTATGAATTTTTTAAGAAAAAGAAATATCCTTAGTCCATGGCATTTCGAAGCTAGTGACTTCTTATACTTGTTTATTTCTTTTAGTTTTCCTTATTGTTCTGATGATAATATATCTAAATACATTATTCCTTCACTCTCATTCCCAATCTAAATGCTATTAAACCAGTTTTTATCTATATTTACATTTTGTATAATTCTAGCCCTTCTCTTCTGATGAAAAGCATTTAGCTTCTAAATGCCATGTCCTAAAGAGGTTTTCTTTTCTTCTTTTTCTCTCCCTTTTCCTTATTGTTCTGATGATATAATAAAGTTATATATAACTTTTATTCCTCATCTTTTATTTAATACATTTAATTGCTTCTCTTAACAGTGTTGAGCTTTTTATATCTTGATAAGTTTTGTTTTGTGAAAGATATACTCTTTGATAATCTAATTGTATTATATATATATACAAGTTAGAAAAGCATTTCATCCAAGGCATGAAAATTGTTAAACAAAATGTTTTTACTATAGGCTTTAAAAATAAAGGTACAAGATTCAATTTGAAATTTATTTATCTTCAAAGTGCACTTTTATAACTTTTATAAAGTAAGGTATAGAAATTTAATTTAAATTGAATCAAAAAATTACCTTGGATTTATTTTATGTAATGTAACTTCTGTTGCACTTTAAAAAAAAATCATTGAAAATTTCATATCTATATCATTAATTACTAGATGAAAGATAATGTTTTTAAATTGCAACAAAATGTACATTACATAAAATAAATCCAAGGTAATTTTTTGATTCAATTTAAATTAAATTTTTATATCTTACTTTATAAAATTTATAAAAATGCACTTTGAAGATAAATAAATTTCAAATTGAATCTTGTACCTTTATTTTTAAAGCCTATAGTAAAAACATTTTGTTTAACAATTTTTATGCCTTGGATGAAATGCTTTTCTAACTTGTACCTTATCTTTTTAAGATTATATTTTAAAACTCTCTTTCTCTCTGTTTCAGTTTGTATTTCTCCTCACACCACAACTCATTTTTGCAACCCCCTCTTTGTATTATTACAGCTCTGAATAATGAAAATATCAGAATTTTTTAACAAAAACTTTAAAATAACTTTTTTAGATTTAATTTTTTTAAACTTCTTTCAGAATAGAAATCTTTAAAATTTAATAAGGAACATATTTCATATAGGTTTCATTAACAAATATTCAGTAAATAACGAGAAAAATAGAGATGAAAATTTCAAAAGGAATGTATAACTGGTTACGGTCAATAGTAGTCCTCGCCAGCGAAAGTCTTTGTTATTGTTATTCTATTATTATTATTATTTAAAACATTTTGTGTCCTGCTCTTTTACGCGAGGACTTTATATATATATATATATATATATATATATATATATATATATATATATATATATATATATATATATATATATATATATATTCTTCAGTTTAGGTAAACAAAATTACCATAAGTCGCTACAATAAATTTACTGTTACAGTTTTAAAAGACATTGTCAGGCGACAAGAGACCTCTGATCTCATTCAAGGAAATGGAAACTTATAAAAACAACAGGAAAAAAAAAATAGAAAGTGAAAAGAAGAACGGAAGAACGAAAAAGTTTTGGAAACCTTTTCTCAAAATAAAGCGACTAGACTTTCGTTACTTAAATTATGTTAGAATGTCCATGTGTTTTATGTATTTGGAAGTAACGAATCAGCTAAGTAAAACCCAGACATGAGAAGGGAAAGGCGTGAGGCTTTTTCAACAGTCTACAGTCTGTCTCTATGGCAACATTTGCAATATGTATTTTAATGTTTCATGCTAAATTTCATAAAAGATAATCTTGGTTAAATTTGTTGATAAGAACTTGGTTTGAATTAAAAATAAAATTTAATTTTAAAATATTATTAAAATTTATTATGGGTGGCCAAATATTTTAAGTTTTATATAATAATAGGTTAATCTACTATGTAAATATTTTATATTAGTTCTCTGTATAAATAAAATAGTGATCAAAACTCAAACAAAAATAGTGATAAAATATATTAAAAGTACGTATATATATATATATATATATATATATATATATATATATAATTATTTTTTACTATAATAATTAAATACCTACAGACACTAGTGTTTCATCCTTTTGGGAATCTTCAGTGCAGGGTGTCACGATTAATACCAGTCGAACGATTTGAACCCCGCAACACGAGACATCTCTGGCTCAATTAGCAAAGACCTAATCCATTTGGCTACCATTAACCGCGTGAAATAACGTTGAATTTAACCATCTTAATTTTAAATGTTCATTTACGTCAGTCACACAGTGATCTAATCGTTATACGATGATCTATGCATATATATATATATACATATATATATATATATATATATATATATATTTATAAATTACACACACACACACACACACACATATGAATAGATTTTAATTTTATTTGTAGTTGAAAATCAACAAATATTTATTATTTTATCATGCACAAGCAATGAAAAATTAAGTTTAAAAGAAAAAGAAAAACAAGAAAATGAAAAAAAATCGTTTTGGGCATTTGAAAATAGCCACAATTTTCCTCATTCCGAGACTGATTAATCCTCCCAACACTTTATATGTATTTATGTATTATAAATAATATGTTTAAAATTGTCCAAATGGTTATGAAGCAAGGTAACACACCATAGTATGTTCTTATTTTATATTTTGTTGCCTTGATTTTTGCAAATATATATATACTATTATATAAAAGGAACTTTGTGTGCGTGTGTGTGTCTGAATGCGTTCATTCCCTATGGACTCAAAAACGGCTCAGCCAATTTTTATTAAATTTATGAAACGTAGATACTTTATGTACCTGGCAGTGTTCCTAGATAGGTTTTGTATCAGAATGCCTTCGATAAGTATTGATAATCGATAAGTATTGATAACCCAATGAAAGACGGAACAGGCGATTTTGACCGAAGTTAACATCTTATGCAGTCTAACATCACAAGTAAATTTGAGAAATTTTATTACCACAAAAGTCGAAAAGCTCAACATATAAAATCAACGGTAGGTTCTGTGATATGACAGGGGCTCGTTCGAAATGAATGTTTCTGTTTGGAGCGCAATTGAAGCATGATATTGACTTTTACATTTTTCACTTTAATTCAAACCATTATATACAAAAAATAATTTTATACAATCAACAATAGGTTTACTATAGTGGAATGTGTTTAAATGTATTGTGGATTAAGTCACTGCGAGGAGGCATGTGAAGTTTCCTCCTGGTGTACCTTGATGTATCCCCAACTAGAGCAGGTAATGAATCGATTTGATTGAAAAATAGGCGATTTCACCGATTTTGATGACAATAAAAATATGGGAGTGTGAAACGTAGATCACCATTCAATCCCGAGCAACATCGGGTCTCCCTGCTAGTATATGTATATATAGTCATCTACATACAGTACTGTTTCGCTGTTTAACAGCTCATCAGTGCGGCTAGACAGGCAACTGCATCAAGCCAGGATCGAAACCCGACCGCCCAAATGACAGTCAAGGTTTCTCACCATTACGCTATACGGCTGATGCTGCGTGGGTAATGAATTAACAATGTTTTGACATCGTCCAAATGCCTCCGCTCGATTTGTTTACACAAAGAGCGTCGCTTAATATGCTAATGGCAATTTGTATATCACTTTCCGATATGCTCAACCCAAGATAGTTATCCACATACAGTATTGTTTCGCTGTTTCACAGCTCATCAGTGCGGCTAGACAGGCAACTACCTCAAGCCAGGATCGAGATGTGTATATATATATATATATATATATATATATATATATATATATAATTATTTATAATAATTAAATACCTACAGACACTAGTGTTTCATCCTTTTGTGAATCTTCAGTGCAGGGTGTCACAATTAACACCAGTCAAACGATTCGAACTCGGCAACACGAGACATCTCTGGCTCGATTAGCAAAGACCGTATCCATATATATATATATATATATATATATATATATATATATATATATATATATATATATATATGTCATCCACAGACAGTGGTT
This sequence comes from Euprymna scolopes, assembly GCF_053919585.1. Classification (NCBI taxonomy): domain Eukaryota; kingdom Metazoa; phylum Mollusca; class Cephalopoda; order Sepiida; family Sepiolidae; genus Euprymna; species Euprymna scolopes. The sequence continues at coordinate 53,264,359 of NC_136482.1, read as the reverse complement.
TTACCATATTAATGCTCTTCAGTGACATGACGTTTTTTTTGGGGGGGGGGGTCAGCTGTGATTCGCAGTATATTACATTCATCACAAAAGTATATTATTATATATTTCTACATTCACAGTCCAACTGCTGAGTGTGTATGTGCGTGTGTTTGTATATATTCATAAAAAATAACTGTCAACTTAATTTTATTTGTATAACATTAAATGTTACTTTAATATAGCTGGATTATAACACATATGATACGGATCAATACCTGCACAGGTTATAAATTAAGAGGTGCATCAACAGGATGTTGCTAATTTGATAAGCCTTGACAAAAAGTGACATCATTTCGAAACACATATTCAGTATATTAAGAATTAATTAAGTCTATCTACATCTTGAGTATATTGATAATTAATAATTAATATTATTTATCTACGTAAAGAATATTAATTATTTAAATAGCTTCTGGTTTCTACCATTTTTTTATAAAATAATGTTATTTTTAATAATAAAATATCTATATAAATATATATTTTAACATAGTAAACTATAATTTAATAAATACATTGCCTTGAAACTGAAACTAATCATAAGTATTTTATTTCTATATCAAATCAAGTATATTATTAACAGAGACTAAAACTAATATTTATTTAAAAGTGCTCAATAAGTGCATAGAGCTTATAAAGAAATAAATCTATATAAACATTGTAAGGAGTCTACGCAGATCAATCAACGTTTCGACATTTCCATGCCGTCATCAGAACTCCAAATGAATTTCTCAGTTATATATATATATATATATATATATATATATATATATATATATATATATATATATATATATATATACAGAACAACGTTAAAGACTGTCAGTTATAATGTACCAGAATTTATCATTTGATAAGGAACTTAGAAAATAACATTAAGAATTCTTTAATCTTCAGAGTTTCAAAGAATGCGTTCTTTTATTTAGATGACAGAAGAAAGATTGTAATTGTTATATCGAAGCTATTTTGCTGATTCTAGCATAAATTTAAACTGTACAATATGAAACTAATCATATATGCATAAAAGTTAGTAGAAAGAGTTTATGAAATGCAGAAAAATGAAGAGAATATGTAGCGATCAGGTAGATCTAGAAACAAGATGGTCGTAAGAAACAATATTTACATAATATATATATATATATATATATGTATCGTACTTTGGGGTAATTGTGCAAAGTCCGGGGTAATTGCACCAACTAGCTAAGGGCTATTTTGGCAACCATGCATATAAAGAGCACTTTTTTTTAGTTGGCGCAATTACCCTAAAGTATGGTATATATATATATATATATATATATATATATATATATATATATATATATATATATATACTAGAATTTCAGCCCGGTGTTGCCCGGGTGTTTGGATGTGTATGTTGAGAAAAAAAAAGTGGTAGTAGGAAGGCAGGCTCGAACCCGTACCGCAAAGGAGGAAAAGAACCGGGTAAAACCTAACGTTTATGCTGTTCAACCACCGCCAAACCGGAAGCGACATTTTTTTAAATTACGGCTAGACAATCTAAAGGAGAGGATAACTTTAAAAAATATCGGCGAAAAAAGTGACCCCTTCCCCTGTAGAAAAGTGTCTAGTTGAAGGGGAAGATAATGTTTTTAGCCAATTTTTCGATATTTGTCGTATGAAAGGTTGAACTTTAAAACGATACTGATCTTGGTAAAATCCATCGCCTCTATTAAAAGTTTAAGGCAGACAAGCAAATAGACATACATGCATACATACATTTATATATTGGTAACTAAAAATTTTTGACCCAAACTGATGAAAAAGCTTGCCCTATCTCTGAATACCCTTTATGTAAAATTTCAAATATTTAGACCAGAAATTGTCTGAGTAATTTAGTAGAGACCGCAGAGGTAAATTTTTTTTAACTTTGACCCCTATTATGACCCCTTAAAATTTATTGTTTTGGGCTCAAATTAAGTTATTAAGTTAGATCCATGTCCAAGAACCTATATCTAAAATTTCAAGTGCATAAACCCAAAACTGTCGGAGGAGTTTGGTAGAGTTCTCAAAGGTCAAATCGTTGAACTTTGACCCCCTTAATCGCAAAATCTCTGGCCAAAAACCGATCACATCGATTTTCCCAAATCTCACTAATCTGTATATCAAATTTCGAATCTGTAGACTAAATATTGAGAGAGTTATTGCGTAGGGAAATGTACACAGACACACCCACACACACGTTCACTTTTATATATATATATATATATATATATATATATATATATATATATATATATATATATATATATATATAGAGAGAGAGAGAGAGAGAGAGAGAGAGAGAGAGAGAGAGTAGATATCAATCTTAGAAAGGGTATATTTAATTCTCTGAACAGAACAGTTTTCACTACTTTTATGTTCCCGTATGACTTTCAAAATCAATATATAATTCTAGTAAATGTCCAGAATCTTTATTTCAGTTATGACCAATATGTATTACATTGTTTTGTCTTGAAAATGTCTAAAGTTTATGTTTTATTTTGGTTCTTAAGATGAAATTGAAGTTTATTGCTAAATTCTTTTCTAATGAGTATGAATTCAATTCTTTGGAAATTTGAAATATTTAAATTTTCAAATGGCTGGTCGTACCTATATTATGCCCTACAAAAACTCTTCAAAATACTCCATCATCATTATCATTGCCATTGTCATCTAATTGTTGTATTGTCATGGATCTTCCTGACTCTCTCAAACCATCTCACTCTATCCTCCATCATACAAGATAAGTCTTCATATAAGTCCTTTGATAGTTGCTTGTTGGTCTTTCTGCTTTAGTCTTCACAAAAGAAAATCGCTGAAGATTTCATCTTTCGCCCTATAGTAGAGACCAGCAAATCTGGTTCTTCCCTCTTTGATCAAGGCTGAAATTCGGAGAAAGTGTCCATGGAGTTACTCTCTCATGGGTATGCTGCATTCAGTTGATGTTAAGAGCAGCTCTCAACATTCTGGTGTACACACCATCAATTTTCTTCTACAATCTTTTGGTAAAAATTTAATTGCTACTTCCATATATGAGAACTGATGAAATAATTACTTCAACGAAGTCATTTCATCTTGGTAAGAAGATGTGACGTCCAGATGGCTTTCATCTGATTCACCCATTTAGTTAACCATCCACGCAATTTTACTTTACGACTTTTCTACTAAAGTAGATAAATACTCCAATGAAATTTGAGGAATATTTATTAAGTGATGTCTAATATCTATGTTAAAATTTCACAAAAAGCGGAGGCATCTGCTTTTTCACAAAAAGATTCCACTCTCTTTTTATTCCTTCATAATGATTGGTTAATTAGTTTAGAGGTGAATCCGGTACATACAAAAATATAAAGATATATAACTTTCGTATGTATAATATAAGGATGAGCATACAAAAAAATATTGACTGAAAACACAGATCTGTGCTGTTTTCATGATTTAACATAAACTTGATTTTGTGCCAAAAAATTGTGCTCATCTTACCTAATCAGATGAAGTGTTTGAAAGTGCATACCAGAAATTCCTATATTCTGATCTATTTGTAGGTGAATGAAACATGGAAAAGATACAGAGAAGAGTACAACATACAAAAGAAACTGTTCATGAATGCTTGACTCCAAAGTAAAATATGATATGCTTTCTTCTGTCTCATTATTCTTGAGTGAGTCTTAGCCTTGATAAGTGGTCGCCCCATATTAAAATAAATAAATGAAATCTGTGATTTTTGCTTGAACAATCACATGTCCGCAAATAATTTATTAGGATTACCCCTACTTTTTGACTGATCATAATACAAATCTAGATTTCAAGAGTCCAAAAAAAAAAAAAAATTAAAATTATTATTCAGGCTTGGTCTGTTACTACCATTATCACTATTCGTCATGTCGAGAAAGGGTTCATGTAATGGCACAATAGGGTAGATCTTTATAACAATCAGTTAGAAAAAAAACTTGACCGTTAAGAAAAGCTTTTAAAGCTCAGGCCAGTGTAATGAAATGGATTTTCTAGCCAATATTTCTTGTGATTGAAACACGCATTCAAAATTACTTTACAGCAATCACAACGTGTAATAAAAGAGATAAAATAGAAAATTATTTTTGATAAAAAAAAATCTTTAAATAAAATAGAACCGGTTTTGCTAAGTAGTTCATTCTAAAAATAGAACGTGTAGGCACCTGATTCTAATAGCTGAAGTGTGTACAGGGAATTTCATTCAGAAAAAAAAAAATTAAATGAGATTCAAGAGATCAATACCGACTCTCTCTAATCTCTTTTAATCAACAAAAATGTGTCAGAGGAAATCTTTAATATTTTCTTTATGACAGAAATGCAATTCTCTTTAGCATAAAAAATGTATTTCTTTTTTAGATTTCAATTAATTTATTTGTGTCAGCCATTTGCTCTCAAAATATGCCTTTCCATGAATTCATTTATTTATATTAAGTGAAAAATGTTCGCTTCACATCCGGTAATGTGAAAATCATTTAAATCATTTTTTTTTTTTTTAGTCTTTTTGTTTTTGTAATTTAACTTAGTTTACGTCAGACAGAAAACCTATGAAATAAAATGAATTTTACTGTGACATGACTTTTTCTTTTTCTTTTATGACGGTAAATAAGAAAATAGGAGTAATGGTTCAGAATTCATGAAAAAAAAAAAAAAAAAACGAGAATCTCCTCCTCCTACTCCTCCTCCTCCTGCTCCTGTCGTGATATAAAAAGTGAATCGAAATGGAGATTTTTCATTGGCCGCGTGCATACCGGTCAAACGGTTAAAAATAAAAACCACTAACAAAAAACATGTCTGAAGAAATTATAACACATTACCAACGATATGAGAGCTTGTATTTTTATCAATTAATCTGTTAAGATAGGTGGAAGTGGTTTAGAAAAGTGGTGGATTATGGGAAGTAGAAAAGAGGATATAAATGCAAGGAAAAGGAAGAGTGAAGTGATTTTTTTTTTTTTTTTTTTTTTTTTGATGAAGTAAAATTGGTGAGAGTTCAGAAGAAGATTTAGGAGAGAGGGGGTACAGTTGAGAAAGAGAGAAAGAGGTGAAGAGTAATCTCATAGAAAGTATCACCTTTTCCTGATGTAAAAAGGATAAAATCGCTGTAGACTCATCTTGTGTCAATATAAATGTGTATCATAAATACCAGTGTAATTGAAGACATATTCAACATGTGATATGTGATATGACTTGGTTTACAATATTTACTTTCAATATTGTTTTTCTTTATCATCTTTGTATTATTTGAATTGTTTCGACTACTATTCTCATCTTCGATGTTATTCTTGCAATGTTTGGATCAATGTCACCTCAGATTTTCTTCAAATGAATTTTGATGAACTCAAAATCTTTCTGTATAACTAGGGAATCTATACGGAATTATTGAACAGAACGCTTTATTAAACCCATTAAACCCAACTTGCTCTCGTTCTGTCAGCCATGACCGAGTAAAAGTTTTCATTTATAATTGTTTTCTTTTTTTACTCTAATTCGACGGAAAGATTCCTGCATTCAACACGATGCACCAGAAGATGATTAGAAATTACGACCGAAACGTTGTGAAAATAACATGTAATTTTAAAATAATAGTTCAAATAATCTAAATAATACACATTATCAGTTCTTATCTCAAACATTTCAAAATACTTCATTAATTTCTTACCACCTGAAACATTTTTCTAAAAAATTTTGAAAAATCAAAATCCTTCTAAAGAATTTGTCATTTAACTTGTTTACAATCAATTGTTGGTGACTTCATATTGAATAACATACAAATAAAAAGTAATTCGATTAAACTTCTTTTTTAATGATGCCAATTTTTAGAGAAAATATTTTATTAGAACATTTTTGTTAATTCATAGCAAAGAAAGGAATTGTTGATTTATATAATTTTTCCATCATTAACACTTGTAATCTTTAGTGAGAGGCATGGTCTTGAATAAAAATAACATATTTTTTTGGATTATTCGAACTATTATAAATTTTGGATGTAATGATTTGGTCAATGTAACTTCTGACTTTCTTCAGGTGTTTCTTATTGAACTCGGGAATTTATACAAAATTCTGAACTAAATCCTTTATTCAACCCACAGGAGTAGATTATTTTTTATTCCATTTGCTATAATCGAGTATAAGTCTTAATTTATTTTATTCTTATTTAGTGTATAACATGTACTGGGAATTGAACTTTCAACCCCAAAAGAGTGTCATTTAGAAATGATCAGACTTAATACCATTATTCGTTTTGCCAGGATTCCATGTAGATTTCTGTGTTCAATAACATGCACCTAAAGAAGGTCAGAGATTACATCGGCTGGACGTTGTGAGAATGATATTCAAGGTGAGACTAATAATCCGAATATTTAAAAAACAAAAAAAAAAAAACATGTTTATAAATTCTCATCTAAAAGAAATCCTGAAACGTGAAAAAAAAACATTTAAAAATTATTTTATTTTCTCTAAATTTGTCACAATCCAGAATTCCCCCTTTTGGGGTGCTGAATTTCCCCTCTTTAAAAGCCGACTTTTTGTCTTATTTAACTCTATGGGAGACAAGTAAATTGGGACTTACAAATATGTTTATTTTATGGGCAAAACAAAAATATGGTTTTATGCATATCAAATAATGAATGGGAATTGCATAATTAAATGTTCAAACTATTTATTTGTTCGCTGTACAAATTAGAAAATAAAAATTCTTTATAAACAAAGTCATTGAAGAAAAAATAATAATGGGAAAACAATGTCATCTAATTATGTATGAAAAACCATTAGGAAACGGTCATTAAAGGAAAGAAATGGTTCAATAAGTAGCCAGTGTTATTTTGTTGAAATAAGCAGAAAATATTTCTTATTGTTTTGTGTCAAAGTGTCTTGCACTTAATCACCCCATTCTTTTTCTTCCCGCCATTTTTATGATTACCTTCAGTCAAATAAGCATGACTATACAAATGTATACTAGTTGAAGTGGCTAGTAAGATGCTATGTTCAAATATGTATAAGATATGTTATGGATATTGAAAAGTATGTATTACTTTTATATATTACTAGGGATGGGCAGCTTTGCCCGGTCGTAAAATACACTTAAATATGATATTTTAATTTGTTCAGATTTCGTCTATATTATTATAGAGTCGTGATTTCAAAAGTAAAAAAAAAAAGTATTTGGGTCCCATCAGCTAGAATCGAAACTGAAAGCAAAACTAGGATTTAGAGATGGTGACGTCCCCACTGTACCAACATGACACGCATATGAACTGACTACAAAGAAAATAAGATGAATGCATAAAATGTATAACGATTTTTTCAGTTTTGATCCCTATTTTAACCGGCTAAAGACCCATAAAAGAACGGTCCATAAAAATCTAATCATTTGATGCCTCTAGCACTGCTCTGCAACTTTTAGTTTCGGAAGAGATAGAATTTGAAAATATGGAGACAGTCAGACAGGCAGACATAGTGAGTTTTATAAATTAGATTTTATAATTCCTGTATCGTTAGAATCTGTACTGGGGGCATATATTTCTTTCTACTTTTTATAAATGATCTCAAATTTGAATCTGGTAAAACTACATAGCTATTATATATTCTCGTCTTAAAAAGACACCCTGCTTTAAGAAGCTTCTGAGTCTAACCTTCACTCCAGAGACTTACATCAAATCTATTAAGGTTACTAGAAAAATAGTTGAACCATTCTTCCGCTTTAGAATGTATCTGACTCCCAATGTAATCCTTATCCTAAAATGGAGTACTGTTGCCACATCTGTGAAGGTGCTGCCTTAACAGGGTGCAAACCCGATTTCAAAATCTAATGCGGAACATCGTTTTCTCCTCTCTACTTTCTTGCAAAAATGACGTTGGTAGTTTTTCTATCCTCTATCATTATTTTCATGGCAAGTGCTCGACTGAGCTTCAATCTATGATCCCTACCTCGTAAAGCATTTGCAACAAAAACTTGTCTAACTACAGCCACTGTCAATAGTTTACCTCTCCCCCCCCTCTCTCTCTCTCTCTCTCTCTCTGCCTAAAACTAAACGAAATTTCCATGAATAACGTTTTTTCCTAGAACTACTTGTCTGTGGAACATAATAATGCAGGGCTGCTTCCCAGATGATTATCACATGGTCGCTTTCAAATCCAAGGCAAACTAGTTCTCATTAAACCGCGCTCTTTATTAATCAAATTCTGTCCAGTCTTCACCATTACATATCATCACAGTGTTGTCTCATTAGCTTTTATCCTCTAATGGCCCTTGTACCTTGACAAGTGGTGACTGCCTAGTATATATATATATACATATATATATATATATATATATATATATATATATATATATATATATATATATATATATATATATATATTAATGTTGGAACGATAATTTGAATCTGGAATCGCAAAATATAGAGCTTTTGAGATATCAGAATCAGTATCAGAATTGAAAAACATTGTGTTTATTTTTCTAAGCCAAAAACGATTCTTTTAGTCGATTTCATTTGTTTGTTTTTGCTTAAAACTTAATTTTCCATGACTCGTATTAATAATGAAATGTTAAATATTTATTTACTACTATTAAGATAAATAATATGTGTGACATTTCAAATTATAGACTGAATTTGAGATGCCACACATATTATTTACCTTAATGCATGTTATGAAAGCTTTTGTAATATAGACAGTAAATTGCAACATAAATGACACCCGGGTAACGCTAATCTCTGCTAATAAATCTACATCATTTATCATATCTGAGTGTACCAGATATTTCAATCTCTAAACAAATATGTTTGAAGTAATTCAATGCATAGATGAAACGAAATGTGTTGACACATCTAAAAGATGAGCATTCTCATTAATTATTATAACATTGTACGGCACTACTCGTTTTATAAGCATGTAATTATAGATAGTGTTTGAAACAAATTTAAGCTTTTAACCTGAATTCGGTTTTATAAATGTTTTAATATTCAATTCTTTTATGGGTTTTGTTCAATAGTTCAAGACAGATTTTTTTCAACGGTGTTTATTTCATGCTTTTGCTATGGGAAGTGGATAGATTCACTGAATATTTTATTACTGATAATTGCAGAAAGGAGGATTTACTTTATGGTTTTGAACAACGTCTCTCGTGTTATGAGAACCGGATACATACATGGTAACTTCCAAACATCGCACCAAATCTTGCCGACCCAGTGTTTTAAACATGTTTTTTTTTATATACAAAACAAAAATTTTCACCAATTTTCTTCTTCTTTTTTTTTTTTTTTTTTTTTTTACATATTTAAGCATATATATATATATATATATATATATATATATATATATATATATATATATATATATATATATATATATATATATATATATTTACAGAGAAAGAATAAAACTATTTTAGTGGTAGATATAAAAGTCTTAACTGCAAGAGATACGGAAACGTATTCCACAAACAAGAAATATCAGGTTTATTTGTTGCTGCATAATTTACATCATTATAGGAAGTCCACAAAAGAAACGTCTAATGCTCGACAGTATGTGAAACAGATGTTCAACTGGTGGCTGTGGTAGTGATGATGATGAGTCAAGGCCAAAAACTACTCGAGTATAAAATTTACTAAGGTTGATAGATTAACAATTGACGACTATGAAATGGTTGAAAATCTCGACATGCTACCCATTCAAAAAAAAAAAGTCGATCAACAACAATTCTTCTGTCTTTGTCAGTAACATCGCTCATGGAATGGGAGAACTAAACAACAAAATAAGGGAGAAGCAAAAGTTTTGAAGCTTTGGAAAGTAAAATTAAGATTCATTTTCTACTCTGCATGTTAATGCAAAATATTGAAGTCATTATAAACATTACGACAAAACTGACAAAATAGATTGTCTTTAATTTTTTCTTATTAAGTGTAATCGATCAGAGTGATTTTAAGATTTTGTTAAGTAGTGTATTTCTAAATTTTAGCAAATTTAGAAAATGTTTGAATGTTTAAGAAATATTCACAGTTAAGATGAAGAAGGTTTATATTTTTTTTTCAAAAGAAAATATTATAAATGAACATAAAGTTTGTTTAAATAACAATGCAATTAAAGCAAAACCAAAATAACAAAATCTTCATTTAAAAAAAAGACATGACTATCTACTTTGAGAGGGTGATCATCATCATCATCATCATCATCATCATCATCATCACAGTCACCACCACATTCACTACTATCACCACTACTACCAGAAAGGAATTAACTTCCCAATTCTAGCCAGGTCTTTATTTATCCATTTTTCTCTTACATTCATTTTTTTATTTCTTTTCATGTTTTCCTTGGCATTCTCTTGTTCACTAGATCTGCTAACTCGATTGTTCGAACTCAAAAACTCTTATCTATTATTTCAACATGGCCATATTATCAAAGTCTTCTATTCTGAACACCTCGCTTTATGCTGTCCAGATTTCATCTTTTTCTGAGCTTATCAAATCTAAGCCTATCATTAAGACTCACATTACACGTTCATTGTATCATTCTCCTATCATCTCTCTATGCAACACATGCCCTTAATCTTCGCCATGCATAATCACTCTGCATACACATGCCTGATAGACTCTTCCTTTGGTTGATACTGATAACGCTCTGCTAATTAGTAATGACAAAATTTCCTGAACTCACTCTATCCATGCTTAACTCTTGCAAACACACAAGTACAAAAAAATAATTAGAACATTACAATGTGGTACTAAAAAAATCGAACTTTGAATAACTGGTCTTCATTTGGACGATTTTATTCCAGCTTATCTTGGTTGAGTTGAAACAAAAATGTCAAACACAGAAACTCTCTTATAATTGTTTCACGTATTAACATAAAAAGCAAGGACAGAACCATAAAAAAAATCATAAAGCAATGATAGAAACATAAAAAAGCATAAAATAAGAACAAATAAAAATCACGAGAAACCAAAAATTCAAACTTTAAATGTTCCCATATATTTTGAGTTGGCACAATATGAGCTACCGCGCTTCAGTTAAGGAAATACTGAACTTGTAGTATTTGCATACAGAGACAGTTGGCAGCGAGTGGCCTTCAGCCAACAGCAGTTGGTAAACTGATTTAGAATTCTTTGCAAAGCTTTCCAATGGACAGCAACACATTATATTGAATTGTTGCTTGCCACCATTTCCTCAAATATATTAAATTAGATGATGTAAATATTTCAAGCTTCAATTGGTGGAAGTAACATCGCATTTTCCTGAAATGATAAAGCGTTTTTCATTCAATACAAATCAATGATTTGTTTTTGTAATAAATGCAAGCTAGAAAATATTAATATAATAAACCTGTTTTGATTTAGATATATAATAATCAACTAGAAAAATACCCGTCACAGGGTGAGTATAAGCAGTATGCATAGAATTTGGAGCTGAAACTTTTAATATGATTATTATTATTATTATTATTATTATTATTATTATTATTATTATTATTATTATTACTATCATTTGCACACGAGGAGTAGTCATACAAGAGATCATCAAGAACACCCTATGATGTTCCTTGGAGTGACAACAAGTCTTCCCAGATTTTCAGTACTCACCCTCTCTTTCGATAACATTTGCAAATTAGTTTGCATTATCACAACAGCCATTTACCCTTGATTTATCGTTGGTAGTGACCATTGGTCTTCACTGGAATTTAGGTGGCAAATACCTCCCCAAGAAAAATGGAAAGAAAAACAGCTACACGGACAATTCATAAGGATGACAAAAGATGACACTGGTATTTTGTACATTTTCAGGCATTCTATTATCCATGCCTGAGGGATTCTACCATACACTTTTTTGTAGTCGATCCATGGCGATGTTCTTTTTTCTGCTTTTTATTTCCTTCAGGATCTTTTGATCTATGTATAGTATGGCATGTGTTGTTATTTTCTCTTTTTGGCATCCTTTCTGTTCACCAGGGAATAGTTCATAATTATGAAGGCAGTGATAAATTTGTTCTCTCAGTTGTGTTGTTAGTATTTTTCACATAGTAGGTAAATATGTTATAAGCCGATAGTTGCTGGGTGTGGCTCATTTTGCTGTATCTTTTTGCACCAGTGTGGTTCTACCTTTGGTCATCCATTCTGGCACATCTGCTTCCTTTTGAGGTTGTGAATTAGCCTTTCGTGTAGTAATGTGAATTTTTTGAACCAATATGCATTTATTCTGTCGTGTCCTAGTGCTCTCCAGTTTTTTTATTTTTATTATTGTTGAAGAAGAAGAAGAAGAAGAAGAAGAAGAAGAAGAAGAAGAAGAAGAAGAAGAAGAAGAAGAAGAAGAATAGGCATTCTTGCCTCAAAATAATACATTTTACAAAAAGTAATGTACCCCTCACACGGTTTTGCCTGGACTATATATTTTATAATCCATAACAATTAATTTGTAATGGTTATAAGTTGATGTAAGATGATTGTCGGAGATAGCCATTCTGTAGTTAGATTACTGTGTCTGTATTCATTTGACTGACCTTGCTTGAGATAAAGAAGAAAAGATGATCACCAGAGTTCGAGTTATAATGACAAATATTTTCTTTACAATTTACATTCAATTTATTTAACAGTTTCATCAAAACAGGAACACAAGAATATAACACAGGTTGCTCAGGACGGAATGTATATACATACTGTATATATGTAGATAAAACATATTGAGTGCAAGTCTCTTAGTTTCGTCTTTAGTCTCGCTTCTCATCAGTCAGGATGAAATGAAATGTGATGTCTTGTTACATTGACATCACGGCTGGAATTATTCATATTGGCTGCAAAATGGTTTGGGCAGGCATGAGAAAAAGTGCACACCCATATCACTTATATATCATTACATGAGTCTGAAAATGCCTGTTTTAGCCAACTGAACCATATACCGATCACGAGACAAGTGATTACATGTTACTACATGAGAAAGTAGGTCTTAATTATCTATTGTTGCAGGTCCATTATTTTAGAAGTTAATCTTATACATAGAAACATTTATAATATAAATCTCACCTGTCTGTTTAAATGTATGTATGTATGTATGTATGAATGTTTGTATGTCTGCCTAAAACTTTCGACAGAGACAACGGATTTTCACAAGATCAGTATCATTTTGAAGCTCGGACGATAAATATCGAAAAATTGGCTAAAAAACATTAATTCTTTCACCCTCAACTGGGCACTTTTCTACAGGAAAGGTCGCTTTTTTGTCGATATTTTCGAAAGTCATCCCCTCTTTTCAATTGACTAGCCTTAATTTAAACCTTCGCCACTTCTAGTTTGGCGATGGACGCAACTGCAAAGACGTCACGTTTTTTTCACGTTCTTTTCCTCCTTCTTGGTACGAATTCGAGCCTGCCTACCTACTACCACCTTTTTTTTTTTTTTTTTTTTTGCTCAATACACATCTCCAAACATCCAGGAAACCAGGCTAGTATATATTCAAAGAATAGATGTCCCACAATGAATTTAGCAAACAGAAGTGTTTTACGCCACTTTTATGTCCCCTTACGATATGATAATACTAAACCTTGTGTTTAAAACCATTATTCCATATTTTATCAAAATCCATTAAATGATTTTGATTCTGGAAAATTTTGTATAGTCCTACAAGTAACCTTTTTCTGTTGGGGACTACATCAGACAAAAGGCACATACTTTTTTCCATTCTTCTTTTCCCTTTCATAATTCAATTACATATTAACGTTAAAAATAATTTAATATTTAACATATACTAGAACTTAGGCTTGTAGCGTTCATAATTTTAATTATAATTTGAAATTCAGCTTTTGTTAATTTTTAACTGCGTTTTTAATTTGTAATTCATTTTTTTATTATTATTTCAGGTTGATCTTTTTTACCATTTAAAGGTAAAAATGTGAAGCCATTCTAAATTCAATGACAGGATTGTTAAAGTTTTGTTATGGATTATTTGGATTATTCTGGCTATTTTTCTTATCTTGGATGCTATTCTCATAACGTTTAAGACAATGTAACCTCCAACCTTTTTCAGGTGCATCTTATCAAAGTTAGTAATATTTATATAGAACTCTGGAATCTGTACGGAATTTTGAGTGGCACTCTTTATTTAATCTACTGAGATAGCTTCCTTTCGTTCTGTCAGCCATGACCAGGTAGAACTCTTAAGCAATTCGTTATTATACTCTAAATATCGCCCATACTAAGGATTGGTCCTTCAACCACCAGAAGACTGTCACTTAGAAGTGATTGTAACTTAGCACTTATATCCGTTGCATCACAGTTCCTTGTTTTTATTTATTTATTGTATGCTTTATTTAGAAATAGAGAAAGCGACTTTATGTAAAGAAAAAAAAATCAATGTTTCTTTTGTTACATGTTGAGTGTTTACTGACTAGTTTTCATGTGCTATCAAAAATTATGACATACTTTTTAGATATTCTCGCTTCCTATCTGTGAAATAGTTTACCATGAGACTACTTTCCTACAGACGACATGGTTGTCTTCAAATCCACTGTCAACAAATACTTGTCATTAATCCTTCTCATAAGTAATCAATTTTTATATAATTACATTCATCATTTTCAATACTCTCATGATATTCCTCATCATTCAACTTACTATCCATCCATCTCATTAACTTTTATCTTTGAGTGACTTCTAGTCTTGATAAGTGATGACTTATTATTATTATTTTTTTTTTTTTTTACATGGTGGTCACCACTTATCAAGGCCCGGAAGCCACTCAGGAATAAGGGTTATTGCAAGTACAGTACGTTAGTGTGGAGATTTGATGAAGTCTTTACTTAAGGGGGCGGTTCATTAGGAATTTGTTAACGTTGGACTTGAAGACATCCCTCCTGTAATTGGGTTTCAACCTCTGGAAGGTTGGAATGTAGACCCCTGATGTTGGAGAAGGAGACCTGATAGTAGGGGTCTACATTGGAAGATGGGGTTCTAGGTTTATTCGAGTTTTTTTTCTGAAGATATTTCATGTTGAGGTCTTGGGATTTGTGGAATAGGTCGGCATACTTGGTTAGAGCAGTACAGAGAGGGAAAGTAAGAGAGAAAAAGACAGGAATTTTTTTTTTGTAGCACATGAAAAGGTAAAGCCGTAACAATTACCCACTAGTATGGCATCGAGAGGCCCCACCAGAGATACTGCATGGTCCAGATCCATTCACCAAATGGCAATACAGCAGTCCCAGTACTTTGCGCCTGCTGATAGGACAGCCTCCTTAGTGGTTAATCCAAGGTTCGGGTCCTGACTATCAGGCGGATAATGTCAGCCCAGACAAAACGTTTACCTCCAGCACCCTTACTAGTGACATGGCCACAAGGATAGACATAGAGACAGAAAAATTTCCGACATCTCAGACTACTGTTCACCAAGTACTACCGACCTTTAAACAGCTTTTTCTTCACCCTTTGTCAGAAAAATCACTTATTTGAATGAGGACTGAGGGACAAAAAAGGAGAAGCGAGAGTTACTGGAGCTGCCGATAACACATCCACTGTATTATCTACTTTCCATTTAAAAAAAAAAAAAAGGAAACGGGGAGGAGGGGAATGGGTACAAGTGACTTATTAATATCTAAGTAGTAAGTCCGGTGCTAAATTATCAATTCAGGACATTTTTGATGATAATCTCCCATCCCATATTAATGGGTGGGAGTTTGTCGTTATCTATCTCGAGTTTGAATCATTATTAAAAAAAGAAAAAGAAAATTGTTTCTTATCTTACCTAAAATACTATAATTAATGTAATTTGTTAAAAAAGAGTTGCTGTCTTGTTTACAAATAATATAAATACTTCAAGTTATATGCTGCTAATGTTTGGATAATGCCGCTTGGCTTACTGATAAATATTTTTTATAATAATAGGTTATTGTTTATCAATGTCCGGGAATAACTCGAGGATAAGTCTTAAAGTGATTGGACAATGAATACCACCATGAAAGGATTGGATGCAATGGATAGAAGATTGCTAAAGAAGAATTGATTATCCAAGATGATGCATTTGTTTATATTAGACTTGGAGACGACCATGTTGTAGTCGGTTTGGATGCATCCTCGTAGTATTTTTACTCTACAGATGGAATGTGCTAGGAAAGAAGCTTAGCTCATGGAAATTTCGTTTGTTTTTTGGTACAGAATGAGAAAGAAAGAGCATGGGGGAAAAAGTTGTTTATTGTTGTTGTAGCTAGGTGGGTTCTTGTTGTGGATATTTTACAGGAAAATCAGAGATCAGAACTCAGTCAAGCACCTATCATGAATATAATGATACAATAGAGAAGGGCAAGCAATATATATATATATATATATATATATATATATATATATATGTATGTATATATATATGTATATATATGTGTATATATATGTATATATATGAATATATATATATGTATATATATATATATATATGTATATATATGTATATATATGTGAATATATATATATGTATATATAAATGTATATATATATATATAAATGTATATATATATATAAATGTATATATATATAAATGTATATATATATAAATGTATATATATATAAATGTATATATATAAAAATGTATATATATATATGTATTTATATATATATATAAAATGTATATATATATATGTATGTATATATATATATGTATATATATATATATGTATATATATATGTATATATATATGTATATATATATATATGTATATATATATATATGTATATATATATATATATGTATATAATATATATATATATATGTATTTGACAGTCCTGCAAATCAACATCGACACGTGGAAGAACTTACTCTGCCAAGGCCGAAATGACGAAAACTTGTGTGCGAAAGTTGTGCTGCTCTAGAGAAAAGAAAGCAGGCCTAATCTGAAGCAAGAGTTTTGCAAAGATTTAATTGATGGTCTTAACCATGACACACAGAGCTGGAAATGCAGCACTTGTAGACGAGTGCTTCTGTCAAAAGTTGGTTACATCAGTCACACAAAATTCCTGTTCAGGTCAACTTTGTACCTATTAATCCGAATCAAACGATCTGTTTAATATTCAGCAAAATATGCCAGTCTACTGCTGGTTTGAGAAGACATATGATTGTTCATAGGAATACCCTTCAGAGGAAGTCAGCTCAATGGAAATTGCTTAATTTGTATGTCACATCTGCTTTAAGATGTGGAAATCTGTGGTTGGACCGCAGAGTCATCTAAGATGGCATGGATGACGAGATGGGGAGAACTCAATATGATTGCGATCATCTGGAAAGATGCAGCAATCATCATATATGCGCTCGTGTATTATATACATAAGGAAAAAGGAAAAAAACGACAATATAAAGATATATACTAATGCATGTAAATTTAATCGATCATTCAATGGGAAGATTACATCAATCGGGGGTGCAGGATATATATGTTCTTTATACCTATTATGAACAATTAAATTTATATGCATTTGTATATCTTGATATCATTTTTTTCCTTTTTCCTTCTGTATATAAGCTCTACCTCAAATGTAGAGCTTCTTTTTATTCTTGATAAGTCTCCATTTAAAGAATCTCTCTAATTCTTCTTGGTCCCCCCTCCCTCTCTCTCTGTCTCTCTCTCTTTCTCTCTCTCTATATATATACGGGATGGAACAATAAATTTGTTTTCCTAAAGAAAACAACACTACTTTATTTTTAAACTTTTATTGAAAAAATCAATTCAGGTAACTTGATTTTGTAGTAGAGCTGACATTTACTCAATGTAGCTACCTTCAGCCTCGATCATCGCCTTGGGAGCTCGGCAAATACTCGGCAGATGACTGCCATCAGGCTGACTTTGGTGTTGTGAGAAGTCATGTTGATATTCTCGATTTATAACCAAATGAAGTAGTCCAGCAGATTCAAGTCAGGGGAAGAGGGGGGAGTGAGAGAAGGCTACAAAATCATAGGACTCCTTCTGAAGCCAAACTGGGATCTCTTTGGGTGTGAGCCGGTGCCGAATCCTGCTGCCAGGCCCAGGGTATGCCAACAGCCATCTGATTGCACCAGAAGATCATCACACTCTTCAGCACATCCAGGTACACTTTGGTGTTGACTTTCAAGCCAACTTCGAAGCTGTCAGGTGGCATGATGTGGCTATCATTTGAAACCACACCAAAGACCATAACCGTGGTCAGAAACTTCATTGAGCTGTGTGCCCTCAAGCATTGAACCCTCCGGATTTACATTTTGAGATTGCTGGCAATGGTCCTGTTGTCATAACTTGGATCGGTAGAGAGCATAAGTTGTACAGTGGTACATCTCTGATCTCGCTCATTAAACATTGTGTCCCTTTCAGACATGGTAGAAGGCTTCTATCGTTCTTGGAATTTCTACACAACTGGCCAACTAATAGATGGTCTGCAACAAAAAAGAAAACCGGTTTTCATCAAATAGAAATGGAATCATGTTGTATATTCTAGGGACCAATTTTATCGTTCCACCTGCACTGGCTCTGTAACAAATGTACCAATTCTTTAGAACTTGCAGAAGGAGAAAAATAAAAGAAAACGTATGAGAAACGAGAAACACTTGCTAAAAATAACTGTTCCTTTATGATCTAAGTAAACATGCAGATTGTTTTCTCCAATATTTTAGTTTGTAGGCTTTTCTCTCTGCTCAAGTCACTAAGTTTTGCCCGTCTGTATCTCTTCCATTCAACCAAACAAATATTTTTCTTATTCCTGTTGAAGATATCTGATATTAGTATTGTGTATGTAAAGAATCAATTTGAACATCCGTATAATACTCGAACAGAGAGAGGAAATAAATACCGTTAAAATTGTCCAGAAAATATAAATATCTGTATAAACAGACAAAACAAAAAAATGGAAAAATCCGCAATTCTTAATTTGTCTTTAATATGAAAAAAAAAATGTAATGTAAAGATATTAATTGCTTCAACTGAAATGTATCATGAGAAACCTGTTGGGTGTAATCACTAAAGAATTGCACAAAGTCCAGCAACATCTAAGAGGTATTCATTTTGTACAGTAAAGAAAGTGACTATCGTAAAGGTATAAAAAATTTAGCAATTCTTTAGCATAAAAAATGATGGAGATAATGCCACTGATTTTAAACAAATTAAATCAATGCAACTGCTAAGCTCCAGCTCAAGTTAGATTGCTGCAGTGTTGCATACCTGTGTGTGTTTTACAAGTACTTCCATGGAATTTGCTCTAATGAACTTACTGCATTACTCTAACATAAATACTCTCGACCCACTAGAATGCTACTAATCCCATCTCTTCATTGTAGAGGTCTTTACATGCCGGAAGATTTTCTATTTTGATAGCTTCTTTTCTCGGGCTTATTCTCTTATTATTATTACTGATCGTACCAACATGCAGAAATTTAAATGTAGTGTGAATATATATTTTACTGTCTAGTTCCCTACCCAAGTTGCTCCCCTATAAATCCGGTCCTTTATGCTTCTCTAGCAATATACCTCATTTATGTTGAACATAGGAAAAAATAAATTAAATAAATACATATTCTTTATGTTCATCGATGATTTACTAGATATTTAATATTATTTGACACAAGGTCAGGTGTAGGTTTAATGAGAGTGTTTCTGTGGAACGAACTGGATTCGAACTTGGCACATCTAGGTTTTCAGTTTGTGTCATTAATCACTTAGCCATCATCAGATATCATAGATTGTTGAATATAACAAAACTATTGGACTTACATGATTTATCTAATTGATACCACTGCAGACTATGAAACTGGATATATTAAATTCAAATCCAATCAGACATATTATGGTAACATGCATTAATACTATTAGGAAAGATATACCCCTCAGCTA
This sequence comes from Euprymna scolopes, assembly GCF_053919585.1. Taxonomy (NCBI): domain Eukaryota; kingdom Metazoa; phylum Mollusca; class Cephalopoda; order Sepiida; family Sepiolidae; genus Euprymna; species Euprymna scolopes. The sequence goes on along the minus strand of NC_136482.1, from coordinate 53,244,492 downwards.
TATGTAAAATAACAGGTTATGTTCAAGTAATTGTATGCATAAATATTTTGATTCATTCTATACAGCTGTGAAATATGGTCGATGAAAGCAAGCAACATACAAAAGCTTGATATGTTTGATGGTTCATATTACATCCTTTTCAGACGCCGGTGTTCGTTCTCACTGCAACATACTCTCTCTACAGCAAGCTCTCTTCTCAAAACGTCTTCGCTGGTTAAGATATTTTCATCATTATGCAGATGATTTCATCCACAAATCCATTGAACCAGCCCCTCCTCAGGGTTGGAAAAAAGATGTAGAGGTCAGTTGACAACTTGGTTTAGAACAGTGAAACAGGCTACCAAGGTGATCCTAGTCCCTATCTTCTATGGGAAACTAAAACTGTGATTGGCTAACATTTGTTTCTGCTACTGCATAGACCATCATGCTGCGCCAGCTTTCATTCAGGATGTGGTACATTCTTTGGATGAAGCCAGCCCAACCGCCCCAGAGTGAATGCTGAAACAAGTACAAGTATTGTGATTCCATTTTAAATAACCCAGAACTGAATTTACTCCAAATTTAAAATGAAAGATCTACATCCAACCTGATGCTAAGACCGCTAAGAAAATATCAGTTTAGTATCTGCCTCCTGATACAATCCTCTACCTATATATCTACCTGTCAGGTATATTAGGGTACAGCCGTCATATCTGGGTAAGCCCTACTCAGTGCATTCTTTGTTGCCTAGATAAAGTTCAAAATCGATTTCAAAATCTACTGTGATGAGAGGAGGGTAATCTCTTCTGTTCTTTACAACACTTTCTCACAGAATAGACGTCGCTAGTCACTTTCTACTCTATTGTTATTTCCATGGAAGATGCTCGAGTGAACTCCAATCTCGGATTACCCTTTTTAAAACATTTACAGGAAAAACTCTCGTTGCTAACACAACAGGAAATAACTTTCCTTTCTTTCTCTGTGTGCCTGGCATCAGGTGAAATTTCCACTGGACAGAGTTCTTTGCAAGGGTTTCTTATCTGTGAAAAATATTATTATGGGACTGTTTCCTTATAGATTGCAACATAATTATCTTCAGGTCCAATGTCAAAAGATTCCTCCCATACACCATCTCCATTAGTAATCAAGCTTAATTCATTCTATTAATCAACAGTAGTTCTTTTTATCAATTGCTTCATTCTCATTAATCCTTATCCTCGAGTGACTTTCGGCCTTGATAATGTCCTCTGTTTAGGATCAAAACATGAACCATCTTCAGTCTCATAAAAGACTCATAATTTGCTCAGTGTGGCTGCCTTCCTTTTTCCATAAGGGTTATATAGATTGGCCAAAAGGTATACCGAATCACTGCTCCCTTATGTCACATAAGCCAAACCATAGGAACATAAATGGTTAGGCTTCCTGTTCTTCTAATTTCACTACTATAGCTGATATTGGTTAACAGTTGCCTCCATTACAACACAAGCCCGCAGACGACTCTAGCAAAGAAACCCTTCCTCCTATCATTGAAACAGCCAGTAACTGTTTATGAAAACACTTCTTCACATAAGTTCTGTGGATCTATCTATTCACAAACCCTCATTCTGTATACTTAGATTCAACTGTCTGCATATCATTCTTTATTACTTGCTTAAATAAAATTGTTCAATTAATATACACAGTTATTTTTTCTGTTTCTGCAAAAGCTAGCACTCAATTTAATTTTCAGTGCTTATCATCAAGTACAATTCCTATTTTTCTCATGCATCCCACAAGTTTAGTATAAGACAGTATATGATGCATTTGATTCACAGCTTATGTAGTTTTTTTTTTTTTTTCGCTAAAAAATTAATTTGTCACTGATTATAGTGTGAACATCTCTTGGTAGAAGTGAAAAGGAAATACTTATTTGGCTTTTCTCTTATAGACCATTACTATGTAGATTTTATTTTTTCATTACATTTCTATATCTATATATCTATAAAAGTGAACGTGTCTGTCTGTCTGTGTGTCTGTGTACATTTCCCTACGAAATAACTCTGTCAATTTTTAGTCTATAGACTCGAAATTTGAAATACCGGGTACTGAGATTTGGGAAAATCGATGTGACGGGTGTCAGCCAGAAATTTGGCTGTTAAGGGGTCAAATTTCAACGATTTGACCTTTAAGAACTCTACCAAACTCCTCCGACAATTTTGGGTCTAGACACTTGAAATTTTAGATATAGATTCCTTGAACCTGGATCTAACTTAATAAAGTGATTTGAGCCCGAAACTATAAATTTTAAGGGGTCATAATAGGGGTCAAAGTTTTAAAAAATTAACCATTTTTTTTGTTTTTTTGCTTTTTTTGCACAGCATACACCTCCAAACACCCGAGCAACGCCGGGCACCCCTGCTAGTCATCAATAAAAGAAAATGTATTAGTATTACTAATTAGTATTCATATATTAGATTTGTTATTGAACTGACTTCCACCTCGAATTTACATGAGATATGTGGCTGAAAGGAAAGTGTTTTAACCTGCAAAAAATATTCTGAGAAAGATAAGTTGCACCTGCAAATAACAGAACTATAATTAAAACCTATTGTTCCTAATAACATGCACCAATGTTCAACAAAAGGAGAAAGTTTATCAGAATAAAATATCGATTTATTCATATTAGATGTTATTTAAGTGTGAAGTAGAAAATCTGAGACACTTAATTTTATTAATTTATTTATTGCGGCCTATTATCCTCATCTTTTTTGTTTAGTTGTTGTTTCACAATGTTTCGGCTGACTATTCCTCTAGCCTTTGTCAGGTGGTAACTGCGATGAGATAGGAACTCTGAATCTCCTAACTGCTCCTCAGCAATTACTGCCTTCCATAGTTGTTGTTGTTGTTGTTTCACCACGTTTTGGCTAAGTAAGTCTATGGCCGGCTTTGAGTAGGATTGAAATCTCTATCTTCAGACAATTCTCACCTGGAACCGTAGAGATTCAACGTCTATCCATTGTGCCATGGGCCCCGAAGGTTGGATTTTTTGATTTTATAAATCCACGTTTATGTCTTATCTGATCTTCTGTGGTCTGGTTTGTACCAAGTGATATATATATTATTTAATTAGAATTCATTATTGAGATGAGTATTATTTATTAATTTATTTATTGTGGACTATTATCCTCATCTCTTTTGTAGTTGTTGTTTCATAATGTTTCAGCTTACTATTCCTCTGGCCTTTGTCAGATGGTAACTGCGGCAGGATAGGAGCTCCAAATCTCCTAACTGCATCCTCAGCAATTACTGCCTTCCATAGTTGTCGTCGTCTCACTACTTTTGGGCCAAGTAAGCCGGCTTTGAATAGGATTGAAACTGCTATCTTTAGACAATTTTTAACTGGAACCATAGAGATTCAGAGTTCCTATCCCGTCGCGGTTACCACCTGACGAAAGCCAGAGGAATAGTTGGCCGAAACATCATGAAACAACAATTAAAAAAAAAGATGAGTATGCTAGTCCGCAATAAATAAATTAATAAATAATACTCATCTCAACAATGAATTCCAATTAAATAATATATATATACTTAATTTGATGCTAGAAAATAGAAATATAAAAAAAAATGCTTTCCTAAACTATTCCAGGATCTAACAATTTTATTTTTCAATTCTTAACATAAAGAATAACGAAATCAATTAAAATCATTGTGTACTGATTTAATTGTATTCATGTTTACAGCAGTCATCATCGCGATATAGAGGATGTCTTATGGTCTAAATTGTACTATTTAAATCTCTAAGTAATGTATATTTTTTTTATAAATATAGATGCCAATTAATGAGAATAATGGATTTACATAACTTACAGTTATTCACTCGGAAATAATATAATTTATTTTTATTTACTTATTTCTAATTGTTTTTCTTATTCCTTTTTATTTAGTAATATTGTTTTATTTTACTTTTTCATTATACTCATTTGAATGAGCATGATGTTAACAGATATGTCATTTTCCTTAATGGAGTAGTTTGGATGAAGTGTGTGTATATATATATATATATATATATATATATATATATATATATATATATATATATATACTAGCAAAAGTACCCGTGGTTGACTGGGTTCAAAAACAGCCTACAGAAAATGGACTCTGATTTATGAAAATACGATAGGTTATGAAAAGGAAGGGTTGTAAAGAAATAGCTTCGAATTTGGGGATATCAAAACCAAAGCAAAATATGATGAAAGTAAAAATAAAATAGATAAACCCCATAATTTATTATACCGTACCTGTTCACACTGAAACACTTATCACAATATTCTGTGGATCTACATTAAAAAAAACTTGTTAAACTTTGTGACATATTTCCATTCTATGGAGGTCAGGCGCGAACGAACACCCCATAATTTTATTATACCATATTTCTTCAAACTGAAACATAATTATCAAAGTATACTTACGCAGATAGATATGAAAAGTCTTTATTAGTTTGTGCCTATTTCCATTCTATGGAGGCCAGGCGCAAACGTAGACCCCACAATTTTATTATACCATCCCTATTTAAGTTAAAACATACTTATCAAAGTATTCTTATGTACATCTATATCAAAAACTATTGTAAACGTTTTTTTTTTATTTTTTATTTTTTTATTTCCATACTTTATGGACCAGGCGCATACGCAGACCCCACAATTTTAATGAATCATCATTATGCCAGATCAAACATACCCATTCCTGTGTCTCCATATATCTTCTATCATTATATGTAATCAGTTTTCTATAATAATCAACCATTCGTCAATTAATAATTTTTCATTGTTTATATGAAATCGAGTGAAGATAATCATCACACACATATACTGGAGTATAATTAGGCTTGACGTTGAAACAACTCAGACGAATCTATCTGCATTTTTTTCATTTTAATATACTTTCATACGAATGTTTCTGTCATGTAACAAAAAAATATATATATTCTTAATCCATTAACGTAATTGTTAAAAATATTTTCTTTCCGTCACATGTATTGCGTTCACACATCATTTCTGTATACTCACTATTCCATAGCTATCTATAACATATACTGACTCAACGGGTCATGGGTTGTCTATAATCTATATACATCTTCTCTAATATATAAAAGGCAAAATGGGCACAAGTGTTTGTGTATGTCTGCTAAAGGCTTTTTGCATCGGGATTCTCGAATCGGTTAGATTCCGCAAGAAGTTTTTGCATACTTCCCAGATTGTAATATCTCAGATTCGCAAATGGACATCATCTCTATCTTTTATTTTTTGATCAAGTTAAACAAAATTTCCACCGTGGCGTCATCTCGGGTGTTTGTTTGGCTTTTTTGTATAAAGAAAAACTGTTTGAAAGCGGCAAAGCATTTCTTGGCCTTTGGAACGGGATTTTAAGTCAATTGGTCCTCGGTCAATGTAGGGTAAACCCTTAATACTGAGACTATTTTTGGGTGGGGGATACTGCCAGAGTGCCCCATTTTTAAAGAGCTGGTTTTCCCTACATTGTGACTAATTTGCTTTTGTGGGGAAGCAAATAAATATCAAACATTTAAATCATCATACATTTGATTGCCTGTGCTTAAATTTGATGCACTTAACTTCTGCTTGCGTGATGGCAACATCGGCTAACGCATTATGTTTTTCTCGCCTTCTGTCTGCTTACTACCACTTTTTTTAACCTCACCTTCTTTTCCTCCTTTGCGCTACGGATTCCAGTCTACTACCATCTTATTTTAACACATCTCTCCACCTTGGTGTTTCTCCCTCCATCAGATTGCTTTTTATTCCCACCCTTACTACACCACCACAACACACCTGGGCAACGCCGGGTACCTCCACTAGTCTATATATATAAAAGGCAAAATGTGTGTGTGTGTCTCATAAAAACTTTTGCCACACGTGACGGATTCTAACCAGATCGGTATTGTTTTGAAGCTCGATATCTTGGAGGATAAATATGGAAAAATTGGTCAAAAAACATTAATTCCTTCACCCTCAACTGGGCAGTTTTGTACAAGGAAGCGTCATTTTTTCGCTGACATTTTTGCAAAATCATCATACGCGCTTGCAATGATTAGCCCTAATTTGAACGGCAGCGAAGTTGTATGTCATAGTGGCCGCGGGGTTAAGCGGTTTGCTTTTTTTTCACCTTCTTTTCCTCTTTCGCGTTACAGGTTAGAGCCTGCCTGTCTGCCTACTCTTTTTATTTTATTTCGAGGCTTACGTAATGGGATTTTTTTTCCTTTTAAAACAAAAACTGAATTATTTTACCGTTCGCTTAAACTATTTGTTTTTTTTTTTACACCTCTTTCCACCCAGGCTGCGTCTATTTATTTTTTTTTCTGGTTCTTTGACTCCTTACTACACCACCTCTCCATACCTGGACAACGCCGGGTACCCTCGCTAGTCTAATATATAAAAAGGAAAATGTGTGTTAGTTTGTGTGTTTGTATGTCTAGCAAAAACTTTGGACAGACGCATCAGACCATGACAAAATTGGTATCTTTTTTTTTTTTTTTTTTTACACAGGAATCACCACTTATCAAGGCACAGAGGCCACTCGAGGATAAGGATTAAAGGGTATACATTGGTTATTGTGATTATAGCGTAGTAACATAAGTAGTGGGAATTTTGTAAATTGGATTACTTAGAGAGACGGTTCATCAAGAACTTGTTTACGTTGGACTTAAAGACAATCAGATTGTAGTCAGCTGGAAAGTAGGCAATTGGAAGAGTTTCACAGGCGTGCAGTTCTAAGAAAGAAGTTTTGTTCATGGAATCTACATTTAGGTTTAGGCACAGATAAAGAATGTGGGAAATTATTGATAGTGGTTTTGGCTAAACGAGTGTTTTTTGTGAAAGTTTGGCGAGGGAGGGGACCATAGATTGAAGCTCAGCTGAGCACTTGCCATGAAAATAATGATAAAGCAGGGACAGGCTTGTAACGTCTCTTCTGTGGGAAAGAGGTTGCAGGGAAGAGAAAAGAACATCCTCCCCACTAAGCTGCGAAGTCTATTTTGAACTCAGTCAAGGCAGGATAAGCTGCTTATTCCAGCAGCTCCTGCCCAGATGTGGCAATAGTACTCCATCGTTTGCCATGCCTGGCTTTTATATAGATAGAGAATTGCATCAGGAGTGAGATATCTACTGGAGCGGTAGAAGGATCCCACCATTTTTCACGCGACCTTGGCAACAGATTTGATATATGTGTTCCATTTCAGATCGGGAGTAAAGGTCAAGCCCAGAAGCTTGTCAAATCATGAAACCTCCCCAGGATGAAAGCCGTTCATTTCAATTAATGCCAGATGATGTAAAGATAGAAGCTTGGTTTCAGATGCCTTAAAAGTAACCAGCCACCTCTTTCATCATTGTACCACATGTTTAAGATAAGAGGAGAGAGAATCAGAGAGAACTTGGTCATTTACGATCTTTGATGTGCTACCATAGATTGTAGTATTGTCAGCATAAATGTCTACGAATGATGTAAGGATATGATTTGGAAGATCATTAATGTAGACCAGGAAGAGAGTTGGGCCCAAGATGGACCCCTGAGGGACCATAGCATTAATACTGAGAGCTTCTGATTTCTGCCCATCAACCACTACTATTATGAACCTATAAGAGATGGTGAAAAAGATTAATTCTGTGCTGTGAACTGGGCCGTTTTTTGCAAGGAGGGGTCACTTTGTGTCAACATTTTTTGCAAGTCATACATCTAGTAATCTCAACATACATTTATAAAATGTTATTTCGAAGGCCTTATTTCAGTTCAAGCTAGGCTGAAAAGCTGCTGAAACAGCTTGCGATATGAACGAAGCGTTTGGCCCAGGAAACACTACTGAACGCACAGCACAATAGTGGTTTAAGAAATTTTGTAGTGGCGACAAGAGTCTTTAAGATAATGAGCATAGTGGTCGACCATTGGATGTTGACAACGATCAATTAAGAGCCTTAGTCAAAGCCAATCCACGCACAACTGCTTGATAACTTCTGAATTAGACAGTGTATATGACGATTTCCAACTACTTGAGAGAGATTCGAAAAGACAAAAAATTTAATAAATGGGTGCATCACAAATTGAATGACAACCAAAAGAAATGCTGTTATGAAGTGTCATCTTCCCTTCTTTTACGCAACAAGAACGACCCGTTTCTCAACTAGGTTGTGCCTTGCGATGAAAAATGGGTTCTTTACAACAACCAGGGACGCTCAGCTCAGCTCCACGACATTTTCCGAAGCCAGAGTCAAGCTGACTGTTTAATGGTCTACAACCTCTCCCTCCATTACAGTATTTTGAATGCCGGCGAAACCATTACAGCTAAGAAGTACTGTCAACAAATAGATGAAATGCCTTAGAAACTTTGATAATAACACCCAGCATTAATCAACAGAAAAGGCCCTAGCTCCTCCACAACAATGTTTGACCTCATGTTGCTAAACCGACCCCACAGAACTTGATATTGAAATTGGGCTAAGAAACTCTGCTTCATCCACTATACTCTCCAGATGCCTCATCTACTGACTACCACGTTTTCAAGCATCTCGATAACTTTCTGTGTGAGAAATGCTTCAAAATCCCAGCGACTTCATCATTACCAGAACGCAAGATTTTTACATTACTGGCATAAATACACTTGTTTTGCTTTGGTAAAAATGTGTTAATTCTGATGGTGCTTATTTCGATCAATAAATTTTTGTTTGAGCCGAGAGATGTTCATCTACTGCAAGAACTTTCTTGTGAGCCTGATATATTGGATAATAATTAAGAAAGAATTGGCTCTATAATAAGAAATAAGAAATCTGTATAAATTAAAATATAATATTTATGCCTATTTTACAACTGAACAATGCCGGATGGCCTGCTATTATATATATAAAAGTGACCTTGTCTATCTATTTTAGGAACAGTCTCTATCAAACTCGTTTGTCAATTTTTGGTCTTGAAACTTGATATATAGGAGATTTGGACCTATGGAGCAAATTCGCTTTGGTTTTTAGACAATAAAAATAGCTGTAAGGGTCAAAATTGAAAAAAATATATAACTTGGCAAGTGTAAGTCGACCAAACATGTTATTTCTATGCATGCGCAAATATACATTTATATATTTAAGAATGTTATTATTTAAAGTTTTTGTATGCATATGGATTCGTCAGACCGTAACGAATAAGGCTGGAGATTTATATGTTTTGGTTTCGATTCTAACTGATGGCACCCAAGTCATTTTTTTTGTTTTTTAACTTTTAAAACCACTATTATATACACTATTATATATTGGGTACAATATAATAATTAATAGAGTATTGGCTCTATAATAATAAATATGAAATTCGCATGAATTAGAATATGATATTTCAACATCTTTCAGTTCAAGGCATATTGGGTATAATATAATCATCAATAGAGAACTGGTTCTATAATAATAAAAAATGCAAAATCTGCATATTTAAGCATATTTTACGATCAGGCAAACCGGGCGACCTACTAGTATATATATATATATATATATATATATATATATATATATATATATATATATATATATATCTTGATTTTGGTCTTAGAATTTATTTTTCTCCGGCCTGAGGAAGTGGTCACACACACACACACACACACACACATATATATATATATCGTTACTCACCATCTCTTTAAAAGGAGTTGAAGAAACGATCGAAGCTGACTATCCATGTAACAGCAATCATGTTTCTCGATATGGTTGAAAAGTTAAAATGACTTTCCAATTGATTTCCTTGCTATTAGATTAAATACTATAAATGCGTAAGAGTGAAGAAAAACTATTTTCGTTTTATAGCAAAAATATGCAATAAAAATCTTGGGAAAACATAGGAAATGCAAAATAGTAGTTGAAAGTAATTTTATTTCATTAAAATAATATATATAATATCAATATTTATATATTTTTTGGTTCCTGACTACAAAGGAATAATTGAGGAGATATTCTATGCTAAGTAAAATATGTTGCATTCCTTCTTTGCAGCTTATAACTTGATTGTCTGCAAATGCAAGGTCAGCAGATTCTTCTGATAAACCGTCACTACAAGTCATTTGAACTTGGTTCTAACAATCATTCCATTTTATTAATTCTTGTTATCGAGTTCTTTTTTTGCCTTGATAAGTGGTGACTGTTTTAATAAAAATATCTTTTTAATATGTATAAGTAGAATAGAAAGAATCGACAATGCTTTTTTGGAAGAGATGTACAATGGAACCAGATGTATACATTTTATTTTACAAAGAAATACGTTCTTCATAAAAAGAAACATAGATAGATAGAGAGGGAAAAAGATTGATAGTGAGCGTTTTTGTTTATTTACTTTAATAAAGCATGAAAAAAAAATTACCAGACGTATAAGAGATTGGATGGAGAAGATAATATCAAAGAAAAATAATAAAAATGTATTCAATATAATGTAGTTTTATTTGAAAGCGATTCACAAAAAAAACGAGTTAGAATTTTCATTGCTAAGTTTGGTTTGAATAGAGCTGAATAAGTCAAAAGAGTAATCTCCCTTACCCTGTGATCGTTTTGAGGAAAAGAAAAGAAATTGACCGTACCGATTTACAAAATTTTTAAATCAGAAAAACATTTTCTTCTCCATCGAATATAAGAAGGTACTCATCTAATGATTGACAATTCTTGGAAATTCTCTCCAAATCTATTTCTCATCAAAATAATGTTGCGGATCCGTGATCTTAATTTAGACTCGGTAAAAGATTGTTGCAGTTGTTTTTGCCAACGTTAGAGAGATTACCTTCAGGAAGCACTGAATAGCATAGTAAAAGAAATAGAACCAGGAAGACTGCTTTTTTTTAACAGGTGTTGAGAAAAAAGACAAGAACAGATGGAGTATGTACATGTACACTGGTTTTGATTTCACCTCTTAATGGTGGACACTCAAAGACATCAGCCATGCTTTTTTGGTTTTCATGCTTTATTGACTACATATGTTCTGTAATTATGGTCATTTGCAGAAAACTGTTTTGCCGTATCACTGCTCCTCAGTGTAGTTAGGCATGATGATCGTTTCTAGCTGGGATTCAAATCTCGGCCACTTTTGTAGTAGCCAGTATCCTTACTCATCTCCACACACCACAAAATCTGAATGAATTTGTTTTAATATATTACAATTCCAGAGAACTATATTCGTTATGAAGAGTTATGCATTTATACCAAGAGGAAACCAATATTTCCTTTCATATATATTGGGTACAATATAATAATCAATAAAGTATTCGCTCTATAATAATAAATATCAAATCTGCAAAAATTATCATATTTAAGTGTACTGTATGACCAGGCTGCAGCCTGTTGTATAATACATAATAATCACTCTTTAATGACTTTACGGTTGTATGTGTTGGAATTTTTTTGTACCAATAATGGTGCATCCCTCCCTGTTTACATTTATTATTTTTTATCTGGTTCTTATATATGATTTTTTGTATTTTGTATCCATTATGATTTTTAGTTTCGTATATTTTTGGTTTGTACGAAACTCCCTTTAATTTGGAGAAAAGAGAAATGCTAGCTCTGTGGTGACGTCACAAGCCCAGTGAGTATTTCGTCCTCTTTTAAAATTCTGCTGACGTGGAGAGTGAACGTGTTCATTGCCCCACGCTGAAAATGGAATTTTGAAGAGCCTCCTTCAAAGAAGTAAACCCGGCAAGAAATTAATACCCGGCTGTGACGAGACAGACTTCTGAAAATTACGTGGCTGCGGTTTTGCGCATATTTATTTTACAAGGAGTGGAATTTAAAGAAAATACCTTTTACGTGACAAGGAATTTTGGAATTTCCTATCCGGACAAGCGATGAGGTCTTGCTCCTGTAATACATGTGTGTCTCTACGGTTTGCATGCAACATGGAGGAAAGGAAAATTCTAAAAGAACTTTAAACAAAAAAAAGAAAAAGCCACGTGCCTGACTGGCTTTCAATTGTGAGTACGCTCCTAAAATTAATTCCATACGCGAGTGTGATTAGGAGATACTACTATTTTGTACATTATTGTTGTATTCGTTAACGGATGCACACAACTTCTTTATAAGAACCAGTGTTGTTATATTTTTCTTTACATGTTACTTTTTTCATAATATGTTACCTTGGCGTTTAAGTTTAATGCCCGCAAAGGGAAAAATTTGCAACTTATTGTAAATAAATTTCTTCTTCGTTTCAAAGCAAGACATTTATATTTATTCTTTACCCCCTCCCCCTCTTTTGTTTCATGCTTTTTTTTTCAGCTTAGTTACTTTAGCGTCGAATTTATCTGGAAGCATGATAAATTCCGACATAGGTTAAGAATTGTTTATTATTTTTTATTTCGTTCATCTGAGTTGGTTTTGTCGTTTTTATTGTGTCCTACTGATCTACTTTTATTATTATTATTATTATTATTATTATTATTATTATTATTATTATTATTATTATTGTAGTGTTTGTATATATTTTTTGTGATTTCCCTTTTTTTTATATAATTAAAGTCATTGATATATTGGTATTTGTTTTTGTTTATTTGATTTTAATTTAACATTTGCTAATCTACAATTTCATAGGTTTAGTTTGTCTGTTTTAGCACGTGTCAACTAGTTTCAGATTATTTAATACTGAAACATTATATTCTCAGTAAATGATTACTTGAAGGGTGACAGTCATGGGCTGATGACTTGAACGTTCCGTGTTCAAGTCCTATTGCTTCTACAGTACTACTATCACTATGGATGTGGTCCCTCCTATGAGTACCTTATTCTAAAAAAGGGATTGGAACATCAATTCGAACAAGAGGATGTAGCTGACTAAAAAGTCGTAACACACTGATTCATAGAAACCATGTTTTAAGTATACAAAACGATTTATTGCCATTAGCTCAGTTGCTATTATTTTTGAAAACTGATTTTGGTGCATATTTTAAGCTGTGTATTCCCTTTTCTACATGAATACATTAAAGAGGAGGCAGGTAAATGTTACTCATTGCAATAGATTTATTGAACACAAGTTGCTATTCTTTACCAATGTCTGGAGAAGTGTACTCATAGCTTTTTTAAAATAAATGAAGAGGAATGTTCTGACAGATTCTTTTATAAAAGACAAAGAAGAACTTTTTCTTTCGTATTTTTGTAAAAGAGTCAGAGAAATATCACAACAAAATAACTGTGAAGAATGTAAAATTCAATCAATGATATCAAGAGAAAACGAATAAAAAGGACAAGAAAAAAGTTTCAGGCGAAAGAAAAATATTATCGTTATAATAATTGAATAAAGCCTATTTTATTACACTAAAGCTCCTTTATCTCTCTAATATATTACCCGGCGTTGACTGGGATTCGGTGAATTATTTTTCATGTTTTTGTAATTTTTAAAAATATATTACAAATTTTAGTTGTAGGGCACACAACTAAAATTTAGTATATATTCCTTTTGTTGATGCTTTATGTTCAGGTGATTATTTAAAAATGTTTCTCTGTGATCGTTTTAGCCGCACTAAGTAATTTTCCATTGTGGTGAAGTGCGTTAACTACAAAAAAAATGTAAATTGGCTAGTCAGAAGCAAAGTTTGATTTGTCAGTTTAAATGCTATTAGGGTCTGACTTTTGTAATTCAACAAGATAAATTTATATGTTATATATCTATTTATATATTATATCTCTCTGTACATCTGTTGTTGTAACCCATAAACTCATTTTAACGTTCAATGAAAATTAAATTATATATATAAATTAATTTTGATAGCAACCAGACTAAAAAATGGTGCTGAAGAAAAAACATTTTATTCGTGCTTTATTCAAGCCTAAATAATCAACGATTCTGCCTGCAACCCGTTAAAAGCAACCATTTAAAATACAATGAAACATTGTTGAATACATGATGAGTTATGTGAATTGCTATTCTAAGTTTTGTTTTTATTATTAAACTAGCAGGGGTACCCGGCGTTGCCCGGGTGTTTGTAGGTGTGTGTGGTGTTAAATAAAAAAGAAACCGGGGGGGGGGGCGAAGTTTGAAAATAAAATCGGCCAGCCAGAATGAGTTAGTGAAAGATGTTTGAAAGTCGTCGAGCGTTACGACGACGACGACGATGTAAGCATTTAATGTTTTAATTAAGCGGGGGAGGGTAATCAAAACATAAAAAAACACAAAAAAATCTAACGTAAGGCAAACGAACGATGAAAACAGAAAAACGAACACGTGAAAAATGGCTTAAATAAGCCTGTTTCGATATTAAAATTTAAAAAATCGGTGGATACCCGGGTGTTTTGGGGTGTCGCTAAGAATAAGCGAAGTAAAAAAAAAAAAAAAAAACAGGAAAACGAACGTTACGTGAAAAATGGCTTAAATAACACAGGGTTCAATATTTAAATTTAAAAAATCGAAAAAAAAAACTATCTCACACCACGATTCGAACCCAAAACGTTTAGATAATGAACAAACGCGCTAATCAACTACGCTAAGGCGACGTAGACGAAATGTGTTCGGTTTTTCAACTATTTAAAGTAAATCAAGTCATGACGTCATCTGACGCATGCGTAGAATCGGTCGTCGTTACGAGAAACCCGTTTTTGTTAACCCCCTCCCTGTCGAAAATTGTCGATTTCGGGGTGAAAACGTTAACGTTTTTGGCCAATTTTTCGATATTTTTCAAGCGAAGGATGGGACTTCGATATGATACCGAGTTTATGAATTTTCGTCGCGTCTGTCGAAAGTTTTTAGCAGACGCACAAACATACATACATACATTTTCCCTTTTATTATTATTAAATGTTGACTATAATAGATTTTTCTTCTCTTGAGTATGTTTTAGATATGAATATCAGACACCAGTAGATTATAAGTAGATAAAAATACACAAAAAATACTTCACATATGCATGCACATATATAGCAAATAGAGAGAGAAGTATGCTAGCTTCCTCAGTCTAGAAAACTACGGAAAACAGAATTTTCTATTATATATCATAACTAAATTTGGGTTAGCAAATGTGACATTTGATGATTGTAGACAAAAGCAATTCAAAGTATTCAAAGCAACATAAGTAATTACTGTCTATTGTTTCCTTTCTGTACAATCTGGTGACATAGAATGAAGAGTAAAATAATTGGGTTTCTCACAGTTGAAAACATTCACATCTTTTCAAGGAAAACGTTTCAAGATTATCAGAAAAACAAGTAATTCTATGAAAAATACCAAGAAAGTTTGGCAGAACTTTATGTAAATTACCTCACAGATTAAGGAAGATACTTTTTAAATGTAAATGCATTATGCATTTAACGAACCAGACGTAACTCAGTGTTCGGCTCGGATTTCTCCGGAGCATGACGTCAACAGTCAGATAAAGCTGAGTGTTGCCGATGAAATGATAACAACGCAATGTAAAAAAAAAAAAAAAAAATAACATAAAATTTTAAATGTAGACACATCAACAAAAAAAGCAAAAACCTATCGTTCATTTATATTTTTTAATTGTTTGAAGAAAATGTCTTTTTTTGTGTCAAATAAATAAATTTTAAGCAAAAAGTTTTTTTAATAAAATAGTAACTTTTTAAATAATAGTAACTGTTTTTTATGTGATAAAGAATTTAAAGTATTTTTTATACTTTAGAAAAGGTGAAACAAACTTTTTGTAATTTTTGTTTTGTTTTTTGTTTTTTTGGCACATATTTATGTAAAAAACAAATAAAATGGCAATTTTTTTTTTTTGCCAGATCCCTACGAGTAGTTGGAATTGTTTGTTTTTTTATGCCAGGAACATTTTTCTCAGGAGGATGTATTTTCTTCAGACTTTTGGAGGGCATCAGATGACAAAGTGGACGGAGATGAGATAGCGGATGTAATAGGAAGCTCCTTACCAACCGAGTAGCTTTCAGCAATGTGAGTTAATATGGAGTCAAACGGCTGTTTATCAAATTTTTGTCTCCACATGAACTCTAAAAGAAATGTGTCAAGAAGCTCTCGATTGCTTCTGCATTCTTGTTTATTACGCCGCTTTGCTTCCTTCCACATCCGCTCCACATGATTTGTTGTTGTCTGTTTCAGGATCTACAAAGTTAAGGCTGTGGTTCACCGTTTGTTATATGCCCTCCAACAGTCTGATGCGACCGTGAACTGTTGACGTTGTTTTCCGGGAAAATCCAAGCCGAACACTGAGTTACATCTAGTTCATTAAATGTATAAGTACCTAAATGTTATATAAAAGAAATTAAGGTGTATAAGAGGCAGAACAGTGGGGGGATTTAATGAATAAACACAAATTGAAGCAACTTAAGATGTAATGGTAGCATAAACGAGTTATACAGTTTCACCTTTATTGGTTCAATAAATGCATGTATACGTGTACAACTGTACATATATGTATTTTTTTTATAATATTTTTCATGAATGAATGATATTGCATCAGAAAATTAGGTGATGTCTCTGTGCTGCCTTATTTTTGAGAAGTATTCCCTTTGTCAGGCGTATGTTTGATTTTCAAACCTTGAAAGTTAGAAGTTAAACGTTATTAACTAAACCAAATTATTTTTGCTTTTTTGTGTATAAAATCATCATTGTCTTCCAAGCTGACCTTTCTCTGTGCAGATCTTTATTTGCCTCACTTTCTTGCATCCTCATCACTTTCTCTCATGTTCTATACCTACTAATCCAAAACACTTTCGTCCATTCTTTCAATATGACCAAACAACAAAGTCTCCTTTTCTATACACATTTCCCTTCATTGTCCGTATTTAATCTTCCAATGTCATCAGATTTAAGCCTCTTTTTAAGACTCACATTACACATCCATCGTATCATCCGCATATAATTTCTTTCCATACAACACATAAGCTCTCATAAGTTCAGCAGACATGATGTTTTTTATTTAAATATTAAAATGAAACAAAGAGATACTGCATGTTTGAAAAACAATATTTTAAAATATTGAAACAGATTTTTGGTAAATAAAAAGGAAATAAAAAAGTTAAAGTTTAAACTTATTTAATTTTCTCAATTTCTAAATTTTCTGCAATACTGCAAAAATCTCAAGTCAAGAAGAACCACCAGTGCTTATTGCATTCTAGCACACCACTAGCATCGGTATAGCTTCACAAGTTCACCCATAAAGTAAAGAAACACCAGCAAGATTTTAAAACACCTTTTCGTTACGCATGCAAATAAATATAAATGCAACCAATCCATGGATTCAGCATTTCGCTCGAGTTATCTATCTCAGTAGTAAATATTACAATGGGATCTGTATTGCTAAGCAAGTATTTGTTTGTTTGGGTACCTTAACTGAGTTCAGAAACTCCGCACACAACATGATATCTTAACACTCGCGACTTTGAAGTTTATGAGAATAAATAGAATTCATAAAATGGACAATAAAAAATACAGAATAAATAATTCAAACTATTCCCTGACCATCGGTTTTCCACTTCAACCACTCAACATTGTCGCTAATGCAAAGGACCTTGTTACAGTTTGTGGATAACTCTTTCAAATCAACATGTTATTAGATTAAAATGATGAGTAAAGTATACCTGATCCAAAGGTCATTTCTAAATCTGAGAGTAGATGCTCTCCATCTTCAATACATAATCTTGCTATGGCCTATCCTTCAGTAAGTCATCCAAGCAACAAATCTCCATCTTCATCAAGATATCATACACATGGAGCATTTTCAACAGTTAGCACCCAGATTTTTCATGCTTATCTACAAAATCCTTACTTGAGCAACAAAGGATGTGAAAGGACTCAATTCTTGCATACAGCATCATGAACGTGAATGTAAATCTCTCTGTAGAAAAGTTTTTCACACCAACACCTACCAACTAGTTGCATTCTTTGCAGTCACCTGCATTTGTTTGCTATTATTTTGGTTAATAAAATGAATTGATTGATTAAATTAATTGAACAAGCCATATTTATGTCGTATTAAACTAGTTTTTTTTTTAGTGTGTGGTATGAAACATAACTGAACGAAAAGAAGATAAAAAAACAGTTCAATATTGTCTCAGTTTGTTTTTGTCAAGAAAATAATATTTAAAGCTGGAAGGCTATTCTCAATCAACGTTTTCTTTCACACAAGTTCTTTAAGCAAAAGATAAAATTTAGTCAAGTGATTTGCTGTTGATATTTGATGCAGTTAATTTTGTCCATTTTAAGCATGGATCGTTAGAGTTTTTTGTTTGTTTTTACATCTAGTATTTACTTTTAATGGTTGTTATCTTTTTTGTTGTTTTTACGATGTTAGATTGTTGCTCCTCTTGAAATTGCATGCATTCAGGAAGCGGGTGGTGAGAATTGTTTGTGTCGATTTCAATGTTTAAACTATGCCTTTTATAACAATTATCATGGATTATTTTTTAAGGGGATGACTCTCATACCCTAAATCAACTATGCTCACATCATTATGGTATGTGACAGCTGATTGCATGAAAAAAGCGGTTTGAGGTTCCAGTTTATCTAGTGACAGATGGTGATTTGTGATAAAGTGGTTCAAAATTCATGTTTCGGTCAATTTCTGTTTATTTCTGACAGGCGGTTCCTCTTTAATTTGTGGTGATGGTTCTTTTTCATAAATATAAAGTAGTTTTTTTTATTTTATTTAAAATAGACAAAATATAATCATTACATAGTCATTGAAAGTGTGCTGTGGTAAAAAACTTAAATTAAGGAATTTGTCACATGAAAACTCTCTCTGAACATTAAATTTTGCAAGCATAAAGTAGAATTTTGAGAAAATAATGGCCCTTTTTTGTTGTGTGTTTGTATAATTCTAATTAATACAGTATTTTTTCTTTACTAATCAGTCACCACTTATAAATATCAAAAGACACTCGAGGATAGATGTTAATGAGATTAATGGATTGTCATGAAGAATATTATGATTAAAAATGATGAAGGAAATGAATAAAATGTGATTACTTATAGGGAAGGTTTATGACAATTATTTGTTGACATTGGATTCAAAGACAACCTAGTTGTAGTCCGCAGGAAAATATTCCCGTGGTATTATGTTTCACAAATAGGAAGCCCTTGAAAAAGAAACTCTGATTATGGAAATTTTGCCTGATACTAAGCCCATGGAGGAAGAAAGGAAAGTTTTCTTACTGATTGTGAATGTTTTACAAGGAGAAACAAGAGAGTGGAGCTCAATAATTAAAGTAAAAAATAACCCAAGAAAAGATCACAAGAGAAATGAAGCGGTTGGATAGGTTTATAAAAGTAATTGGTGATGAGCAGAGATTAGAAGTACATAAAATCAATGTCAGTGTGGCTCAATGATTTTTATGGAGCCAACACCTCTCTTGTTTTTCATTAATGATCTGCAAAATCATATCCTGAGATCATTTGCTAATATTAATGCAGACACAGCTGTCTATGGTTTCAACTAGAAGAACACATTTTCCACACTTTATCCTCGTAAGGACTTATGCGAAAATACATAGAAATTCATGTTTTCGTGCATACACATGATGTTACATTTAGCTAACATATCAGATGCATTGCTATTCCCACCCATTATTGTTTTCATTATCTAATGACAACTTGTCTCAGAAAAAGGTTCAATTGACTACTATTTTCTCCTTGTTTTGAAGAGGGTTACTCATCCTTTCTTAGTGTGTGAATTAAAAGTAACCTTGTTTTAACACGTGCTTGGAGTAAATATTTTATAAATTCAAAGATAAAAAATTTGAAATGACTGTATATAGTAAAACTATAAAAAAGATTTTAAGTGCCATATTAGTTTAATTTTTAATTTAATAATAATAATCATTATTATTATTAGGTTTATTGAAATTCTATTTCTCTAAAATCGTCAAACATTAAAAACAAATTGCTCTGATCAATGCAAAGTAAAGTGTAAGTGTTTTCCATACTTTTACTCTGATCTATATATCTTTAAAAGTGAGAACGAGTGGGAGGACAATTCTCAACCTATATACTCAACAAATTTTTGCTCTACAGATTTGAAATTTGGTATATAGGGTATTTAGACATGTAGAAAACTTTTTAATCAGTTTTCATCTGGAAAAAGTGCTGGTAAGAGGTCAAAATTGATAAAATTGATATGTGAGAGGAAGAATTGGATTTTTATCTGTTTGTTAACTATTTCATGGCTGGGCATGCGTAAATTGTTCAAATGACAGATTCTTTATGTCATAAGTAGGTTTGAAAACACTTTTTAAAGAACGTGTCAAGCTGGCCTAATGGTTATACTTAACTCACTGTCTTTAGGTTTTAGTTTCGATCTCAACTCGAGTATTTTTTTTTTTTACTTATAAGAAGTGAATTGTTTAGAAAAAACATAATACTCGCATGCACCTGTCTCAGTTTCTGTATGAATTAAAATATAGTATTTATGCATATTTTACGATCGGGCAATGCCAGGCGGCCTGCTAATTTGTATATAAACAATAACATTTAACTTTTATACTCATTTTTTAAATTTAATATATTTATATAGAAAAAAATATATTCGAATTAAGAATTTTGTGTTGGACATGATGAACCACTTTGGCTGTTCAATTCAGATGCAGATTAATCACGTCTGCCACAGGGGAGTATAGAACATGTGATGAGCATGAACTTGGATTGAGCAGTGGAAGATGCGTGTTGATTGCACCCGATTAATGATACCAGGAATATCTATCTGGCCGAGCATAATACAGTCATTAAAGGTGTTTATCCATAGATTCATTGATTAAAAAGAAGTAATTGAAAATACAGATAACTTTTGATTTCACTTATTGGGGTTTTATCCTTATGTCAGTGCAATAACCAATCATCATGTTTCTCCTAAGTTATGAGTTTTATCCTCACTAGTAATCTATGATTTTGATATTTTCTTAATTTCTAAACTATACGCCAGACAAAGTGGGCCCTTTTATAGCGGGGATAAAGCTAGTTAGTGCAATTTCAACTGCTCAATAGAGAATCAGGCTCATCACATATGCCACAAATTTTCAACTAAGAAAAAATTGCTTTCTCATTTGTCATCTGTATTTGTATTCTTACTAATAGATATTAAATACGTTGACTTAATATATTTACTTTGAATTATAGTTAGCTCCCTTTTGCAAATTTTCTTTTCTCCTCTTACTGGTTCTATTTTGACATTAGGAAGTAATTAAATTACACAAATCTATTAAAGTATTTTAAAATAATTATGTATTGGCTGTTCAAATTAGTGAAGTTACATTATTCGTTACATTGGTCAAAATTTATTCTAGATTCTTCTCTTCAATGGTCTTATTTGAACAGTGATGGTTACCTGAAGTGATTTACATATAGTGGTATCATGGAAAACCTCTTGGTACTAAGAAATTATTTGTAACATTTTCTATATGCAAAAGTACCAATTGATAACTCTGTCTTTTATATCTTCACATAATAGGAAGTTTTGACATGTGTTCCATATTTTGGTGTATTACTTATGAGTCCAAAAAAAATTCTGTTATATATTTATAAGTAAGTTTTTTTTGTAATCTCTTATGTTTATGTGTAAAGACAATTAAAAAAAACTTACAATTCTTATAATCTGCTAATGGGACTCGTATCCCAACGTTGCTCAGAAAAATTGAGGACACCAAAATTGCAACTTCTAGAAATAAAGTGAGTAAAAAGATTTGAAAAAACATTTTTCACTCCATATCCTAAGAATTTATCAATGATGAAATAAAAAGTTATGGAAAGGGAGGGAATACTCCTAGATTTGTTTGCTTTGTCACAGAGTGTGTGAGTGTTATTTTCGCATGAGAGGAGCTTTGGTTTTAATTTACAATATAACAAAAGAATTAAATTGCTTACTAATGTATGAACGAACCAAAATGCATTATGGTGGAATATAATTTTGTAATAAGATTAATGTGGGGGTAGGATATTTTCACTGATATCTTTCTTTGGCTGTGGATTGCATGCATGCATGTTTTTTTTTTTTTTTTTGGTTTGTTTTTTTGTTTTTTGCTAGATGAGAGATTTATTTATAAATTACATTGTCAAACCTAATCTCTAGAAGTGAATTGAGCTGAAAAGAGTCAGAAAGACAGATTTCACCCCAACTGATAATTTTTGTATATGATTTAAAATATATACATGCACAGAACTTTGCATGATAATAAAATGAAAGCAGTCATTGAATTAGATAAAATAGTAACGAATATTGAATTAAGTAGATATGATTTTTTAAATCAATATGCAAATTAGGTAGGTTGTTTATGCTTTTTATGGGGGGGATTTATATTCACCTCAAATAAGGCACATTGCCACTGAAACATAAGGTGGTAAGGACCATGTTTATCAAGAGCAACTTAGGTGGGGAGTTGGGCAGTAACATGTTTGTTCACATTACATTTAAATTTCTACATGTTGATACATGTTAGGATAAAGAGAGCAAGAAAGGAATTCCAAAAAGGCAAATAGTCTGATAAAAGAAGCTCTCAGAGTAAAAAATCTTCCAGCATCTACAAACTTCTACAGTAAAGGAATGGGCTAGTAGGATGGATCTGAGGTATTTTCTTTTAGAGGGTACAAGTACAGGAAGTTCATTGGAACACATTCCGTTGAAGTACGTATTTAATAATCACAGAGATCCAACTCTGCGTCAATGTGATAAGAGCTTGAACTGTATACATTTTGAGTATATTAGAAAACCGAATATCTTTTATTTTGTATATGAAATAAACGTTTTAATGTTACTGTCTGTGCGATAAACAACACAAATTTATAAATAGAGATTTACTATCCCACATCAAGATGATAGCTAAAATAAATAAAATCAAGTAAAAAAAAGAATTCTTTTTATGAATACATTCATCCCTTTAACTAATAAGCATTTGCAAACTTTATTCCTCATCTTTCTGGTAACTTATTTCATGTATTATTTATCTTTTATCAAATGCTCGGCATTCTTAGTAGTTACACCGGAATAGCACATGAAAGGTGTTTAGTTCGGCAGGAAATGTAAAAAAGCTTCCCCCAATTTCTGTGTTAGGCCAAAGCCAGATGTAGACCAAATGTTATAATTTGCCACAACATTTTCGAAATACATCTTTTACGATCAAATCGTGATTGTTATCTTACTATTGCTTCCCATATAAACAAGTAATGAATTACTTTAATCAACTAAAAAAAAATAAAAAAAAATAGAGGGTAACCAAACAAAATAGCTACCCACGAAATAAAAATAATAAAATTCACGAATCTTTCTGCAATCGAACAATACTTCGTATAAACAAACTTCAGTTTATGCCTAATTAATAAGTCACGAACGTCGAACACTTTTTGCATCATTGTATTATTACCCTTCAATGATAAGTATACTTGGAAACAATGTGCAAAATTTTTAATATCTCTGCCGCACTCCTCTTTTAGTAGTGTCCTGATTTAAGTTTCAGTTCAGGAATAGTCCGAAAATTGTTTTGATAGACACAATCTTTGAAGTAATCCCACAGATAAAAGCTGAGTTGTGGGTTGAGGCGAATGTGAAATCCATTCAATATAATATCTATTGATGAAAATTACCAAAGTGGTACCACACCGTTGAATGGAGATAAACGTGCCACATATTTTGAATTCTATCGTCTGTGTTTCATTTGAGAAAAATTTTATTTTCACACAACAGACGCACCACGTATTTTCAAATACTGACTTTTCTTGAAATCAGTCATCTTGAGAAAGTTTTGAAATAAAGATGAAATGTTGGTGAATATATAAACAATTTGCGTTTTGTCATTTTTCATTTCCCAATAAAATATTTGTCCTTTCTCTTTATTAAGATTATTACATTTTATTCGCCTTTAGCTCCTCTCACATGCTGTTTCTCCCAGAAAACGCCAGGTAAGAAAAGCTAGTACTCAATAATGTTTTTACTAGTTTTGCCTTAAAGTCCTTACAGTAGTGAGTCGACATATCTGTAAAATTATACAAATGAAAAACTCTAATTTTTGTTATTTACTAGCAGTTCAGCCCGGCTTTGCTCAGGACCTATGTACTGTTCATAACTTGCCCTACATGTGAATACACTTTATGTAAAATTCCAAATGTTTAAACCAGAAATTGTCTAAGTAATTTCATAGAGACCGAAGAGGTCAATTTTTTTTAGCTTTGACCCCAATTTTTAACCCTTAACATTTATTATTTTGGTCGCAAATCAAAATTCAACATTTTACCCATGTCACCTAAGTCTAAAATTTCAAGTTTTTAGACCCAAAATTGGTGGAGGAATTTGGTAGAATCTGCAAAGGTCAACTCTTTCAACTTTGACCCTTGGCAGCTCAAATTTTCGACCCAAACCGATTAAAAAGCTTCCCCTATCTCTGAATGCCATTTATGTAAAATTTCAAATGTTTTAACCAGAAATTGGCTGAGTAATTTCGTAGAGACCACAGAGGTCAATTTTTGTAAAACTTTGATCCCAATTTTGACCCCTTAACATTTATTGGAGGGGGGGGGGCAAATCAAATTATAAAGTTAGCTCCATGTCCAAGTAACCTACATTTTAAATTTCAAGTGTTTAGACCCAAAATTGGTGGAAGAGTTTGGTAGAGTTTTCAAAGGTCAAAACATTGAACTTTGACCCCTTGAAAGCCAAATTTCTGGCCGAAAACCAATTAAAAAGATTTTTCCAAATCTCAATACTCCTTACGAGGGGCGTACAATAAGTAACCCCCCTGACCCAGTTCCAGTTGTCTGATCTAGCTGAAATTTTGCATGTGCAATGATTTATATCTCTACGGGTTATGTGGGAAATTACAGCTCTGAACTAATTGTGGTTTCTGTTTTACAGGTGTTTGAACTGAGTCAGGTGTGAAATGAAGCCTGTTGAATGTCGAGCAGTGATCCGGTTTTTGTATTTGAAAGGATGCACACCACAGGAGACTTTTGATGAAATGAAAGAAACTTATGGTAATAATGCCCCATCATATGACCTTGTAAAACCCTGGAATCGTGAATTCAAACATGGCCAGAAGTCTGTGGAAACAGCTCCCAGACCTGGTCGCCCCTCCCCTTCTGCCATTGATGAGACATCTGTCCATCAAGTTGAGGCTGCCATTTTGGAAGATCGGCACATTACTATTTGTCAAATATCCCAAGATGTCAAGATTAATACAGGGTCTGTGGAAACTATCATTCATGACCATTTGCATATGCATAAGGTGTCTGCTAGATGGATTCCCAAGTTGCTCACACCATTCCAGAAGTGAGAACGTGTCGAGTGCTCAAGGATGAATTTGGAGATGTGCCAAGAAGATGAGTCAATGTTTTTCAAAAGACTGATTACACAGAATGAAACCTGGGTCCATCACTATGATCCAGAGACCAAAGCCCAGTCAGTGCAGTGGAAGCACTTGGACTCACCACCTCCAAAGAAGGCAAGGGTGCAGCCCTCCGCTGGCAAGGTCATGCTCACAGTCTTCTGGGACCAGGACAGAGTAGTGATGCCAGATTTCCTGGAAAAGGGTACCACAATTACAGGAGCCTATTATGCTTCACTTTTGAGGAAATTAAGGGAAGCTATCAAAATCAACAGGCAGAGCAAGATCAGCAAAGGTATCCTCCTCCTGCAAGACAACTCACATGTCGCCAGATCAGAAGCACAGGCATGTGGTTATGAAATTTCCCCATCCTCCCTACTCTTTTGATCTTACATCCTCTGACTTCCACCTCTTCCCAGCCATGAAGTTGTTTTTGAAAGGAAAGCGTTTCCCAGATGATGCAGCCTTGATTTCTGAAGTCATGTCGTGGTTGGAGGACTAACCTGGGGTGTTCTACAAAAACGGTCTCCAGAGCTGCATCAAAAGATAGGAGAAATGCATAACTCTGGGTGGTTCCTTTGTAGAGAAAGACTAATAACTGTGCCAAGTTTCGTTGCTCTACTGCTATGGGAAGTGGGTCAGGGGCATAACTTATTGCACGCCCCTCGTATGTCAAATCTCGAGTCACTAGACCGAAAATTGACAGAGATATTTGGTAAGGAAATGTACACAGACACACAGAGACATTTTCACTTTTATAGATACTAGCATTTCAGCCTGGCGTTGCCCGGGTGTTTGGAGGTGTATGTTGAGCAAAAAAAAAAAAAAAAAAAGTGATAGTAGGAAGGCAGGCTCGAACCCTTCTTGCGAAGGAGGAAAAGAACGGCAAAAAAACCTGACGTCTTTGCTGTTATGACGACCGCCAAAATGGAAGTGACATATGTTTAACTTAAGGCTAGATAATCGAAAGGAGAGGATGACTTTTGAAAATATCGGCGAAAAAAGCGACCTCCCCCTCCTGTAGAAAAGTGCTAGTTGAAGGTGAAGATATTAATGTTTTTAGCCAATTTTTCGATATTTGTCGTCTGAAAGGGCGAACTTCAAAACGATACTGATCTTGTAAAAATCTGTCGCCTCTGTCAAAAGTTTTAGGCAGACATGCGAACATACATACATACATACATACATACATACATACGTTTATATATTGATAACTAAAAATTTTCGACCCAAACCGATTAAAAAGCTTGCCCTATCTCTTAATACCCTTTATGTAAAATTTCAAATGTTTAGACCAGAAATTGTCTGAGTAATTTAGTAGAGACCGCAGAGGTCAAATTTTTTTAACTTTGGCCCCTATTATGACCCCTTAAGATCTATTGTTTTGGGCTCAAATCAAGTTATTAAGTTAGATCCATGTCCAAGGAACTTATATCTAAAATGTCAAGTGTTTAAATCCAAAATTGTCGGAGGAGTTCGGTTCTCAAAAGTCAGATCGTTGAACTTTGACCCCTTAACAGGCAAATTTCTGGCCGAAAACCGATTACAAACATTTTTCCAAATCTCAGTACCCTGTATATCAAATTTTGAGTCTGTAGACTTAAAATTGACAGAGTTATTGCGTAGGGAAATGTACACAGACAGACACACAGACACGTTCACTTTTATAGATATATAGATATAGATAAGAACTTTCAATTGATACATTCGTCTAACATCTTCATATGTTATTCATAAAACTTATAGATAGTTTTTTCTTTCCAGAACTGAAACTGTTTAGATATCTTACATGTCAAGATGTGTTAATTGAATCTGAATAGTAAACGAAACACGAAATTCTATATAAATAAATTCATCTTTCTCAATGGATTGTTTACTTCAAATTCTAAAAACAATTATTATTTGTTGCTTTTTTTTTGTTGTTGTATTCTGTTGTGTTTATTAATAGGATTAAAAAAGACAGTCTCATCGACTCCGACGTGTTTGTTATCCTAAATTTGGTTAATCATTAGTATATCCTTGAACGTAACAAAACATTTTTAATGTAATGGTTATGAAGAAAATTTTATGATTGCCAGTGTACAGAAATCAATTGAATGCTTTTTTTTTTTTTAGTAATTTTACCAAACATATTCAATATTAATGTGAGAATTTCGAAAAGTCCTCCTCATAATCATCATCGGTTTTATGCCTGTTTTACATGCTGACATGTGTTGAACTGCTTTTAGAAATTAACTTCCAAACTAAGCTATTTCTGGTCACGTCTTCATTTTTCTTTCTTTCTTTCAAATTCATCTCCCTTGTTTTCCTTCGCCTTCCTCTGTAAACTAATTCTGCTTTCTCAACTATTGTACATCTCCAAACCTAAACACTCATCCATTCTTTAAATGTGACCAAAGGAATTAAGTCTCCTTTCTATGCACATCACTCTACACTATCCAGATTTAATTTTATTCTCAGGTCATCAGATATAGGACGCTCTTTAAGACTCATATTACACATCTATCGTATCATTCTCATATCATTCATCGCCATGTAAAGCACATCGTTAACTTCCAAAGTAAAACCTAAAATTATGTAATGAAAATAAGGAATAATTTCTTAGCTAAGAAATTTTAAATAGAAATTATAAATATATATGCATGATATTTTCTGTTATCTAGTTTTCAGATTACAAAGGACAACTTTCTTTTGATTTTGTAATTGTTTATATATGCATCCCTATCTATGTAAAGCAGATATATTTCCATATCATAAAATATAACTCATATCCCTGTACATTAATCCTTAATAACATTTTCTCATCACTTCACATGTCTCTGTGTATGTGTGTATTTTTCCTCTACTTGAATTACACTTTATTATTATTACAGATACCATCTACCAATATCCTTAGGAAAACACCTGATCTTTGAAACTTTTGGTTTGAAGACAGGATTCAGTGAGAGTCCTCTGAGAATAAATCTCATCTCTTTTCAAGGTGACGTTATCAAACGAAATCAATAATATAATTATTATTATTATTATTATTATTATTATTATTATTATTATTATTATTCACTCACTGAGTGTTCTTACACAGATAATTACCAGTGATCACTTACTGGCAATAACATCTTCCTTGGAATCTGGGTGACAACAAGTCTCCCCAGATTTCCAGCGCTATTCATTTCTCTCAACAAGCAGCAAAGATGATTCTGCATTATCGCAACAGCCACTAATTATTGATTTCTTGCCGGCAACGTCTTTAATATTCCCTGGGTTTGGAGGTGTCAAAAAGCCTTCCCAAAGTCCCAGTGTCCTTTGCATTCTTCCAGTGAAAGTCTGCTTAGTGCTCTCCTTCCTTGATTCTCCCATCCTCTCTGACCTTTCATGACTCTCTGGTGTGGCTATAGCCGATACAAACGCCACCATTTTTATTGCGACATCCATTTTACTGGTTAATATTTGTAGCATATATGGGTTTGTTTCTATATTCTCGGATTTGAAGATTTCAGCTGGTTTCATTATTGCTATCTGTTGTATCATATCAAGCTTTTTTTTTACATAGGCATCACCACTTATCAAGGCCAAGAGGCCACTCGAGGATAAGGGTTAAAGAGTGTACAGTAGAAATTGGACAATATAGTAATCGTTAGAAATGGAAATTCGGTATTAACTTATATGGAACGGCTCATCAAAAACTTGTTTACATTAGACTTGAAGACAACGATATTGTAGTCAGCTGGAAAGCAGGAAAATGTAAAACAATTCCATAGGTGTGCAGTTCTAAGAAAGAAGCTTTGCTCGTGAAATCTACATTTAGATTTAGGCACAGATAAAGCGTGGGAGAAATTATTGATAGTGTTTTCTGCTGGACGGGTGTTTCTTGTGAAAGTTTGGGGAAGGGGGGGACCATAGATTGGAGCTCAGCCGAGCACTTGCCATGAAAATAACGATAGAGCAGAGACAAAATCGCAACATCTCTTCTGTGAAAAAGAGGTTGCAGGGAAGAGAAAAGGACATCCCCTACGAGGCTATGAAGTCTATTTTGAACTCTATCAAGGCAGGATAAGTCCTTTCTAGCAGCTCCTACCCAAATGTGGCAACAGCTTCCCTTTGATTCTAATTTGTCCCATTCTGTTTTCAAAGTTTTTTTGGGATTTTTATTTTACTTTATTTCTTGCTTATTTTTTATTTTACTTTTAATCTAAATTAACTTTTCGAATTTTGTAATCATTGAATATCAGGCAATGTTGGATAGGTATATCAGTACTTCATATTTTAAAGCAAATGTAAATGATTAAAAATTTAAAAACTAGGCTATATATATACATATATACATGTGTGTGTGTGTGTGTGTGTGTGTGTGTGTGTGTGTGTGTGTGTGTGTGTGTGTGTGTGTGTGTGTGTGTGTGTGTGTGTGTGTTGCATAGTTGATGGACAATGGCAGAAAATAGAAAATATCAGCGCTGGGCAAAACCAGATGTAATTCAGATTGCTGGCAATGACGTCAACCTTGCATTCCGGTTGAATAATTGAGATTAGGAAGCAATGAGAGAAATATTTAACTCTGGATTGAAATTGTGAAGAATACAAAGCATAATACAATAGAAGAAAATGTCAAAATAACTGAACAGCAATTCCAACCAACAGAATTTTAAATATGTCAAAACAAAAGCAATCAGAGACAGAGAGAAGACAGAGGAGCCAGCGGCACACTTCTGCAATTGTTCGACCGATCAACTACACACCACCACATACTGATCTAAACTTTCTTGCTTGTCAGATTATCATCTGTAAAATAAATAAAACGTTGTTGATTTAACAAGTTGTTCTTTGATTACAAAACCCACAGTTATCAGTATGTATATACTATGGCATGCATTTTGTAAAAGTGCGTCTATAAAATATATAGACCACATTGTAACATATATATATATATAACTTCTCACACTGCAAAGTAACCATTCACTCCGTGTATGGCGTATTGCACCAATCACTCCTCTATGCCTCTTGGAAAGGGTGCCAAAAAGAAGTTTTAGCCTAATAGTTCCCACACTATTTTCCAAGTTTTTGAATTCCCTTCCTGTTCTTTGTATCTCCAACCGTATCAACATGTAAAATTTTAAATATAAGCAATCATCTTGTCAAATTCCTGAGAAACCAATATATATATATATATATATATATATATATATATATATATATATATATATATATATAGAGAGAGAGAGAGAGAGAGAGAGAGAGAGAGAGAGATAGAATCAATATCTTTTAGCAAACGCATTAAAATTTACTTTTCTATCGACCTGTGTACTTTAGCGTTCTGAAACAGTTTTCAAGTTTTTGTCAATGTTAAAATAAGGTTTTGTTTAAACCTTTCTTTTTCAACACACAAGAAACAAAAAGGCTTCTTGTTGCTATGTTGTTGGTGAGGCTTCATTCCATAAACAAATAGTAAGAATAAAAAAGACTTACCCTATCATTAACCCAAAGCCTCAGCCGAGTGGGATGTTCATCCTGGACTTGGAATTATTGGTAAAGTAACTTTTTTTACTATATTTTTATCAGAAGATAATTAGCCACCTCCAAAGACTGACTGACTTTTTTTTTGATAACTCAAATTAACGATAACAAAATCAGAGATAATAAATCTTACCATCTATGTGTTTGAGAAAAATTACTTGTATATTTTGTTCGTTTTTTATTTTATTTTTATGCTGTTACTCATATTGTAATTCTACCCAATTTTTTGCAAAAAAAAAAATACTTTTTAATCTGAGATGCTGAAAAATCAATATTTAACTGTGAAAATAAAAAGATTTTCGCATATACCTTCTACAAATCTACAAAGTTTTTTTTAAGTACATCATATGTTTCCACATGAAAACTGTCAGGTAAAATATCAATTGAAATAGACAGGTTGCAGTTCCTTCAAGACCTCAATATCGTTTCCATTGACACAACTGTTTGTAAGACAATTACAAGAAGAACTCCTATTGCTACCATAATGAAAAAATAAAAATTTCCTTTCTCTATCAATATGCCTAGCATCAGATGGAATTTCCTTCTTTCCCGATTATGAACCACATTACCACGGGACTGCTTCCCTGCTGATTACAAATTGGTCATCTTCAAATCCAATGTAAACAAATTCTTGTTAAAAGATTACCATTTTAAGTAATCAAGAACAGTTAAACACAGAGTTCACACCACAAAACGAGCTACAATGAATGAGTTGAAAGCAACCATAGAACAATGTCAGTAGTCACAGACTGCTTCTTATGACAATCACCCCATCTCATTAACATTTATCTTCGAGTGGCTTTTGGCCTTGATAACAAAAACTGCAACAGTTCCAATTTATGTTGGTTCATGTATCAGACAACATTACTGTTGTGAGAATGAAAACTTGCTGCATGAGGAATTGATAATTTTGTCTATAAAAATAACTTACACAGATTGAGCGGCAGATTAAAATAAGATTTTAAAAAAAAACAACAATAATGTATATTTATAAAGTAGCATGGAATCGTTCTCATAAATGTTTACTGTGCTATTTTTCTGTCAGGGGATATTATCTTTTTCATGTTAATAGTGCATATCTGAGAATCTGAGGTCGTATATCATTTTATGGGGAGGGGGATAAGAAATAAGATATCCAGCCAAAATACAGATGGCACAGAAAATCCCTATACTTTACCAATAATGTAAAGAATACTTTTAGGTGTTCAATAGTAAACCATGACATTATCATATTAAAGCCAAAAGAGTCGCAACATTGATTGGGGTGAGTGTTCCTAATAGCTGTGGCCTGAACACAGTGGAGATGGAGAAGATGATTACCAAAGCCTTCTCTTTGATATGAAGAGAAATTGGAACTCGAAAATATTAAGAGTATCCCAGTTATGAGAAGAGCTAAAGGCCTTGGGAAGAAGATTTTAAAACATATCCAGAAGGTATTCCTGGAAAACCAAGTGCCAAAGAAATCCAAATAATTTCACCTAAGGGAACACTCGGTTTGAAGCTTCTAAGCCAGGTGACTATCTGGCATTTGGAAAAATGCCTTTATCCTTATGCTAATAAAAAAGAAGAAGAGAATACGAGAAGCCACGTATAATGAGGTACTACACAAAAATAAACGTTGTATGAGTATTTATTATATATATTATTAGATATTCGTGAAAACCTTTTGAAATTTCTAAAGATTTATGAAATTTATTTGGACTTTCCTTATTGAGGAGAAAGAGAGGGATAAAAAGAGGGAGACGAGAGAAATGAGGAATAAAAAATAGGATCAATTATGGTATAGCATAGGAATTTTATAAATTTTTCGAAATTCCAAAATGTTTTCAAAAGTATTTGTGCTAACATTTTGAAATTTCCAAAAATTTATGACATTTTCTTGGGATGTGATAATAGACTTTCTTTCTGCTTTTTTTTTTAATCTCTTCCCCTTTTCTCTCTCTTTCATTTATGTCATTGGTCCCTTTCCATTGCTGCTAGTGTATAAATGGATAGATATTCATATGACAAATAAATTGCAATGCTATTGTCAACTTGTCAACAGTGAAGAGGTGATTTTTTTTTCTTATAGGAGGAGAAAAATATGCTTATTCAATTATATTTACCCCTTATTTACACTGATCCTTTTTATTCATGAAGTTCGATGAATGTTAAACATAACTACAGAGTATATATAAATAAATTACGAAAATTCTATATTCTAAATTCCGAGATGTTGTTCATCTTACCGTTTATGTCTTTTAACAGGATAAAATGTTCAATTCCTGAAGCCACCTGTTTTGTAACGCAGAAACAATCATATAATTATTATGTCAATTTTTTTTTATATTTTCCGCCTTGATTCATCAGAAGAATAAAAACTCATTAAGTTTAAAAAGAGAAGAAAAAAGAATTTGGGCATCCAAAAATATCCAAAGAGTAGTTGTGTTGTTTTTATGATCTTTACGCCATCTTTGATTTTTCTAACAGAGCTATTCAGGCTTTATTAACGTACCAATTAGTGGTGGGACGATTAGTTGGAATCGGAATCGTTAATCATAAGAATCGTGTATTTGAGGGGGGGTATCGGAATCGCATCGTTAAAAAATACCCTAGATTTACGATTCTTTCATTACGATTCTCTTATATTTTTAAGTTGAACTGTTTGTTTGAAGTGAGATTAATGCTCTCAAAAATTTATGATATCATAGAACTTTTCATAACATTTAATATGATGTACAAGAATGTTATTAACTATTTAAAGGTAATCTTTATTTATCTTAATGAGTTTCGAAATTTCTTTGAATTTTTTTTCTTTCTTTAATTGTTTGAATCAAAATTTTTTTTTTTTTTACTTTTAGCGTAACTTGCTTTTATATTTCACCATTTCGTTTTGTAGTAATAAATGCTTCTCTACATTAAAAACCGACCTTGTGTCTAACTCTGCCCTCGTGTGGAGGCAAGTAAATAGGAAGTAATATGGCGTCAGAAAAACGTTTTTCGACCACCATAAAAGCATTACAATGTATTTAAACCCTGAAGAATTTCTGCCATGCGCACTTGTTGTTCTAAATTAACTAGCCACTACTTGTGTTTCAAACTTTTAAAAAAGCGCTTTAAAATAGTAAAAACACTAAATCTTTTTTTGTTTTGGAAGTGGGGTTTCAGGCACTCCTATTATCCCAAAGAAGCAGCTATGTGAACACTTTGCAATATTTTTCAATAATTATTTTTTTTAAATTCTTTACAATCAATTTTTATTTAAAATTAAGAAATTATTTTCTAAAATATTTTGTTTATATATGTTTACATTTTGTTTTTAAGTAAAATTAAGGAATTAATTTTAAAAATATTGTTTATATCCATCTTCATTCAAAAGGGTTACTTTTCAGTAGCTTCACCGGTTGTTAACCTAAATTTTCGAATATCAGAACAAGGCTCGTCTGCGGGACCTACTTATCTAAGCTTGACCGATTTTTGTTATTATGATTTTATCTGTTTTTTTTTGGGGGGGGGTATTTTTTTTGCCGGAGTTTATGTAATTATTAACAGGTGAAAGTCAAAATGGAGTCCGCGCTATTTTTTAATATTATTTTCAAGTTTAATTAAAGTTTTACGATACCCTTTTCTTATTGTTTTTGTATTCTTTTGTTATTTTTATTTATTTATTTATTTATTTATTTTTTTGCTGGATTTAACAAACAAACAAAATGAAAGCAAAGCAAAGCAAAACAAAACAAAAAACAATTTGGTGTGTATGCACTTATGTTACCGTTATTTTTTTATTTTTTTTAATGGTTTAAGTGCCTCGCACAATGTTTGATGAGTTTCTAATTGTTTTTTAAAGGAAAATCGGTGAAAGTCAAAATTAGCACTTGTGGCGATAAACAAAAATAAACAAAAAGCTTTAGCTAGTACTAGGCACCTCCAAAAGTCACCACAGAATTAACACACCCCCCTATATGTAAAACGATGTAACTTTATTATAAATTACTATTATCAATATAACTTTTGTACCATTTAAAAGAAGAAGGGCAAAATAAACCAGTAATAATTAAAAAAAAAATTTTCATTGAACGAAAATAATGAAATTGCGAGACGAAAATCGTGTTTACATAATTGGCGCTTTAAAATAACGTTCTCGTCTAGCAAGCATTTTGAAAGTAAAAACATACGCGTGTTTAATAAATCTAGCAAAAATCAACTAATGGTCAGATTTTCGTGTAATTTTCGATATTTATCCATTTTAGAATGAAATTACATATAAAATGCAGTTTCCGTAAAATATACGAGTGGAAATATTTTTTTTAGTACGTGCCCCCCCCTATTTATTTTTTCGAAATTTGAATAAAAGATATTTAAATCTATCGAAATTTCTATTTATTATAAAACATAAGAGTTCAAATAAGTAAAACATATTTATTTTTTTTAATTTAAATACACGTATTGAACAAAAATTTACCTTGAAGTTGCAATTAAAAAAATGACATAAATTTATTATTATGTTTTTTTAATAGCGTTTTTTCGAATTAATATATATTATAATCAGTTGAATTGTCAAGAAAAAGAAACTTTGTAAACATTAATTAATTTTTAAAAGATTAAAATGATTAAAATTCCATTATTTTAAAATGTTCCGTTACAACATAGATTTTTAATTAATTGTATTTAAATATTTTTTTAAATATTAAGTCTTAGTATAAAGATGGCTCTTGTCAGCTATTTTATCTTCAGATTAAACCCGATTTGAAAATATTATTGCACAAATATTAAGCATTTTGTAGGTCCCTCTCATATTTTGTTTGTTTCTTTTTACCAAACAAAATATGGAAGCCGTAGTTAAGCAGATGAACATTCAGTAAAACCGTATTTCATATTTAATATACAAATGTTTATAATTTTATTAATCATTACACTGTGTAAATCTTAAAACCTAACAAAATTATAACAAAGATTAATTATTAATTGCAGTTTGAAGAAGATAAATAATGGTTTTTAAAAATCATGTAATCGCTTCTGCTTTTTCATAGTTCGTATAGTTAACAGA
Source organism: Euprymna scolopes (assembly GCF_053919585.1). NCBI lineage: Eukaryota > Metazoa > Mollusca > Cephalopoda > Sepiida > Sepiolidae > Euprymna > Euprymna scolopes. The sequence goes on along the minus strand of NC_136482.1, from coordinate 53,208,723 downwards.
AGTCTGACGTCACAGAATCATGCGCTCCTTTTTTCACAATTCTTCACATTCGTTTGGCAGTGCCTAGCTAGTACGTACCTCTCATGGAATGTCGTAGATCGAAACACAGTGAAATGCTATTTAGTGCTAGTGCACTTATTGAAGGGCGCTATTTTTTTTATATTTTTAAATAGTACTTTCAAGTTTAATTAAAGTTTTACGATACCTGTTCTTATTAAATTGTTAGGTGAAAGTACCCGCACTATTTTTAAATAGTATTTTCAAGTTTAATTAAAGTTTTATGATACCTGTTTTTATTAAATTGTTAGGTGAAAGTACAGAACACAACATCATCCCGTCCCCATGTTAAGAATGGCTTTCTAAACAATGTCATTATTTCAACACGGCTCAACAAGTGCATGAGTACTTTTTATTTTCTTGAATAAAATAAAAACTACTCAACGAGAACACTACTGTTTTTGTTTTAATAATTATTTTTTATTCAAAAATAAATAAAATTTTCAATTTTTCAAAACATGTTTTTTTCCCAATGTTTATTGGGATTTTTTTTAATTACCATATTTTTCATGAACATGCTCTAAAAATGTTTCAAAATTATCTAATATTTTTTCACTTTTCATGTTATAAGCCTCTATACATGGTCTCATCGACATGAGACCATTTCATTTCTCCTACTGATCCCGATATGTATTTCAGTCTTCTTTTAATACGAGACCAGTAGTTGTTGGTGCAAACGCCAGTAAGCGGATCCACGAAATTTTGTGAATGGTTTATAGTCCCGTGCACATAATTAAACTGGAAAATAATATTTAAAAATAGTGCGGATTCCACTTTGACTTTCACCAATTTTTCTATTAATAATTATATAAACTCTGACAAAAAGAAAAATAACCATGAAAACACACACACACACACACACACACATAAAATCATAATAACAAAAATCATGTGCAAATTTCAAGCCAAAATAAATGATTAAAAAATAGGTCACACATGCAAAAATCCTTTCCTTGTAAAAATAATAACTTCTCCCTCAGTCGAACAACATACAACATTGGAGCTGATGCGTATTTAGCTATAGGGGTAGCATTCATGTACGTCCGCCCTTTTTCTTTGTATTTTTTAATATATAAAATAACTCCTGACATTGATTGTTATTTATTTTTTTTTTTTTATTACATTTTCACCCCAAACAAGGCACATTGCCACTTTGGTGTAGGGGGCTACTATCAGGGGAAACATCTACTGGGGTACTATGTAGGGATTAGGGGAGCGAGATGTTGGTTCACGTTGCACTTGAACTTATGCATGTCAGTACAGTTGGGGAAGCAGTGACCCGGAATGGAATTCCAAAGTCTAGCAGTTCTGGGGAAGAAACTACTGGAGTAGAAGGATCTTTTACATCTAGGGATCTCTACAGTGTGGGGGTGGGATTTTGCAGCTTGTCGGGTCTGTCGAGGGTGTTCACGTCGTGGGGGCACAAGTGCTTGCAGTTCTTCAGTTATTAATTTCATGGTGCATGTTTAATTCATGGTTAAAATATTTGTTTTGACTTTTATCTTCAATGAAAGAAATTTTATGGAAAAAATCAAATCATTTTCGAAATTCCCTTAATTGTATTTCCACTTTTTCACTGTACCAAATTTTTTCGCTACACAAAATCTTTCGATTATATAATGGTATATTTCAAAACAACAATTCCACAGGAATCAGAATCGGAATCATACTTTGTATCGGAATTGTTAATCAACATTTTCCTGGAATTGGAATCGAAAAAAATTTAGGAATCGTCCCAACACTAGTACTAATATAATGTGTCCATATTGTTTAAATCAACACTAAAAATACCTTATATAATACTTTTTTTTATTAATTATTTAGAAATAGATAATATTTATTGTCTAAGATGATGTTAACAATGTTTAAATCTATAATAGGTGTATTTAGGTTTTAATACAAAACTAATTTTTAATTCATAGTTTTAATTTACGTTTTTTTCTTATTTCAATTTTTTCGGATGAATAAATAATTATTTACATTAGGTATACTTAAATTTTTTACTAACGTTCACCCTTAAGAAAGCATGTCGCCACTTGGATGAAAAGGGCTACTATTTGGGACCATGCCTAGGAAAGATTAACAAGATGTTGGTTTACATTACATTTAAACTTCTGCATATCAGTAGTCAGGGAAGCAAGTATCAGAAAGGAAATTCCAAAATCTAGCTGATCAAGGAAAGAAACTATTAGAGTAGAAAGCTTTCTGGTATTTAGGGAAGTGGCAGTGAAGAGGTGAGATTTTGTTGCTAAACGGTTTGTCAGCGATACGTACGTCAAGAGGGCATAAGTGCAGCGAGTTCATCAGAGCACATTCCATTAAAATATTTGTAAAAAAAGGTGCAGAGATGCAACATAATAGCGATGGGATGGGAGTTTGAGCTTGGTTGACAAAGTGGAACCTATTAGATTGAAAACTCTATTTTGGACCCTATCCAAGATGGAGAGGCTAGTGGTAGATGCATCAGCTCAGATGTGGCAACAATACTCCATGCATGAGCGAATTGTAGATATAATATATAATGGGCGAATGATGATCTTATGGAGGTACAGAATACTCTTAGGTGTGAATAGTTTTCTAGCTCGATAGAGGCAACCAACCTACTATGTAGCAGCCTTCACAATGTCCTCAGTGTATTTGTTCCAGTTCATATTGCCCATGAATGTTAGGCTGAGGAATTTAAAAGGAAGAATTCTCAGGTAGAGTGCTATTTGTCATGGATATCATTGGTTGGAGAGGCATCTTGTAATTGTTAAAGGAGAGCAGCTTAGTCTTATTAGTAGTAAATGTTATCATCCATTTGCGGTCCCATCGCATTATGGTCTGGAGATCATTGTCTTAGAATTATGTACATCTGTCTTTTCTTTGTGCATATTATAGCATGTTGTATCATCAGTAAATACACTCATCTCGGACACGATATTATCAGGCAGGTCGTTTATGATATCAGGAATAATAGTGGGCCAAGGATCAGCCCCTGGGGCAACCCCGTATTAATGTTATGCTGCTTGGATGTACGTCCATCAATGACAACATGGATAGTCCTTTTGTCTAATAAGGATCTAATTATATTTAGTATACGACCAGTTATACTGTACAATTTAATTTTCATAAGCAGCCTTTCATGTCAGACTTTCATTGGATATATCAAGGGCTACAGTCATAGCTTCGCCTTCCTTATCTAGTGCATGATATATGCGTTCAGAGATGACTGTTAAAATATCTACGGTAGAACATTGTCTAAATCCATACTGTTTGTCAGAGTGAAGATTTGCTTTTGCAAGGTGGTGGATTAGTGCTTGATTAATTAAGGTCTCAATAATTTTAGTAAATATGGGGAGGCAACTGATGGGGTGATAATTGAGAGGTTCAGTCCTTTCACCAGAATTCTTGAACACTGGAACCACAGAGGATATCTTTCATTTATTAGGGAAGCAGGATTCAATGTATCTATTGTAGAGCTTGGAAAGTATGGGGACTAGTTAAGTTGAGCATTTCTTAATTAGTATAGCAGGGATGAGATCAGGCCCACACGCCTTGGAGGTGTCTGAGTTTTTTTATGATATCATGGACATGAAAAGAAGTGATTTTCACATCATCTAGTGTGGTTTTCATCCGCATAGGGAAATTTGGGAGGAAGTTATTTGCTGGCTCTAAGGTGAAGTTGAAGACGAATCGCCGGACTATCAGTTCAGCCTTCTACGTTGCCGTGCATGCAACCTTCTGGTTGTTGGATAGTGGGGGAATTACTGATTACCCTTTATTCATTACACTATTATATTATTATTATTTTCCAGAAATCATGAGTTCCTATATTTTGCGATTCTCTGAATTCCCTGACTATTTCAGCATGCTTTCTTTTGGCTGTCACTATTTCTTTCTTACAATGATTTCTAGCATCTATGAATATTTGCTTATTTGTATTTAACTTATGATGTATGAACTGGTGGAATACATGCTGTCTTTGTGCAATGGTAGCTGCATAATCTGTAATGAACCATAGGAGATTTATAGAGGATCTTATACGTATAAACGATAATGATGAATTCGAAAAAAATAAACATCTTATATATTCAAAGGAGTTAGAATTGAATTGTGAGCATGGAGGACAACAGGCTACATTTCTGAATTTAGATATAAAAATTGAGGATGGGATCTGTTTTTATAAAATATTCGATAAAAGACTCATTCCCCTTTCAAATAGTTCGTATGCTGCATAAAGATAGTACCTGCCCTGATTTTATGTTTTATGGAACTATTATGTCAGAGTTTTTGAGAATAGCTCACGTTACTTTAAAATTAATAGATTTTATACCCCCAGTTTCTAGCTCAGTAATAAGGATGATAAACAAGGTGAGGATAAAACTAAAACATTTGAACAGTTAAATAAAGCATTTGTTCGTTATCCTGATGCTTTTGAATCGTATAAAATTAACCAGAATATATTAATAAAGGAAATCCAAAACTATATTAGTAATGTATAAAATGTATTATATAAAAAATAAATAAATAAAATAAAAAATAAAATTTATGTATATATTTATAAATATTTTTAACCTTTATATATTTTTCATTAAAAAAAAAAAAAGAATGTAAATATATAAAGTACTAATCATAGTGGGGGTGATAAGTAGTTAAATGGATTAATCCTAATCTTATAAATACAAGACTAGTAAATTAAAAAATATATCCATTTTGAATTTGGAAAAAGATGAATCTCACAGGTAAGGAATTCATTTTTATAACATGAATAAGCTAACCAAATTAATTAAGAATAGGAAACAAGATTTAATATCTATAACATTTTTTTCTTAAGATTAAGGGAGGTGGTGTTTGATCAACACTGCTAGGAAGCCATGATTTAATATACTGTTTTGTTTTTAAATCCCCGAAACAGTGTTCCATGGTAAACAACTGATGATCCCTTAAATTAACATAAGTACTATAGTAAATTCGAGAGAGCAAGTTGATGCAGTGATTGCAGGTTATTAAATGACTTACTAACTAGATAGTTTTCTAACGAATGATAAAAAGTATAAAAATTAAATAATTTTTTTTTTGTATAGTTTTAAAGGTTTAAAAACTTCCAAGAATATATATATATATATATATATATATATATATATATATATATATAAAATCATCCACATACAGTACTGTTTCACTGTTTCACAGCTCATCAGTGCGGCTAGACAGGCAACTGCCTCAATTATATATACTACAAGAATACTTGTCTCAGGATGGGTAAAATTAATTTCTTGAATGGAACAGTTTGACACCACATTTATGTCCCCTTATGAAGATTAAAATCCAGAGATAATGTCACTAAATCTTATATCTAGAATACTTGCTCCAATTTTTACCAAAATCTATCATATGATTTCGATTCTAGTAAATGTCTAAAATATAAGGTTGAAGCTTAAGATTTCTTAAGTTGAAAATCAGGGAATATCTATTGAGCATAGATCAAATTCAATGCAAATCTGAAGTATTTGAATTTTCAATTGAAACGTTGTGCCCTCATTATGCCCCTCAACAAATTCTTTAAAATACTCAAAAGAAACTTAGATTTGTGAAATATCAGTATCCACTATGTATTGTTAAAATTCCATAAAAATCGTAGGTATCTGAATTTTCACTAAAAGTTGATGTTCTTTTTTTAATCTGACTTGCATTAAACTAGATAGAACCGATATTTGGAGCACTTGTTCCTAACAGTATTATTTCAAAATTCATAATGATCAGATAATTAGTCCAGGAGCGAATCCTGTAAATACAAATATATAAAAATACCTAACTTATATATTATATTAAATAATTTTCAATTAATATCTACTTACATATTCTTTTTTAGGAATCGTCAATGTGGAGGTAACTGTTCTGCTAGTCGCATGATTTAAACCCCAGTCACCCATATGGCAACCTAACATCTATGTGTAAAGGAGAGAAATAATTTCTATCTATGTTCTTGCAAGCAAACATAAAGAAAGCTGTCACATTCTGTTCGAACATCTCCAATGAATGAAACTACTCGTATTTAAGCATTAATTTGATAATTTATTTTCATTCCTCTTAAAGAACCGATATGCGATTCCTATAAAATTAATCATGATTTAATTGTCAGAGAGAACAGTGGTGACAACAACCAATGTAAAATAATGGGGGGGGGGCAACCTGAAAGACTTCATGCAAATCAGACAATTGTGAGGCACGATCTTCATGAGCTTTATATAGAAGTCCAAATAGCTTAACAATAATAATAAACAGAGATAGTTACTTGTTTCTCTTTAGTAGTGACAGTAATAGTCCTCAAGATGTTGTTCTTCTCTTCTCTTTTTATCCTTGTGTCTGGAATAGTAGGAACAATTAAAAAGAACAACAAATAACACCATTATTTGCTTTGGCATTTGGTTTTACTTTTTATAGTAATACTTACAGTAATTTACATCCATATGTATTACTTCTTTCCCTTCCAAACCCCACTTATTTTTATGTCAAACTTCTCAGAGCCAAATTTTCTTTTGTTTGTCTTCCATATATTTCCTCCCACGACGTAACTTCCGGTACACGTTAGCCTAACTTCTAAATTAACTTCTTATAGAAAATTTCATACCTGCATCTAAATATTACCACACAAGTAAAAAAGCTAAAGTGGTCGATTGTAGTCCGAGGTGATTCAAAGCTCCATTTTCATTTGCTACCACACCAAAATGTAGAGGAGGATGTCACTCCTTTATCAGGATTACTCCATTTACCCTTGATCCTTACCTTATAATGTTGTATATTTGGCATGGGAATATCAAGTGCCATTATGACTCAACCGAAGATTGAACCCCAATCTCCAAGGTCATTAGGAAACATTCTAATCATTATGAAAAATAGACCGATATTGCTACACAGAGATTAGTATATGAGCCTGATTGTAAATAAGTTATAATTTTTAAGAAAAGAATCTCCTGAAAATACTTCTTCGAATTTAGGGTGAAATAAATTCGGCTTCGTGTAAACTTAGTTTAGAAAACTGTTTTTCAAAGCCCCATCAATTTTCTCTGGCATCCCAACAAGACTTTTGGCCTCGGTCTCAGATATTTTCCTCTTGCCCATGCAATCTAATAAGCACTTTGCTATGCATTACGAAATCTGGAAAAGATTCAAACATTCATCTTCCCCTCCAAGATGCGACTGATAAGTGGGCATTTTACCTTTCTTTTCTTATTTTATGCATACCTTGAATCAATTTCACACAAAATAAGACAAAAACATAATAAGATTAAATAGAAAAAAGATCGTTAATTTTATTTCTAATAATAAAAGTAACAGATTTTATATTTAAATAAAAAATTGCAGAATTTCTTTTTAATTATGATTATGATATAAAATCGTAAAATACTTTTGTCAATTGATTTTTTCTGTGATTTTCATTGCGTAAAAGAATTAAATATGCATTCAGGATCAAGAAAATCAGCCTAGAAAAATATGAAGAACGCAATTAGGAGTCGATTAGAGTACTTAATAGAAGAAACTTATCGATATTTTGTTAACTAAATGAGCAATCAACATATTGTATGAATATTATTTTTTAATATCATGTAAAAAGACCATTCCAATTATGAACCATATAACTAAGGGGAACTGTCTTCTTTTGTTAGAGATTAGAAACATCTGACTTGAATATAAAATAGAAGAAAAAATGATATTTAAAAAAATAGTTATTGCATCATAAAAATAAAAGCAATAAAATCGTTATATTTTTTCATTAACGTTTTCTTATATATATATATATATATATATATATATATATATATATATATATAAACTATTATTTAAGAGTCATCAGAGCAGCATATTAATCTTTTCATTTGTTAACTGTGCTAAAAATATTTAATTTGAAAGCAATCAAAAAGGATAAACAGTAATATTACCGAGCTAGTTCCATTTTCAAACATTTTTCAAAAGGATTTTTTGTTAGTTGTGTTTGTTTAGGTCGAATATTTGAAATCCAACTAACTTAATTTTATATATTGAATATTTTGAGTTATTTGTGAATGCAAATGAATTATGAGAACTATTTCTAATATATTTAAATTCTTTCCTTAATAAAAAAAAATGTTTATAATGTTAAAATATTAAGAGTTATCTCTCTTTTAACATAAGTTAGCTAAGATTGTTTCCCTTTTAAGCTTTTTGAAAATAAATATGGCAAATTTCCATGCATTTTGAATCTCATAGTCTGTTTTTAAAATAAATATGGTTTATTGTATGGCTTAAAATAAATACTATCTTAGAACAGTTGTAAACAATCTTTGTGCATACTCTTTATTTAGAACATGATTAGAAAAATGGTTTAAATCGTCAACATACATACACACACAGGTACACTGATGAAGGCCGAAGGGAAGAAATGGATGCTAAATAAAACAAAGTCTACTGGCGTAACTAATGTAGGTTGAAAGAAGAAGACCAACATCATTACCAACACTTTCATCTACACAAAGAAATCCTGTTATCTTGAGTATTGGCTTAATACCAAGTGGACTTTCAATAAATCAGCAATTTTTATCTTGATTAAAATATAAAAAATATTAGTAAAAATTTAAAATAGCAATTTTGATTTGATTTTCCAATAAAACAAAAGTGGAAATGTGACGTTTTGATTATCTCCTTTACTGGCTACCCCAACATAAAAGAGGATAATTACTGCAGTAAAAACTGACATGCAAGGAATAAATAAAACAAAGTGCTCTGACCTTATAACTTGTGTAGTATAATTAGAGCAGCGAAGAGGCAACACGCTCTCATAAGTGACGTCACGGCGAGAGAGATGAAAGTAACAGTGGGTCTTTTTTTCAGCAGGTGTTTATTTGGGCTTTTGTCGATCTTCCCTCTTTCCCAAAAAAGCTAGCACGGGAGGAGGCTTTTGAAGATCCCTTAATGTTGGCCGCTTGACAAGTACAGTGAGATTTCCTATCAATAAATCTATGAACTGTAAAAAAGTATACTGTGTTTTCTTGATACGATTTTGGGTTCATGCATGTGCGTTATTATAAATGCCATGCATTAACACCGATGAACTAAATGTGAAAGCCTTGTATTAGGACAAGACCCAAATGAACATAGAACATCATCATAATATTTGGTTAATTGTCGTTTTACATGATGCATGTGTTGGACGGCTTTTATAAATTGACTTCCAAACATTTCTGGCCAAGTTTTTTTTTTTTTTTCAAATTCATTCTGATCAATTCCACCCATGTTTTCATTTGCATTCCTCTGTGAAATTACTCTGCTATCTCAATTATTCTGTATCCACTACTCCAAGAAATCTAATCCATTCTTTCAATGTGATCATATAATCGAAGTCTCAGAACGCTCTTTCCTGCATTGACAAAGCACAAAATAGACTTTGAAATCTAGTGGGAAATGTCATCTTTTCTTCTCTACTGCCTCTTTCTCACAGAAGACAAATTGATAGTCTTTCTCTACTCTACCGTTATTTTCATGCTTGCTGTGTTCCAATCTCTGGTCTCCTGCCCCTATAACATAGTCACAGCAATATCTAGCTACAACCACTGTAAATAAATTTCCTTTATTTCTAAGTTACGAAACAAATATGTAAAAATTAAGCAAAAACAAAACTTTGATATGCAAAATATGTTTGTATATAAATAATAAATAATGGAATCGGTTTGTAATCAGAGTATTTTGTCTTTTTAAAATCATTTTATAAAAAACGCTCATCCACCCATACAAAGAAAACAGCCACATGTTGCATGCGAGTATGTCTGTTTGATGACATAGCAAAAATAAAATAATCCAAGTTATGAGAATATCCTTTTGGTAATACACATGCAAATTCTCCATTCTGCTCCAAACAATCCGTGGCGTCTGATATTGTTCAATCCAAAACTGCACATATTTTTATATGTTTACTGTAGTACTAATTAGTAGCAGTATTCGTTGTTGGTTTATTCTATTTATTGATCTGCTGGTGTTCATAGTTCGAGACATGATTTGCATCATCCGTTTCTATGTTCATTAATTTGTCATTCGGTTCATTACTCTAACAATTGTTAACAATTCCTACCGCTTCCACAGTCATTTAGTGGCCCACTTAGAGACATCAACAAATCTCCTCTCTATATCTATAGTGTTTAATGTGTGTATTCATTCAAGGGAAGTAATTCCTCTGTCATCTGACATGAACTTATCAATTAAACAGTACATTCTTTACAGCTTCGTATTTTTTCTTTTCTTTTTCAAGAGTATGTAAAGCAGGTGCCGATACAATTCCTAACATTTCAAACAATCCCCCAACAACTGTAAAGAAAAATCCTGTGAAGAATGCTGTAAATGCAGCAAATTCCTCAACATTTTCACCCACAGAAAAGATTGTTTCTAAGAATTAAAATACTTATCAGCACCCCCACAGCGTTTTTCCTTACAAATAACCTTGATCTCAGGGTCAACAGTTATCTCATTGGGTTTACCTTCACATAGAAACTATTTCTCAGAGTCAACAGACTCGTTAATTATATATATGTATTATTCCTTAATTGGAATTTTTTATTTTTGAGATGAGCATTGTATGTTAATTTTATTTTATTTCGGACTATTAGTCTCGGGGCCCGTGGCGCAGTTGATAGAGACGTTTAATCTCTACGGTTCCAGATAAACATTGTCTGAAGATAGCGGTTTCAATCCCACCCAAAGCGTGCCAGAGGTAATTGGTCAAAAATGTGGTGAGACGACAACAACTACGGATGGCAGTGATGGCTGAGAATGCAGTTAGGAGATTCGAAATTCCTATCCGTCGCGGTTACCACCTGACGAAGGCCAGAGGAAGTTGGCCGAAACGTTGTGCACCAATAAAAAGATAAGATGAGACTAATAGTCCGAAATAAAATAAAATTAACAAGACTCGTTAATTCTTTCAACACTTACATTCTTGCAATTTCAAATTTGCAGAAAAAGAGTCAAACAAAAGATAAATCAAAGTTACTGATTTTTTAAGTTAATACAAGCCAAACAGATATTTCTTTTAAGTTCTCAAAATATTTTTTTTTAAATTTAATTTCATTTAACAAACCTATTGTTTGTTTTTTCTGATAGAAACAGATTCAATCAACTATGTTTTTGCCACCAAATGATAATTCCTATTCCTTCCACAAATGTTTAGTCATTTATATTCTTGCATCCTAAGTCATCAGAAAATCTGTATATATTTTCCACTATTTATTCAAAGGGAATAACTCACCTGTCATCTAACATATTAACATCCATCTCTGCATGTGAAACCTGGGTCTTCCGATCAGGTCGCTTTAAGAGTTGAGTTAAATCAAGTCTCAGGAACCAACCAGGAAATTTTAGATCTTCAAAAACAGACAGGAATGAGAAACAGGAACAAGAAGAACAACATAAATTAAAGATGAAGATAACGGGAGCAGTAGAAGCACCAAAAAGGAGGATACAAAAATGGACTGTCAGTACGTCAATACATCTATATATGACGTCAATACATCCATATATGACGATAGCACCTATATACGTCAATACATCTATATGTACCTATATACGTCAATACATCTATATATGACGATAGCACCATTATATTTAGACGACATCATTCAATTCCCATCAGTAATTGGATACCTAAATGGCTTATTTGCATAGGAAGCAACATGATTCATTTGCATAACCAGCAAAATGGCTCATTTGCTACAGGAAAGATTTCATCTTTACTGAAAGAAAGATTAAATGAAATTTCAGAGCATATACTACACTTTACACCTCGCCACAAGGCAAAAATAGAATCCTTAATATATAACAAAAGAACAAAACAAATTTTAATAATAAAATAGCAGGGATGTGATTGATTGATGACAAAACAAAGGTAAAATCAAAGAATAGCAATGGAGAGATGGAGAACGCCCAGAAACACTACCAACAGAATATTTGTATAGGTTATTTAGATTTTAAATACTCAAGCTTAATTTGACATAAAAATTAAAATATTTTTATGATAATTTTTGTATGAGGAGTTATCATTTATACTGCTTCTTTTTTTCTCCAGTCCATATATATATATAAAGAGAGATGAAAAAGGAACAAACCAAAATTATATATTCATCAATGTTTCGTCTATATTTCAAGACGTCCTCAGGATGGTTGTTTGTTTGAAATATGAAATGGATATTTTTGTTCTATTTTTGAACAAAAAGACATTCAAAGTATGTATAACATTTATGGCATGGAGTAAATGAATTTTTTAAACGACATAGAGCCTTTAGAATTTTAAAAGATATAGTGCACTTTCTGTTCTTTTTATTTTATTTTAATGAATATGGCCGTTATAATTCAAAATCTTCGATGTGTATATGAAATGAAATAAGTGTTTCTTTGCTTTTATTTATTTATTGATTGATTTTTATTTTATAATCGGTGTTATTTTCTGTAGTTATTGTATCTGAATTTAAGTTCAGTTCTTTATATATAGGTTTACTGATTAAAGGAGATAACTTTTATATTGTTTAATTGTGTTTGAGTTTGTAATGAGTGGTAATTCAATAAGTTTGCGCCAAGATTTATTTAAAATGAATTTAATGAGTTTAGCTTGTTCAAAGTAAAAAAGAATGACCATGCTGCAATGAAAGAGAGAATAATGCATTCGGGGAATTGCCGGTTTTTTTTTATATCTCTTTTATGTTCACTAAGTCTTTTCTCTAGTCCCTATTGAGTTTCACCGATGTATATTTGATGAAAATTATGGCTTGGAACATAATATATATAGCTGCATTAGATATGGATTTGCTTTGGAAATATTTTGTTGTTTTTAATGTTTGTTTTATTGTTTGTGGTGTGGTTTGTATAATTGTAATTCCTAGTTTGTTTAGAGTATTGCAAATTATTGTATTATTGGCGTGAGTGAGTAAAATAAGATATCTGTTTATATAATAAGTGTCTGGTGTATGTGATTTTTGCTCATTATTATTTGTATAGTTTTTGTCTTTGCATTTAATATCAAATATCTGGGGTATGACAATGTTTTCAAAGATTTGTATAAAAAGGATTTGCATTCTTCATCCCGATATTCTGGACTACAAATTCTGAATACATGTAGGAAGAAACCAATTATCATGGTTGGTTTTATTTTGTCACTGGCGGGGGTACCCGGCGCTGCCTAGATGAGGAGAGGTGGTGGGGAGATCAAACCAACAGTAGGGGCAACCCGGGTGGAGAGAAGTTTTAAAAAAAGTGGTAGTAGTGGGTATGCCTGGGTGTGGAGAGAGGGAAATGAAAACAACAGTAGGGGTAACCCAGGTGGAGAGAGGTGTTAAAAAAAAAGTGGTAGTAGGCAGGCAGGCTCGAATCCATAACACAGAGGAGGAAAAGAAAGTGAAAAAAAAACTGACATCTTAGCTGGTGCATCTATCGCAAAACTACAAGTTGCGAGTGTTAGAATCAAGGGTAGTCAATCGAAAAGAGATGATGGCTTGCGAAAATGTCAACGAAAAAAGCGAACCCTCCTTGTAAAAAAACGGCCCAGTTGAGGGTAGAGGTATTAATGTTTTTGGTCAATTTTTCAATATTTGTCGTCCAAGAGACCGAGCCTTAAAATGATACTGATTTCATCACATTCTGACGCATCTGTCGAAAGTTTTTGCAAGACATACAAACACACACATGCGCACACACACACACACATTTTGTCTTTTATACTTTACAAGCGGGGGGTACCCGGCGATGCCCGGGTGTTTTGAGGTGTGTGTGGTTTTGGGTAAATCAAAACTCTGGGGAGGGGGGGGTTAAAATAAAAAATAAGTTTTGGTAGGTGAGTATGAGGATCGAACCCGAACCCTTGAGGCAAAGTTGGAAATTAAAGTGTGAAAAAAAAACCGTGCGATGTTAACCACTGGGGCACTGCGACATAAAACGGAAACACATTTGAATTTATTAAAAACAGGTGGCCGCAATAAAAGTTAACTCTGCTGCTTCTATTTGACCTAATTAATGAGGTCAAATAGAAGTCACGCAGTTAGCTTTTGCTATGAGGCAGCATTTGGGTTTGTTTACCCAACTTTGACTGTTTTTTTTCCCCAACAGATGTTGGGGAGTGGGGAACCCAGCTCCCCATTGTCCAGATTGAATAGCAATTGTCTGATTTGTCCCCACATTGATCTAAGCTGATTGCTTCTGGGCGTTTCCCTGCGCAATGCCGAGAATGTACGGTTTGAATTTAAGTTTCACTTTATTTATACTAAAAAGCAGGACAAACAGGCGACAGAGTGAAATAGCACGAATCTCATAAAATTCAACGTAAATAAATCTAGAGGCGACCCACTTTCCCAAATCATAGATATTATTATCTAGGGGGTATATAAATAGTTCTAAGCGATTATAAACCCCCCGGGACCGTGTGCAAAAGAAGCCTTTGCGAGACATACACAAAATGGTCACACACATTTTGCCTTTTATATATATAGACTAGCGGGGATACCCAGCATTGCCCAGGTGTTTGGCGGTGTGTGTAATGTTAAATAAAAAAGAAACGGGGGGGTAGGATCGAAGCCGAAGCCCTGAGGTGAAGTTTGAAAATAAAATCGGCTAGCCAGAATGAGTTACTGAAAGATGTTTGAAATTATTTAAGTAAGAACCAAATTAACAGGTGCGTGCACGGAAGTCGTCGAGCGTTATGACGACGACGACGTCAATGACCAGGTTTGTTTATTATAAGCGAAGTAAAAAAGAAAACAACGTTAAAACTTAAGGGGGAGGGGTAATCAAAACATCGAAAAAGAACATATAAAAACTAACGTAAGGCAAACGAAAAAAAAGAAAACAGAAAAACGAACACGTGAAAAATGGCTTAAATAAGCCCGTTTCTATATTAAAATTTAAATAATCGGTGGGTACCCAGGTGTTTTTGGGTATGTGGTCAGGGGTGGATAAGCGAAGTAAAAAAAAAAAAACAGAAAAACGAACGTTACATGAAAAATGGCTTAAATAACACTGGTTCAATATTTAAATTTAAAAAATCGAAAAAAAAAAGACATCTCACACCACGATTTGAACCCAAAACGTTTAGATAAAGAACCAACACGCTAATCAACTGAGCTAACACGACATACATGAAATTTATTAAGTTTTCTAACTATTTAAAGTAAATCAGGTCATGACGTCATCTGACGCATGCATAGAACTGGTCGTCGTCGCGAGAGGACCGTTTTTGTTGACCCTCCTCCCGCCTGTCGAAAATTGTCGATTTCGGGGTGAAAAAATGAACGTTTTTGGCCAATTTTTCGATAATTTTCAAACGAAGGATGGAGCTTCAATATGATACCGAGTTTGCGAATTTTCATCGTGTCTGTCGAAAAATTTTAGCGGACACACAAACACACATACATACATACAAACATACATACACACATTTTCGCTTTTATATATATATATAGATGAGATTATGGTGTGGGCAGAAATGTATGTAATTATTTTGTGAGTAATTTTGCGATGAACTTTGAAGGATAGATTATTGTTGGATTGTATTATAAGTATGTCAAGAAAAGATGTTGAGTGATTGTTTCATAGGTAAACTTTATGGAGGGTTCAGCTGTGTCTAATCTGTTTTTAATGTTCTCTATGCATACATTTTCAGGAAAAAAGATTAAAATGCCGTTAATATGTCTAAAGTATTCTATGTTTGATGGTAATCTAAACTTGAAAGGGTCAGATTCTAAGAATTCTAATAGGCAGGCTAGTACTCCACAAAAAAGGTTCACCATAGGAAGACCGAAATTTTGCTTGTAGAAATTATTATTGAATTGAAAATGTTCGTGGTGAGTCTAATAATTTTATAAAAGTGTCGAAAAGAAACAGTAAATGAACATTGATTTTTTTTTTAGTTGGAGTAAATTTAAGCATTTCTTAATGAGGACATTAGTGCATAATGGTGTTACATCTAAGCTGTTTATGTTTTGTACTTTAATGTATTTTATTTTGTTAAATCTTCAGAGTGTTTTTTGGAAAGTATTATATAGTGCCCATTAGTCGAGTTTTATGGGGTGTATAGGGATGTCCGATTTGTAAGTTTGGGGAGGTCATATAATGTGGGAATATTGGTGTGATATTCAAAATATGATGTTCATGTTTCATCACATTTGGAAATAGAACAAAGACATCCATCAATTTCACATTACAAATACAAGTATATTTTCAAATATTGTACTGGTATTTTATTTCTCCAAATCAATTATACCGAAGAAGTCTTGAAATAAAGACGAAACGTTGGTAAACATATAATTTTGGTTTCTTCTTTTTCATCTCTCCATCACGTTGGAATATCCTTTCCATAATTTTCATCATAGTTTCTACATTGTGTTTAATTGCATAGAATTTATGATGAAAACGTTCTAACGCATGAACACACATATATATATATATATATATATATATATATATATATATATATATATATATATATATATAAGTGACCTTGCCTATGTTTGAAACGTTTCTACCAAACTCCTCTCTGAATATTTTGTTTACAGACTTGAAACTTGACAGATAAGGTATTTGGACCCCAAGAACATTTTCAATTTGGTTTTTAACCTGTAAAAATAGCTGCTAAGCTGTCACAATTGAAAAAAAAAACAGTTGACATTGGTAGGAGTAAATCGATCAACTTCTGAGCATGTGTACATATACATTTTTAGTTCAAAGTCGCTTAATTTTTAGCGCTGTTTATTCATCTGGCAATGTGTGATTAGCAAAGTGTAATCAGCAATTAGGTATTTTATCCCTACGTTTTTATGGTTGCCCCAAACAGGGATAAAAATCAATCTTATGAACATTGATGGAGACAACAGTCCAAAGAAAACATGTAACTAATCAAATTACTCGGAAAACATTTTAAGTAGTGGCAGTCGCACCTTGAAGAGCATTGGTGATTAAGTTCTCATTTGTTCTTACTCTTTGGATATGGGGAACGTGGTGAAATTAGATGAAAAGTGGTTTGTTACTTTTAATACCTCTAAAACCAAAGTTTGTTCCTTCCATCACCAACGTTTACATTATTGTTCTGTCTGAATGTCTCTCTCCTACAGTAATCCTGTGCTTCTTAGGACTGACTTTGTTCTAGATCTAAATTGAAAGACTTGCATGCAAGCTAAGACCGCTGGGAAAATGGTTGAGTCATTCTACCATGCTAGAGAGTACCAGACTCCTGATACAATCTTCTACCTATACTCCACCAGGGGGTGTATTGTTGCTTATCTGAAGAGGCATCGCTTAGAACACTCTTCATTACCTAGGCAAAGTTTAAAATTGATTTTGAAATCTAATGGGGGATGATCTCTTGTTCTTTACAGCCTCTTTTTATAAAGAGATGTTGCTAGTCTCTCTCTACTGCGTTATTATTTCCATGGAAAGTGCTCAACTTAACTGAAATCACTGGTTCATCCTTGTCAGACATTCACAGCAAGAACTCATTTTTCTACCACAATGAAGAAAAATTTCCTTCTTGTAGGTGCTTAGCATCAGACAGAATTTCCACAAAGTTTTTTCAAAGGTTTCCTGTTAGTAGAACACACCACACAACTGCTTCCTTGCAGATTACAACATATTCGTCTTCAAATACAATGTCAACAAATTCCTATTATGAATTGTCCTCACAAATATTCGAACTTGGTTTATCATTCTCATTCCTCTCATAATATTCTTCCTATCTCAACTAACAATCATACTATCTCATTAACCTTTATATTTGAGACTTAATACATGGTGATACATTAGTAAAAATATACGATTTAAGTCTGTATTTACCTGCTTTTTACTAAAGTAAAATGTGACTCAAGACCGGAAAGTAGGGAGAGTTGGTACAAAAATAGTCATGAACAAACCTATCAGCATGCGCAGTAATGGCGCCTAGTAAAGCGAATACTGGCAAATGGAGTTGTAGTCCGAAAATTGCCGCAAAGTTCGTTGGAGCAGATTGAAATAAAGGGATTCACTAACGACACAAAACAGGATATAAAAAAAGTATTAATTATTAAAACAATAAAATTTACAAGTTTTGCAAAACTTATTGTGTTTGTGGCTTTAGAGAAAGTCCAACTATAAAGTTCTTTTACGTCCAAAGAATTAGACGGCTCTTGTAATGTTCGTATAGGCACAAAATTTTAGAAGAGGAATTTTCCTACCTGTTGCTTCATGGACGAGCTGTGGTTAAAAGAGGAAGCGACTATTGTTCTAAAAGTGAACCCGATAAACGGGGGTCCCTGATTGGTTAATTAGACAGACCCTATTTTTAGATTGTTAGTGTATTAAAGGGAGGTAAGTGGGAATGATAAACCCCTTTTTTATATACTAGGCAATAACTCCTCTCCGAAACAAAAACGGAGGTAATCTCCAGAACAGTGCTTCTTATAGGGTAGAAATGGACTATGCCTAGGTCTGGTAAAAAAAGGTTTGGTTGTTCAAGTCACTGTATAGGTCGTTGAAATGATTGCCAAGTACAGATCCTTAGCTAGTATGAAAATGATGGCTGACGATAAGATAAAAAAACTGCAAGAAATTTTAATGAAAGACAGGAAGAGAGAAGAATGATATAGAAGCTACAGTGCAATTTACAAACAGAATTATTATTTAATATATATGATTACCTAAATAGAATTTAAGCTGACAGATCAAACTTTGATTCTTACTAGTCAATTACCATGTTATTTACAACTAGTGGGGGTACCCGGCGTTGCCTGTGTATTTGTAGGTGTGTGGGTGAAAAAGAAAACGTTAAAAGACAAAATGAAAATTTTAGTAGGACAATCGGATTGAACCCCGAAGCCTTGACGCGTGTTAAAGTCCCAGAGGTATGATTGACAGTTGGCCGCTTAATGAGGTCATCGCGGGGTCGTTACGATCACGTGTCATTTTTTTTTTTTAATTACTGTGGGGCAGTCTTTTGGCGCTTGTTTACTTTGTTTCAATGCGGGTCAGTTTTGGCTTTCCAAAGATGATGGGGGTGGAAACCAGCTCCCCATTTAAAGGGGATATTCCAATCGGACGTTCGCTGTGATCGCACCGCGAATGATGCTTAGCTGTATTATTCCCCCCACCCCTGGCAAACAAAAGGATCCAAATATGTTTAAATTTATTTGTATCTGTATGTTTTATGCGCGTAAAATTGAAAGAATTACTAACTTTGTATGGCAAAAATCTGTGAACCCAAACTGAAAGAAAGGGTGTTTAAAAATTATTATAGTGAATTCCCGTCAACCACGGATCGGGCGAGACCGGCAACCAGCATCGTAACAGACGCAGAGTACTTGGAAAAAACAAAACAAACCGAAAAGAAATCCCAATGCAAATAAACCCCAAGAAGAAACTGGAAGAAACCTACCTTGTAAAATTCCAATATGTTTAATATATTTTAGTATGTAATTTTTCGGATGTTTTTTTTTTGTTTGTTTTTTAGCCAAATATTTACTCGTATGTGTTTTTGTATTTTTGTTTTTATTTTCCAATAAAAGAATTTTCTAACCATAAAATTGTTAAGTGTAAGAACAACGTCTTATTTTATATGTTTTATATTGTTTGGATTTGTTTCGTTTCGTAGATTATACAGTTACAGACGGTATATATCGCTGTCATAGTAGCTTTCAAGTTAAGAAAATCAATAATGAATAAGTAACTAATCTAATAAGAATTCACCCCTCCACCTTATTATCACCTTAAAGGTAACTGTAAACATAGGCGACGGAAAAAAATGTGAATAAAATAAGAAAAATATAAAGTCGGGTATCCCCCTTTAAAATGACTGTAAACATAAGCAAAGGGAAAAAGAAAATTAATAAAATAAGGAAACTATAAAGTGGAGTAATCGTATCAACATATGAAGAAAGATCGACGCTGACACCAATGATTGCCGGTGTCGACCGATCCATACCTGAGCGTAAATGAGTCGCAGTTGATAAAGAAAAAAAAGAAAGAAGAAACTCCTGAAACACAGAAAAAATAAAAAATAAAACTCCATTGTGGAAAAGAAAAGAACGTTGCATAAATACAGTTGGATACGCAAGTAGTAGTTGTCGACTGTAATAGTTTGTTGTAAAACATGGAATCCATGGTTAGTTCATTTCGTTTATCTTTTTTAATAAACGCGATTGTCTCTGTGTAAGCTGTAAACGATAATGAGAGAAAAAAACAATAAAATAAAAACCCAAAAACGGGAAGATGGCGCAAGTACCCATTTGATTAGGTAATAAAAGGAAAAGAAAAATAAATAAATAAAAAAATGTAAAAAAAAAAGATAAGAAAATGGAATAGGTAACCGTTAGAATAGCTGTATGCTAATCCACTTTTTATAAGCAAAAATATATATATATATATATATATATATATATATATATATATATATATATATATATATATATATATATAATATAATATAATATAATATATATTTATATATATACATATATATATATTTATATATAATAATATATAATATATATATATATAATAATTATTATTATATATATATTATATATATATAATATATATATATAATATATATATAATATATATAATATATATATATAAGACAGATAGATAGATAGATAGATAGATGATAGATAGATAGATAGAAGATACATAGATAGAAAAATATTGATAGAAGAGATAGAAGAAGAAGAAGATAGATAGATAGAAAATAGAAGATAGATAGATAGATAGATAGATAGATAGAAGAAAGAAGATAGATAGAAGATAGATAGAATAGAAGAAGATAGATAGAAGAAGAAAGATAGAAGATAGATAGATAGAAAGAAAGAAGGTAGATAGAAGAAGAATAGATAGATAGATAGATAGATAGATAGATAGATAGATAAACTAACATGCTTTACTACAATTTATTTTTTAAAAAATACTTAATCCGGTCTGGCAATTTGATAATATGTAGATATTCTTAAATAATCATCTTAAAAATCAGCTAAGAGGATTAACTCTTATTCTTTTAGTAAAAGTTAGCATTGATTATTTGTTTTTATTTTTCATTTCAGGTTTACTTTGTCTCATACTTTTCTTTATAAACAAAATTTGTTGACTTAAACATGACATGATTATTGATTTGTTCATTATTTCTTTTTACTTATATCTCGCTTTGTTCTTATTAAATCAAAAAACAGATTCCCTTCTAGCTTAGATATTCAACCTATCCAAAAACGCTCTTATAGAGGATAGAAATAATCGGAAAACCTATTTGAGCATTATGAATCGTTGTCACTACCAGGTTAGTATAGCTAGTTTAATATACAAACTTTAATAGCAGAAGTAAGCATAAATAAAGGATGTATGTGTGAATGAATGAATAAATACCGTTCATATAAGTGAATATTTTATAAGAGGTTAATGTTTGCTTGAAGCATTGTTTAGTGTGTATATAAAGGAAATTTATAGATGACAATAAAATGCAGAGATGTAACGGATAGACGCAAACTGAAACAAATTAAGATATATAACGGTAGAATAAGTTATGCAAATTCGCCTTTTTATTAATAAAATATATGCATATTTTTTATTTTATACTTGCATTGTTCTTACATGCGTCAGTAGGGTCGGATGAAAGTTCTGGGTTATATGATATTTCGTGAAATTCCCTTCCTCAGATATGTGTTCAACTGTAGTTCAAACATGCATTTGGGAGCTATTGTAAACGCGAGTAGTTTTGTAGAGATTGTAAAGGGCCTGGAATTAATTTTATTTTGTTTTAAAATTTATTATGATTTTTTAAATTAAATAATATAGGGCTTATATTAATAGTCAATATTATTTTATTTATTTATTTTTATTTTATTTATTTATTTTTCTGTGTATTTATAATTTGTATTTTGTTTATTTTATGATTTACCCAAATAAAAAAAAAATAAAAAAATAAAAACGGCGTTCATTCAGTTTTATTTCAACATGAAAAAATTTTAACAGAACAAAAACTTTATGTTCAAAAGATTTATCCAGTATTTTTGTTTTTTTATAAAATAAAATAAATCTGATCGGTAAAAGATTTCTAGTCGGTATTATTATAACAATTGTGTGCCGAATTATGTTCCTTGGGCGTTGACCTTTATGTAAGTAGAAAATGTTGGACAAGACATTTTGCTGTTAAAATGTGTGTGCTTTTTTTAATACTTGATGACTTTGTGTAATTTTTGGTGTAATATCACTTTTTTTAATGTAACACATAAGCCCATAAAATATTTGTGCCGTTTTGTTTCTTTTCTTTTTATGAGCAGTTTTAACATTGGAGTAAAACTGGATAAACACCAAAAAACAATTTTCACAACAGTTGCTACACTTTTTTCCATTAAAATCCCACAAAATTTAGAATTGACATGAGGCAATTATGGACTCAGAATAAATAGAATCTCTTCAAAACCAGATTTTCTTTATTTTTAATTCACCTTTCAGTGAGCATTTATTAATAAAAGCCATCAAGACTCAAATCAGCTTGTTGCTATTTAGTATTAAATCAATTCAACTGACTGGCTCTTTTCTGGCGTGTCTTACTTGATGGCTTTTAAAAATCAGATTATAACTCTTAACAAAACGATGAAATATCATTTTCTAAAGATTCAAAGAATTTTTTTTAAAACAATCGAAATTAACTGCATCTAATATGGAAGATAAAAAAAATTCAAAACTAAAAAAAAAGCTGAGGAAGAAAAAAGAAAGAATAAAAACGTTGATTAAAAAATCTTAGAAGAATTTTGTCCAGAATCTAGTTCAGGTTTCATTTGTTTTTGAAAACTATAGATTAGAATAATTATGTTTTTCAAATGTGTGTGTGTGTGGGGGGGGGATCTAATGATTAATTATTAATCTGTTTCTACTTTTCAATAGGTTATATGGTACGATTGACGGGGATAACTTTGGGGTCTGCTGAGGCCAATATGAAGAGTATGATGATGTTTGCCCATCGCTTGAAAAGATGATCGTGATCACTCAATTGTTCTGTGGATCTGATTCGATCTCTGAAGTATCTCTGGCATATGGGATGATTCTGTAGTAAATGTGTTGACTGCTATCTTTTCTAATAGTACGTTTTTAAATACATTCAGATTCTGTAATTGTAGCCTTTTTGTGGCTTGCAGTATGCCAGAAGGTTAGTTTTTGCCATGTGTTGAAATACGAATCAAACTGTTTGAAGAACACCTTCCAATTGTCCTTGAGCCGTTTCTGTTGTCCTCCTATGGTTCTTTATCCTTTGGGCAATTTAATGTAAAGGAGCTGTTTGGGGAGTCTTGAATCTGACAATATATCAATATATAATTGATGTGTTTGACATATAAAAGATTTTAAATTAAATTAATTTGTTGCTAAAATTTTAGTGATACTGAAGTACCATGAATTTCTGTAGGGACGATTCAACCAGAAGCAAGTCATAGTAAAGGAAATGGTTATCCATTAAGTTGAATGAAAATAGTTTTTTTTAGATAAGTCATCTTCTTCAAAAATATTCCCAAACAATGCATCAAGCAAGTACCCTCAGTTATGAAAGTCGTGATATACAGGTGTTAAAATGTTTTTGATGGATAATGAGGGTATGACTACAAGAATTTGGACGATCTTAGGACAATCAACCAATGAGAAGCCTCTGACCTCATTATAAAAATATTGAATTTTGGGTTCAAGTCAGTTCGCTGTCAGTCTCCATCTTGAAATGACTGAACCACTACTGATCCAGACTGCACTGATTCTTTGCTGATTGGATTTACTACCACCACCTTTGTTCAACAGAATGGCTCAACACTTAACGCCAGGTGTATTTTATTTTTTTACTGCTTTTTCACCTTAAACAAGGCACAGTGTCACTGTAGCTAACTAGGATAACTTCCGTACATTTATATCTGATCTACCTCTGCATTCCATGTTTAAAAAGGATGTGTCCTCTATAGTGTCAGACATGACCAAATGGTTAAATGTAGGCATAGACCGATCCATACCATCAAAAAAATTCCAACAAAAACCTAACAGCCAGCCATGGTTCTCCCTAGAATGTGCTGCTGCCATCACGCACAGAAATAATTTTTTTCCATAGCTACCAACGTAATAGATGCACTGAGACTAAAGTTGCTTTTAGGGCTGCCAGCAACCACTGTAAAAGAGTAATAAAAAATGCAAGGGAGCTATATGCTCAGTTCGTTAACTCCAAAGTAGCTGAGCAGCAGCTTGGTTCCCACCAGTTTTGGCAAATAGCAAACAGGATCCTGAACAGAAGCGTGTGTTCTATCCCAACCATTATCAATGGACCTGAGGTCATCTCGATAGCATCAGACAAGGCCAAACTATTTGCCAAGAACTTTGCAGCTAATTCTACCCTATGGGACGGAGGTCATGAACTTCCTGTATTTCCTCCTCCAACAGACAGCACGCTATGCAACATACAAATAACTGTGCGTGAGGTCGCCAAGCTAATTAAGAACCTTGATTCCAGTAAAGCAACTGGCCCTGATGGCATCCCAATTATAGTGTTGAAAAAGCTTCGACCAGAACTTGCCCCCATACTTACAAAACTGTTTAAACGTTGCCTAAAGGAGAACTGCTTCCCCACACCCTGGAAAAAACTCATCAGTATGCCCTGTATTTAAGAATTCAGGTGCTAAGTCATCTCCCTCCGAGTACAGACCAATAAGCCTCCTGTGTCATGAGCAAGTTTCTGGAATCCATATTAAATAGAGAAGTAGTCAACCACCTCAGCAGAAATAACCTTCTTAGTGACATGCAATATCGTTTCCTTTCTGCCAGATCTACAACAGATGTGCTAACGGTTATATCTCATAGAATTAGTGAATCTCTTGACAAAGGCTTCCTTTCTAGGGCAATTGCTCTTGACATATCAAAGGCCTTCGATAAGGTATGGCATAAACAAGATTTCCAGCTACGGTATAACTGGAAATGTTTTCTCAATCATTAAATCATTTATCTCTGATAGGCTCATAAGAGTAGTGGTTGATGGGCAGAAATCAGAGGCCCTCAGTATTAATGCTGGAGTCCCTCATGGGGCCATTCTGGGTCCAATTCTCTTCCTGATCTACATCAATGATCTCCCAAAACACATACTTAAATCATTCGTAGGCATATATTCTGATGACACGACCATCTATGGATACACATCTATACTGTAAATGACAAAGTTCTCTCTAATTCTCTCTCCTCTGATCTTGAGCACACGGTACAGTGGGGAAAGAGGTGGCTGGTTACTTTTAATGCATCTAAAACCAAGCTCCTATCTTTACATCATAAACGCTCTGATCCCCACCTGGCATCAGTTGAAATGGATGGCTCTCGTCTAGGGGAGGCTCCATGTTTTGATAAGCTTCTAGGTGTGACCTTTACTCCTGACCTGTAATGAAACACGTACATCAAGTCTATTGCCAAGGTCGCTGGAAAAATAGTAGGATCCTCATACCACTCCAGAAGATATCTCACTAGTGATGCAATTCTCTATCTATATAAAAACCAAGTACGTCCAAGGATGGACTACTGCTGCCACATCTGGGCAGGAGCTGCTAAAAACAGCCTATCCTGCCTTGATAGAGTACAAAATAGACTTCATGGTTTAGTGGGGGATGCCCTTTTCTCTTCCCTGCAATCTCTCTCCCACAGAAGAGACGTAGCGAGCCTGTCTTTGTTTTATCGTTACTTCAATGGCAAGTGCTCGTCTGAGCTCCAATCCCTGGACCCCCTCATCGATCTTTCACAATAAACACCCATCTAGCTGAAACCACTGTTAAAAAATTTCCCTACTCTTTAACTGTGCCAAAACTAAAACGTAGATTCCATGAACAAAGCTTCTTTCTTAGAAGTGCACGCCAGTGGAACTCTATTCCGTCTGCCTGTTTCCCACCTGACTACAACTTAGATGTCTTCAAGTCCAACATAAACAAATTCCTGATGAAGCGCCCCCTTATGTAAGACACTTTACCAAATCTCCAATACTAACGATTACTACGATACTATCCCATTGATTACTGTACACACAATAAACCTTATCCCCAAGTGGCTTCCAGGTCTTGATAAGTGGTGACTTCCATGTAAAAAAAGGGGGGGGTTGGGACTATTTGGGACAAAATTTGCAGATATACTATGTCCTGAGTTCAGCAGCAATATGTTTGTTCATATCATACTTGAACCTTTGCATGTCAATACAGCCGGGGAAGCAAGGTCTCAAGAGGGAATTTGAAAGTCTAGCAGTTTGAGGGGAAAAAGCTATTTGAGTAGAAAGCTTTCTAGCATCTCTAGAGTGTAGAGGTAGGATTTTGTTGTTTGTCAACTTAATTAGAGGCATTTATGTCGATGGGGTACAAGGGCTTCATAGGAGCACTTTCCATTAAAATACTTGTAAAATAGACACAGGGATGCAACATTTCGTCGATCAGTGTAAGACCTATTAGCTTCACAAGTCTTTTTTGGACCCTTCCTAAAAGTGAGAAACTAATAGCAGATGCACCAGCCCAAATGTGGCAACAATACTCCATCCATAGGCGAATGGTGATCTTGCAGAGGTACAGGATACTCTCAGGGTTAAGTAATTTTCTAGTATAGTAGAGAGAACCCACTTTTTTCCCAGCAACCTTGATTTCAGAACTTTATATAAATATCACACACACACACACACACACACACACACACACACACACACCTTATAAAAAATGGATCTTTAAATAAAAACAATAATATCAAGTGTGACTTTAAAGAAAAATACATTTGTTTCTAAAACAAATCACTTTCACAGCTCTCTCGCCTAAGCAATGTCTTTGCAATGGATTTGTGTTTTAGATTACCGAATAATTTCCATTCAAACTCAAGTAAACTGGTCAGGGATTAACCGCTGTTAATAGATAATTTGCGCCAATTCACAAACTTAGAGACAGACTGCAACTTCAACACAAGGTAGTCAGCAAACAGACAGCATGCTTTTAATAATCACAACTACACATGCACAAGAGTAAAAAAGCGTTTATCCTTTTCGCACTCAGAAAAATTATTTCAAAGCTTCAAATAACAAGCATGAACAAAAAACTTTACTTTTCAATGTAAATAATCGAACTCTTCATTTACTTCAAATAATGTTATTACAATCACTACTAAGTAAATCTTTATTCGTGCATAGAAATTTCATCATTAGTTCTATTGTTATGGTTATAACTCTACTAGCAAGGAGACCCGACGTTGCCCGGAATTGAATCAACAAATATTCCACAGTTCCAATACTTTTATTGTCATCGAAATTGGTGAAATTGTCCATTTTTCCTGCTCTAGTCTATAATTCACTGTAGTGCACTGCGAGAAAGTTTCATATGCCCCCCCCGTAGTGATTTCACAATTCATTATAGTCTACATTGCATTGTAGAGAACCTACTGTTAATTTTTTAGAATTATTTTTATGTAATGGCCTGAATTAAAGTTTAAAATGCAAATGTCAAGTATCATGATTGATTTGTGCTCTAAACAGAAACATTCATTTTGAATGTGCCTTTGTCCTATCAAAGAACCTACTGTTGATTTTATACGCCAAGCCATTCTGCTTGTGCGGTGATAAAATTTCTCTAATGCATTTGTTAGGCTGTATAAGGGTGTTAACTTTTGTCAAAATTGAACTGTTCCTTCTTTTATCAACTTTATTCAATTATCGATTTTCAATACAGGGTGGAATGATAAGATTGTCGCCCTAGAAAAGACGACATGATTCCATTTCCATTTGATGAAAACTGTTGGTTACTAGTTGGCCAGTTGTGTACAAATTGCAAGAGAAATAGGAACCTTCTATCATGTCTGAAAGTGACACAATGTTCAGTGATCAAGAACAGAGATGCATCGCTGCCCAACATATGCTCTCTACTAATCCAAGTTATGATAGCAGAATCATCGCCAGCAATCTCAAAATGCAAATCCAGACAATTCAACACTTGAGGACATAGCTCAACAAAGTTTCCAGCTACGATTATGGTCTTTGGTGTGGTTTTAAGTGATGGCCACATCATGTCACCTCACATTTTCGAAGTCGGCTTGAAAGTCAACATAAAAGTGTACCTGGATGTGCTGAAGAGTGTGGTGATCCCCTGATGCAATCAGGTGGCTGCGGGCAGACCCTGGGGGTGACAGCAGAGCCCGGCGCCAGCCCACAAATCCAAAAAGACCCAGGCTTGGTGTCAGAAGGATTGCTACGACTCTGTACCCTTCTCTCGCTAGCCTCTCTTCTCCTTCGACTTGAACCCACTGGACTACTTCATGTAGTCATACTTTGAGAACATCACCAACTTGACCTCCCACAACACCAAAGCCAGCCTGATCACCACAATCTGCCGAGTATTTGCAGAGTTTCCACTGGCACTTTTAGAAAAGGCATGCTCTCAGTTCTGGACCCATACTGAGGCAATGATTGAGGCTGAAGGCGGCTACATTGAATAAATGTCAGCTGTACTACATAATCAAGTTACCTGAATTGATTTTTTTCGATAAAAGTTTTAAAATAAAGCTGTAGTGATGTTTTCTTTAGGATGACAAATTTATCTGTCCTTATCAAAGGCATTCTGATACAAAACCTATCTAAGAACATTCACAGACACAAAGTGCATTTGTGTGAAATTCCAAAAAAATCAGCCCAGCAGTTTGAGTTCATAGGGAACAAACTCGCACAGGCACAGAAACAATATATAAGTAGAGATCACCTTAGTTTTCTTTGCAGAAGTATTTTTGCGTGATTAACGTTTTGTGTTGTATTAGTACATTTTACTTTTCGGTGCTTGTATAGATTCGTAATTTTTTAAACCAATGCATTTCAGGTGAAAACATTATTATATACTTAAGTGCCATGTCAATATTAGTATAAATTCCAAAAATTACGAAAAATGATTCACGAGAAGATGTGGTAGATGTATTTTTAACAAAAAATCATCCACAATTATATTGTTATAAAATTTGATTAATAATGGCGTAAGTTGATTTAAGACAAGGGAGATAAGTCAGTTTGCCATACTGTATTCGTCACACAATTCTTCCACATTATAACATGCGATAAAACTCAATAAATTCTATTTTTACTTGTAATTTATTTATGTATATAGATCAATTTTCGTCATTTTTTTAATTTATACTGATTTCAACATGACATGTAAGTATATAATGATGTTTTCATCTGAAATGAGTTGGTTTAAAAGATTAACGATCTACATAAGCACCTGCCTTTCCACCTAAAATTTGGGGAACACGCCACATGTAACACTATTGCATGTGTCGGGTTATACCAATTCACCTTGCTTATGGGATAAGGGTTAGGTAGGTTGTTTGACGCAAAGTTTAAGATAGACGAAATTGTGAAGAAGAGAATGAATATGTGTCTAGTGCTGATATGGTAGAAAAAAATCATTTCTTAGCAAAGTAAAGTCGACATTGGTGCCAAGAAGTCTAGTTGACATCTATGAAGATAGTAACAGTAGACCACATGTTAAGTGACAGCTCACCTTGTATGGGATTAGAATTAACTTGAAAGATGAAAAGACCCCCCCCCCCTGCATAGTTGATAATAAAATTATTTGGAAAAAAAGGGGGGGGTTAGAAGAAAGAAAGAAAGAAAGAGAAAGGAAAAAGAGAATTAAAGAGAGATATACTTTAAGAGAGAGAAAGAAAGAAAAGAAATTCAGAAGAAGAAAGAACAGAGAAGAGAAAAACAATAGAAAGGAAAAGGTAATCTCCGAACGATAGAGGAGGAAATGCTATTCTCGAAGAGATGATGTTCGGAATTAGGGTTCCATCAAAAAAACATTGTTTGGCAGGAGAGAACTTGCTTGCTGGGCATCGAAGAGTACACACTTCAGCCTTGGGCTGTGGCCTAAGGCTAGTTAACATCCCCAAAAAGGCTAAGTTGAAAAGCTCTTCCTCTTCTGACTGAGAAACTGTCTGAACGGACCTATGTTGATAAGATCCTGCATGTTAAAACCGTTAATAGTCTGAAGAATTTAATTCTTTGCAGAAAGTGTACCCTGAAATATCTTATGAATGATTATTCTCGTTTATAAGAAAATGATCCGAGTTATTATTGAATTGCTTTGATTTGAAACCCCAGTCAATTACAATGCCAACACCACAACCAGTCAGTCACCAAAGCACCTATAAGTATAACTCAAGCCACAGTATTTGATGACGAACAGTCAGCCATCATGCAAAAGGTATTGCCAGATGGACTTAGGATCATACGCATTTTATTTGCTCTGAGGATTAGCAAATCTCTCGACGGAGGCCACATTTCTAGGGCAATTGCTCTTGACATATCTAAGGCTTTTGATAGGGTATGGCATAAAGGTTTACTTCACAAGATCTCCAGCTATGGTATAGCTGGAAATGTCTTCTCAATTATTAAATCATTTCTTTCTGATAGGTTCATAAGAGTAGTAGTTGAGGGGCAAAAATCAGAAGCTCACAGTATTAATGCCGGTGTCCCTCAGGGGTCCATCCTGGGCCCAACTCTTTTCCTGATCTACATTAATGATCTTCCAAATCACATCCTTACATCATTTGTAGACATTTATGCTGACGACACTACCATTTATGGTAGCACATCTAAGACAGTAAACGACCAAGTTCCTTCCAATTCTCTCTTCTCTGATCTTGAGCACGTAGTACAATGGGGAGAAAGGAGTGGCTGGTTACTTTTAATGCATCTAAAATCAAGCTTCTCTCTTTACATCATCAAAATTCTGATCCACATCTGGCATCAATTGAAATGAATGGCTCTCGTCTTCAGGAGGCCTCAAGTTTTGACAAGCTTCTGGGCTTGACAATTACTCCTGATCTTAAATGGAACACATACATCAAATCTGTTGCCAGGGCCGCTGGAAAAATGGTGGGATCTTTCTATCGATCCGGTAAATATCTCACTGCTGATGCTATTCTCTATCTATATAAGAGCCAGGTACATCCAAGGATGGAATACTGTTGCCACATCTGGGAAGGAGCTGCTAGAAAGGACTTGTCCTGCCTTGATAG
This sequence comes from Euprymna scolopes, assembly GCF_053919585.1. Classification (NCBI taxonomy): domain Eukaryota; kingdom Metazoa; phylum Mollusca; class Cephalopoda; order Sepiida; family Sepiolidae; genus Euprymna; species Euprymna scolopes. The sequence goes on along the minus strand of NC_136482.1, from coordinate 53,177,637 downwards.
AGTTCAAAATAGACTTCGTAGCCTCGTAGGAGATGTCCTTTTCTCTTCCTTGCAGCCTCTATCTCACAGAAGAGATGTTGTGAGTTTGTCTCTGATGTATCGTTATTTTCATGGAAAGTGTTCGACTGAGCTTCAATCTATGGTCCCCCCTCTCCAAACTTTCACAAGAAACACTCGTCTAGCTGTACACATTATCAATAATTCCCCCCACTCTTTATCTGTGCCTAAACCTAAACGTAGATTCCATGAACAAAGCTTCTTTCTTAGAACTGCACGCCTGTGGAATTGTCTTCCGTTTTCCTGCTTTCCGGCTGACTACAATATGGTTGTGTTCAAGTCTAACGTAAATAAGTTCTTCATGAGCCGTTCTATATAAGTTATCAAATTTACCAAATTTTCATTACTAATGATTACTATGTTGTCCAATTTCTACTGTACACTCTTTAACCCTTATCCTTGAGTGGCCTCTTGGCCTTGATAAGTGGTGATGCCTATGTAAAAAAAAAAAGAAAAAGAAAAGTGTAATTCTAAATATGCACTTTTTTTTAAATTTAATTTTGTGGCTTATAACAAAAGCGTTGCTTGTTTTTGCTGCGTCGGATTGGTTTCAATTCAGCACGTTTTCATCCAGCTTTGATAGGAAGTGCATTTCTATATTCGATTTAGGTTTTAGTCGCTTTTAGAAATAAACTAGAGTTAACAACCTGGAATTGCCGGGAGGCCTTCTTTCCTAATTTCATTTTTTGTTTCGAAAATTTTGTATTTTTTTAAAAAATTGATTCAAGAAAATGGTACTTGTACAGTTTAATCAGGACATTAAAAATATGAAAATATTGAAAAGGTTATATTGTACATACCTGTTGTGGAGTGGAGTTCTATGAAAAAAATTCACTTAATTTGATCAAATATTTTTTACAACGGAAGAACAATTTTTTTATGACAACGAGCTGGAGGTGGCCATGTTTTAGTTTTTGGACCGTGAGAAATGGAGGGAACGCCACGGGGAGATATCTCTTTCTAAAATGCTGACACGCCTTTCTCTATGTTAAATAATAGATTCACTTTGTTTCTCGTGGTCTAAAAATCGAAACATGATTGCCTTTTGCCCGGTGTTATAACAAATTGTTTTTCCGTTGTAAATAATAAAAAATACTTGATCAAATTGAGTTTTTATTTTATTTTATTTTTTATTTTATTTTTTTTTATTTTATTTATTTTTTATTTATTTTTTTTTTATTTATTTGTTTTTTTTTATTACTTAGTTCCATAAGGAGTACGTGCAATACAGGGCTCTACGGACAAACTTATCTTTTAGTTGACCTTTGACAACTAAATATTTTCGCTTACTAGCCATATAGAAAAGTTACTAGACAAACCCACATGGTTTTTAGAATATGACATTTCAGTTTTCAGACGAGTACGTACATAAAGATTTTTTCTGTTTCAAGTGTAATTCTAAATATACAAATTTTATGCTGATACTTGAAGGTATGGACATTCTAATTTCTTCAGATATTCTTTTAAACAGCCTTCGTTAAAAAAAAAGAGCATATTGTTCTATTAAACTTTTATTGTTTAAATAATTTAACTTTGTTCGTTTTATTAAAAAGAAGTTGAAAATATATTTTTCGCTCAGAAGTGACCTTTAGAAGATTGTCGGTCAAAGAAATACAATCGTCAAAAGATAAGCGTTTCATTATTTCTAGTCGCCACTTTGAAAAATCACTTGGAAATACGACCATTTCACTCGCAATGTACAGCCCTGCAATATACCTTTTTCAATATCTTTTCTTTTTTTTTTTTTAAATGTCTTCATTAAACTGTACAAGTACCAAAAAAGTATTTACATTAATGAAGGATGATTGAATGGATAATGGTTCCGTCTGCCTGCTTCCCACCTGACTACAACATGGATGGCTTCAAGTCCAGCGTTAACAAATTCCTAATGAACCGCCCCCTTAAGTAAACACTTCATCAAACCTTCACACAAACGTAATGTACTTGCAATAACCCTTATCCCTGAGTGGCTTCCGGGCCTTGATATGTGGTGACCACTGTGTAAAAAAAAAAAAAAGCACTAATGCGATAGTTCTAGTGACAAGTAAGTATCTGGTTACATTTTGAAGGGTCCATCGCTAGACAAAGATAAAAGTGTAGCTATGGGGACTTAGAGTTAGCCACTGCATTGAGGAACTGGAGACGGCCTTGTTACACTAATTGGTCCCGTGAAGCTGGATTGAGCAAACAGACCACCCCGCCGGGGTACATGTCCATTTTTATGGACCAACCCATGGAACAGTGATATACAAATACAAGCCATATTTAACTCGAAACAATAATGCAAAAAGAATTTATAGAAAGGAAGTATACATGATGAAATGTAGAAATAACTTTTTAAGTGATTTTGAATGCAAATGAAGTTAACAGGAAATAATGTATTCATTTTGTATCAGTGGTTTGGGTTACTTTAAAGACATAGGATGAAAAACAAGTTTTAAAGAAGTATCATTCGTTTAATTGATTCGACAATTATTTTGACAGTAAGAAGACATAAGATATTTATTGTTTTAAAAAGAATTACATTGTTGCAGTTTTAAATAAACAAAGAAATATATTCGTTTTAATTAATAAATATTTAGCTGGCATTTACAATTTTTCATAATAGTATTGATCCTGAGAAACATTTTTTCATTCAAAAGGAATATTATTATTAATATTATTAATACTTATTAATAGTAAATTAACTGATGTAGAAAAACACTGTGGAATTTCCATGGAGTCTCGCTAATTTGATATTAATAGTGCTGTTACTTATTAGACAAAGCAATATCGAAAGCTAATATTTATGTACAGGAGTAGAGGTGAATTTTTTGTCAATAAATTAATCTTCTTGTCTCTTTACAGATAGCAGTTAAATAACAGTCTGGCGAAATGATACCAGACACGCAAGTACAAGTAAAGAAAGGCAAGTTACTTAATTCCCAAATAGGATTATTTATTTATTATATTCATTATTTATTTATTGTTATTTTTGTTGTTGTTTAATTGCACTTATAAAACGATTAACACAGTCTGAACACTTATAGGGAGAAAACAGATGTGTGAACACTTTTAAATGCTGGAGAGAATGTTTCAAAACAATGATATGGATATTTATTTTTTCATACAAATGATTCACTACCTACCAAGGCTAAAAGCCACTAGAGGGTAAGGGTTAGTGAGATTTTAAGTTGGATGATAAAATGATTGAGAACTATGATTAATTTACCAGACGATTTGACAAATATTTGCTGATCTTATGATTGAAAATTACCATGTTGTACTCTGTAGAGAAACATTCCTGTGGTAACATTATCCACGGGTGGGAAATTCTTGAAAAGAAACTGTTGGTTGAAATTACATTTGATTTAAGAAAATTACATTTGATTTAAGAAATAGTAGTTCCAAAAATTACATTTGATTATATTATTATATATATTACATTAAGAAATAGTAGTTCCAAAATTAAATTTGATTTAAGAAATAGTAGTTCCAAAACATCCAAATATTAATAATAGGAATGTTTTGTTAAGATAATTAATTTTACCCGTCCTGGGACGCGTGTTTTTCTAGTTTATTTATATATTTATTTTATGGAATCAAATAAATCATTTAATCAATTCATTTGAGACTTGAACAGAATTTTGCTATCTGGAGGGAAATTAATCGCATTCCAACCACTTTTGCCCTCTTCTGGGATAATCTAATAATGTTGAAAGTGACAAATAATCTAGAAGTCCAAATGCCAAAAAAATTGGAATAAGTTGGTAAAATTCATTAAGACTAAGCAGAAACCCATAGAAAATGACTTTCAGTCTGTCATGGAATTGAGTCGTAAGTGGATGGTAACATTTAACGCTATGAAGACTAAGTTTCTTACTGTTTAACTACAAAAAACCTCCTCAACCACCGATTACCATGATAAATAACACCCTACCTGAGAGCATCCTTCAAACTCCTCGACTTAACATTCACAGGAAACATGGATTGGAACAAATACACAGAGGACGTTGTCAAGGCTGTTGCAAAAAAAGTGGGATCCCTCTACCATTTTAGAAAATTACACACATCAGAGAGTATTCTATATCTACAATTCGCCTATGCATGGAGTATTGTTGCCACATCTGTGCTGGTGTATCTATTATTAGTCTCTCGTTTTTAGATAAGCCCAAAAGAGTCTTAAATCTAATAAGCCCTACACTATTTGCCAAACTCCGATCTCTGTCGGATCGCTGCAACATTACATCCCTGTGCCTATTTTACAAGTACTTTAATAGAGGGTGCTCTGATGAATTCATACAACTTGTGCCTCTTCTCATACTTCTGACTAACCTGGTAAGCAGCAAAATCCCACTCCATCACTGATAGGGTGGGTCCTTAGATGCCAGAAAGCCTTCTATTCTCATTGTTTTTTTTTCCCCCTCAAACGGCTAGGCTTTGGAATTTACTCCCTGTTTTCTGCTTCACATCCAATACTAACCTGCAGAAATTTAAATGCAATGTGAACAGGCATCCTGCTGCTTAACTCTCCACAGTTCCCTGTTAGATACGATCTCAAGTATTAACCCTTACGCTCCACGTGGCAATGTGCCTTGTTTGGGGTGAAAAGAAGTAAAACAAATTGTAAACATAAGTTTCTGAGTAATTATGTTTTATAAAAGTACATAAATTCGAAACTAAGTTATAGTTACATTCACTGTCTTAGCATTTTTAATTAAAATCACTTCGAAATAAATATTGGAATTTCTTAGATGAAAAAATAAACAAATCTTGAAAATGATCCAGAAGGAGTTGGAAGTACTTGAAATAAGATTAATTGCAGTACTTATATTAATCGTTTTAACCTTGATAAAGAAAGTAATTAGATGATTTGAACGATTCAATAATAGGATTAACCAGTATAACCTTGTACGCTTTATTGAATGAAATATGCTTGAATGAAAAGATGCTGCTTAAATATATATATATATATATATATATATATATATATATATATATATATATATATATATATATATATATATTAGTGATGGGTTGATTCCAATATTTTTCCCCAATTCCGATACAATTACCGATTCTCTTCCAAATTTCCGATTCCGATAAAATTACTAATTCCGATTTTAATAACAGAATCGCCTCTAAAAACACAGTTATAGTATACGAGTATCACAGATCCCCGCTACCCCTATCGAAAGAGTCTATTAAATGGTGTCGATTTAAGTTCTTTTATATAGAAATATTTGGATATTTGGAGCTTTACTTATCGCAAAGAGAACAATGAGTTTAAGATATAAATATACCAAATTTATTTTTGTAAAAATCAATTAACAATTTGTTCATGTCAGTTTTTTTTTCTTTCTCTTTAATAATTTTGCAGTGGAACAAAATCTATAAATATTGGATATGTTAATTTTTTTTATTTGTATCTATCTATATAAATTATTTATATACAAAAAACATCGGAAATTCGTACAGAAATCATAAATTCTTTTCATGTGATAGAAACGTATACACTTATAACAATGTTATAAGGGATACCGGAAAATTTGACCGAAAACTGATAATTTTTGGTTTTTCTTAAACCTTAAAGATTTTTTTGGTGGAAGGGGAGAGACATGCAGATATTTTTGTATGAAATTTTATTTATTATCTAATATTGAATAAATTTATCATTGGCAGACAATTTATTGATCATTTTTTAGCTATCTTGTGGAAAACATTGTTTTTATTAAAAACGTATTAATGTTTATTGAAAAAAATATGTATATTCAACATATTTTGAATAGGAGTAGATGTGATATTGTGGTGAGTGAAATGATTCTAGCTAAGAGTAAGATAGATAGTGCAAGATAGATTATGACCAAAGATCTCCATTTTCCCACACTTTTGATGACCCTATTCTATGTTACATTTTTTAGCAAATAAATAAAAGTGTAGTACCTGTTCTGATACTATACTTTATCGTTTCTGTTCTCAGCAAAAAAGAAATCCTTCTAGACTGATACAATTTTTATTTTTATTCCAATTTAGAATGCACTTTCTTGGAAAACTGGATTTTGTACATTATAAACCAACCTTGTGTCTAAATATACCTTACTGAGAAGATAAGTAATAACACCCATAATTAAATCATTTCCTTCCAAAATGGGATTCTACATTTAGGCGATTATGTGTGGTTGAACATTCTAAAATCTTGACAGAAAAAAAGAAAAAAACGAAAAGAATTATTTTAAAATTTGGATTGTGGGATCAGTTTCTTTTATAAATTTAATTTTTTACCATTAATCCCAAGTCTGACTGAAATGATCATAAAACTACACTCAACCATTTTAAAAAGTTAATATTACTCTTCTCCTTAAAAAAAAAACCGTCCGGAAAACTTCCTTAAAACACTAAAATAGCTCAGAAATTCAGGGGGGGGGGGTTACGTTAAATTAATGTATGAATGGTTTCCTTTTTCAGGGTGTCCATACGTAATCGCCTTAAACAATTAGAATCTCACTTTTGTTTAGAGGGATTTGTTGAAGACTTTCATATACTACTACTACAACAATAATAATTTTTATATAGTAAAATAATCCACTTAACTTCTTATATTTACATGAAAATATAAGTTTAAATATGAAACTGTGTGCTACTCCGACCTATGTTTATTCGTCCTGATATTGAACTGTTTGTTATATAAATACGCATCACACCCACACACACATTGATATACTAACAACGATTATAGGCAAGTATATACACCCAATGATGATGAAGCATGTACAGTTATACGATTAGTTTATGCACCTATAATGAAAGCACATGACATATATAATTATAGAACATGTTATCGTTTGTAATGCCATAAAGTGTTGATACAGCTACGTAACAGATGTGTTGTTTGTAAGATATTTTATCTCACCTGTTTTTATTCCAAGACAGTGTCAAAAAATTAACATAACAATTACAACAAAGCATACCTTGAAAATTCGATCAAATTTTATTCCTTGCAAAAAGGAAATGCCCGATTTGCCTCTGAATAGAAGTGATAACAACCTCGAAAGGTAATAGTTCTTTGATCTTCATCAGAAACTGGTATCCGGGTACAACAATGTTTGAAGATTGGATTGATTACAGCCGTTTGAAGAGGGTTGGTATGATGCCTTCTGATGAAAGGATTCAATTCACGACTTGAGCGACACTACTTAATGTTAATAATTAATTAATTAATGTTCATTTGAAGGAAAAGTCATTGATGACAGGTCGATAATTCTGACCTTAAAACAGTCTATGGGAGACATATATAATAACTTAGCCTAATCATTTAGGCTTAAAAATAAAGTCTCAAGGAGACGAAGGGGAGAGGCGCTCAAATGCCTCATATACATAGAGAGTTGCATGTCTGGAACTGCCTGGAAAGGAAAAGACAATCAAAAAATATGTACTTTATACATACATTTAAAGACATGCAGTGGGGGGGGGTATATACACCAGTATGTAACATTAAGACAGCAGACCTTTGTACATTTTGTAAACAAAATTCCCTAAATTTCAATTTTCAAATTTTCTAGAATCAAAAATCATGTGATGGATTTTGATCAAAATTGTAATAAAAGATTCTAGACATAAAAATTTTGTAGAATTTATATCTTGATTTTAATCTTCATCAGATGACACAAAAGTGGTGTAAAATTGTTCTATTCAGGAAAATAATTTTATCTGATCTGGGGCGATTATTTTTCTCCATTTATTTATACCAGAACCTGTGAGATATTTTTCTCCTTAAAATAACATGCGCTTCATTTATTTTTATGTTTTATTATTTAAGAGTATATTTTTTAATTCATTTTTAAGCAGACTTTATTCAATATTGTATGATCATTATTTATTTTTGTCTTAAACGTTTGGACATCTTCCAAGAATCTACGGAATCGCCTGTGTTTTAGTCTGCATGCTCTTATTGAATTCCCTGCACACATCACTCGATCCATAATATGTTTGAGTTTTCCTGGAGGCATTTTTGATGTACGATGCAGTGAAAATCTAACATACTGTGCAGTGTAAAATAATCTTTGATTTTATTAGCCATCGATTTCAACATGCCATTTTCTGTAATCTAAGCTTTTTTGCCAATTTCTATGGTGAGTAACAACGCAGAATATTCTGCATATCAGTACTCTCATCTAAACCAAAAAGAAAATCTGTAATGTTTGTTAACGCCAGTTCTTGAATATGAATTGCAATTTGTTTCATTTGAATTGTTGGAAAGACTGTTGGGTATTATTTACACAACGTTTCGACCGATGTAACCTCTGCCTTTCTTCAGACTTATTTTGTCAAACTCGGAAATCTTTTTGTTAATGTTGGAAATCTGTATGGAAATTCCAAACTGAACCCTTTATTTAATCTAAAAAGGTAGTATGTTCTTGTTCTATCAGTCATGATCGAGTAAACGTCTTATGTAATTTGTAATTGTATTCTTAGTTTCACCCCAACTGAGAATTGAACTCTCAACCTCCAGAGAACTATAAGTTATTAACTGATTATTACTTTAGTACCTTATCTGTTATGCCACGGATCCTTGGGAGATTCCCGAGTTCGATAAAATGCACTTGAAAAAAGGGCAGGGATTATATCGACCAAAACGTTGTGAAAATAGCACCCAAAATGAGAACAGTAGTTTAAATAACACAAACTATCAATCATTATCTAAAAAAAAAATTCAAAAACATCAGAAACATTTATCTCAAGTTCATCAACGGACAATAGATATTTGTGACAGAGAGAGCAGTTAGTTTCCCAAGTGGCTGCTATATATTTAGCAATTAGTTTTGTCTGATTTTGCAAGCAGTGAAGGAGATAATTAATCCACTTTTTTTATTGTCTGTTTTTGTTTTATTATTAATTCTTATTTTGCAAATATTAATTTGTTTTTCTTTATTTTTGTAGAGTAGCCTAACGTGCGAATTAACCGTCGCATTAAAGACAATTTGTTTGGCAATATTTTTTATCGGATGCACCATTATTATGATGTTTAGTTTGTGCTATATTTTGATTTCATTTTTAATTGTTTGATTTTATTATTTGTTTCTAGCAAAACATACCCTTCCTTAAATCAATCACTAATCGTAAATCCGAGTGGCAACGCCCCCCCCCCATCCCCACAAGAAATCTTCTTATGAATTAAGAAAGGGAGTTGTTGGTATTCAGACTTAGGGTTAGTCTTAAGAATAAAAGCGTTTCTTTTTTAGTTGTTTAAAATCTTTAATCAGAATTCAGAATATTAGCAAAATAAAAATGAAAAAATAATCCACAAAACACACAAAGCAAATTATTTACAAAATAATCTTTAAAAAGATAATTTAAATCAGAAAAAATAATATTAACAAAATAAAAATTTTAAAAAGAAATTCACATAAATCAGAAACAACTTCAAATGGTTGATTCATTAGACATTTCACCGCTTGCAAAATCAGATAAAATTAATTGATAAAATTTGGCAGTCATTGGGGGAGCTAATCACCTCAATATAATCGATAAGGTTTTTACTTTCTATTTAACTTAAGTAAACATAACATTAATCATAAAATATTTAGTAAATTCTGGTCATGATTTTGCAAGTTTTCATTGGCCTTTATAAAAACGGAATCTTCTCAAACAATTTATTGTTACATGAAGTATTTTATCAGATCCGTTGTTACCTTTTGCAGTTCTTACCTTAAGAAATTGTATCCAAAATTAGCGTTTTTATTAAGTTTCGTTTCAAATTATATTTCTTGAAGACAGTATCATATGTATGAAAATTAAAACACAGCTTTAAAGTAAGTAAAAACAAATACCTCTCTCTGCATTCGTCTTCAATTTTCGTTTTTATATAATTTCTACATTAATTAACAGAAACATAAGTCTTGATACTGCATACCTCGTCTTGACAATGTAAGTATGAGCCAAACTCTTAAATGGACCTTAGTTTGCTATATTGTATAAAGTGTTTCTGCAGTTATGGCATGGAAATGTCGATAACTGAAAAACATTTTGATCACACTGAAATTTTGCAAGGTGATTACTGTTAGAAAAGGACATCAGATCCATGTATCACATTTTTAAAAATTGAGTCTCTACAACAAAGTTATCATTAAAAAGTATGACTTTTACCTTTTACATGACCTTCACCTTCATCTTTAACCTAGATGTTTTTAAAATTAAATCAATTATAAATTACCATGATCGACATATAAATAAGTTGATTTTCTCTTCTAAATTCGGTCACTATAGAACTATAAACACAGGAGATATAGATATATATGGTCACGCTTCCTGCCAATAACTGATGTGTGTTTCTGAAAATTATCAATGAATTTATCATTCAATTTCAGAATTTCTTATATTAATTCCGATCTACTTGACTCATAAAACAATCATAGAAAGGAAGTCGGCATAACTTTTACTCTTAAAAAGTCTACTACCACTCTCCCATCACTAACTGTACGAGGGACGTGCAATAAATAATGCCCCTGACCCACTTCCAGTTGTCTGATCTAGCTGAAATTTTGCATGTGCAATGATTTATATCTCTACGGTTTATGTGGCAAATTACAGCTCTGAACTAATTGTGGTTTCTGTTTTACAGGTATTTGAACTGAGTCAGGTGTGAAATGGAGCCTGTTGAATGTCGAGCAGTGATCCGGTTTTTGTATTTGAAAGGACAGACATCACAGGAGACATTTGATGAAATGAAAGAAACTTATGGTAATAATGCCCCATCATATGACCTTGTAAAACGCTGGCATCGTGAATTCAAACATGGCCGGAAGTCTGTGGAAACAGCTCCCAGACCTGGTCGCTACCCCCCACTTCTGCCATTGATGAGGCATATGTCCGTCAAGTTGAGGCTGCCATTTTGGAAGATCGGCGCATTACTATTCGCCAAATAGTCCAAGATGTCAAGATTAGTACAGAGTCTGTGAAAACTATCATTCATGACCATTTGCATGTGCATAAGGTGTCTGCCAGATGCCTTCCCAGGTTGCTCACACCATTCCAGAAGCGAGAACACGTCGAGTGCTCGAGGATGAATTTGGAGATGTGCCAAGAACATGAGTCAGTTTTTCAAAAGACTGATTACACACCTGGGTCCATCACTATGATCCAGAGACCAAAGCCCAGTCAATGTAGTGGAAGCACTTGGACTCACCACCTCCAAAGAAGGCAAGGGTGCAGCCCTCCACTTGCAAGGTCATGCTCACAGTCTTCTGGGACCAGGACAGAATAGTGATGACAGATTTCCTGGCAAAGGGCACCACAATTACAGGAGCCTATTATGCTTCACTTTTGAGGAAATTAAGGGAAGCTATCAAAATCAACAGGCGGGGCAAGATCAGCAAAGGTACCTTCCTCCTGCAGGACAACGCTCTGGTCCACAACTCGCATGTCGCCAGATCAGAAGCAAGGGCGTGTGGTTATGAAATCCTCCCCAATCCTCCTTATTTTCCTGACCTGGCACTCTCTGACTTTCACCTCTTCCCAGCCATGAAGTTGTTTTTGAAAGGAAAGCGTTTCCCAAGTGATGCAGCCTTGATTTCTGAAGTCATGTCGTGGTTGGAGGACCAACCTGGGGTGTTCTACAAAACGGTCTCAGAGCTGCATCAAACGATGGGAGAAATGCATAATTCTGGGTGGTTCCTATGTAGAGAAAGACTAAAAACTGTGCCAAGTTTCGTTGCTCTCCTGCTATGTGAAGTGGGTCAGGGGCATTACTTATTGCACGCCTCTCATAGCTTTTTCTTTATTGGATATAGTTTCCAGCTTAGATTGTCATTGTTGCATTTTTTTTTTATTCTGTGATATTATCTTTCACCAACTTCCTTAAGTAAATATGAACTGCTCTCTAATTATAATCCTGTTTTTGGAATATTCGAATATAATTGCCGAGCACCAAACATAGCGTCTCCTACTTCTTGATTCAGTAAAACGCTTTCCATTACAAAAACAAAAATTCTTAAACTGCTACAATTCTGTTTTTATAAAAAAAAATATTACTTTTAACAAATATTTTCGTTCTTCAATCCTCGATATACAAAACAAACGCTCACCTAAATTATTTATTTTCTCAGCCGTCGTTCGGACAACTTTCACAGAATGAGGGAATATTATCGATAATACACTGAAAGTTTCTTATTATTCACAATATAATTTCAGTTAATGGATTTTCCACGAACTGTATAAGGTATTTATTTGGAGTAATTTTTAAACGGTTACAAATAACCTCTTCCACGACTCCCTCAGTTTAAAAGAATTTCTTCTTCATCAATTTAGCACAGAGCACACAGTATCACAATAGAGCACAAACAAGTGAACAAATTCCATTAATGTCATTGTGCGATGGGACTTGCCGAAGGCCCTCCGGGGCCCAGGCGACAAGATCAAAGTGTAGTATCTGTTCCGGCAGATGCTGCAAGCTATGACTAGCTAGGACTAGCTATGACTAGCAAAGACCAGATGTGGGGGAAACCCCACATGCCTGACCTTTAACCAGCTCCCATTTCCCACCTCTCGGGAGCTGGTCCCCTTTTCCCCTTCCCCCTCCCTTCACTCCTCACATTAAAAATTGGCCTTGTGCCTAATTTGCTCGGTGGGGGAGCAAATAAATACCATCTGTTCCGACAGATACTGCAAGCAAAGACCAGATGTGGGGGCAACCCCACATACCTGACCTTTAACCAGCTCCCATTTCCCACCTCTCGGGAGCTGGTCCCCTTTTTCCCTTCCCCCTCCCTTCACTCCTCACATTAAAAATTGGCCTTGTGCCTAATTTGCTCGGTGAGGGAGCAAATAAATACCCATTGTGCGATGGGAATATAGTTAAAGAATTTAATTTTAAAACTATAACTATTACTGTAAAACTTTTGAAAAACAAAATCATACAAATTAATACCAACTCCTTGACAGTTTGCATACTATGTTTTATGTATATACACATATTGGGGACTTTTGGAGAGACGCTTTCTTTGGTAAGGTTTTCTCTTATTTTTAGTGGGGGAATTTCTTTTATCAATTACAAGTAAACAGTTTGAAAAAATATGAAACAAAGAAAAAACGAATTACAAACAAAATGAATATTTTAATTTTAAAGTGGAGGACCATTTTTGGATATTAATTTAACGTAAAATGATAACTGAGTAGTTTCTCAATTTTGAAACGGGAAAATCGGTTTGGTAGCATTTTTGCTTTTTATCAACTAATTTCATTTTTTTCTGTTTAAAATATAAATGATGATAAGCAACGGAATGGGGATGTACTACTTCAAATGTCTCATTTTTTAGGAAGGGGTATTTCCTCAATTCTGAAATTAACAACCACTCAACAAAAACAAAAAAAAAAAAACATGATGGAAAATTCCCGTGTTTGGCCAATTAAAAGTGACGATAACGACTGTTAATGAACTTCATCAAACAATCTACACATAACGAATCGAACTGTTTCATTTCTTATCAGCTAATTTCATTTTTTCATGCCTTAAATATAAATGAAGGTGACTGGGGTGTACTATTTAAATGTTTTCACTTTTTACAATTTTGTTTTTTTTAGGGAGGACATTTTCTCAATTCTTAAATTAATGAGAAAAACCATGTTGGAAATTTTTCGTGTTTGGTTTAGTAAAAATACAACTATTTGTTAGGCTACAAATTGCCACTAAAACGTGCATCAGCCTATTCCATATCAGACTGTATTTGATAGAATTCCAAAGTGCTATCTGTTTTTGTAAACAAACCCTCCTACACTTCCTGGAGAAACAATTAGTCAAACGATGATAGAAACACCTGACTGCTTTACATAAAACTTGAAAGCATTTATTTGCTCAATGTCATCTGAAAACATGAGTTTTGCAGAGACAAATTAATCCCTCGGGAGAAAAATGTGTATCTGACGATTTAGGTTTTGGGGGCGGGTATATACGTTACATTTTCTCATTTGGATCATTGGCCAACAGGTGGTAGTGATGATTTTCATGATAGGTCCATTCGTATTCGTATAAGCACATGTAAGTAGAACATTAAAAGAACACAATCACATCAATTATACAAGTGAACCATCCAAAACACATTTGAAAAGAGAAATTGCAGACAAGGTTTAATTAATCAGGATGATAATGAAGATGAATCTGACATACCAAATACAAAATAACGATGAAGATAAAGATGCTAATTCTCAGGCAAGAATTTACAACACTGACATGAAAAACTAATGGAGAATATCTTGAGCAAATAAGCATTAGTAAGCTTTACCTTTTTTTCTTCTTTTACCGTTCCACTGAAATGTCACCACTCGAGGATTAGGCGTTAATGAGAATAGAATTATTACTAGTGGAAAAGTGAAAAACTTCAAGATTAATCAAACCAATTAAATTTAATTACTCATAGAGACGATATATGACAGAAATCCGTTGACATTGGGCCTGAAGACGACCATGTTATAAGCTGTGGGGTTACAGTTGCGTGGCAACGTGGTCACCTGATGAATAGATGGTTCAAAAAAGATTTGTTTGCAGAAATTGCACCTGATGCTAAGCACACGGAAGAAGGGAAATTTTTTCATCAGCAAAGCAAATTTTTGCTATGAATATTTTAGAAGGGGGAACCAGAGATTGGATCTCAGTTGAGCACCTTCCATGAAAGTACAGATCGAATAGAAAGAGACTAGCAACGTCTCTTCTGTGAAAAAGGAACGTTTTATCACGGTTCTAGTCTATTCAACATTAAGCAGAAAAGGATTAGTTTGACCTGTTGAAGCTGAGATTTTTTATTTATGTCTATTTTAGTGCCAAAATGTAACATTAGGGCATTTGGTCAATAGAAGCCTAGATATGTAATGTTAACCTTTTATGGGTTTTGCAATCTCAGATGAGCAGTAAACTCATAATTCCTTCATGTATTATTCTGGGATGTAGTTGAACCACCATACCAAATGCTGACATTAGTTCAAGACAAACGAGACAAACTCTCATACATATTCTTACAGTAGTTTCATGAAACACAATCTTTAAATTACTAAATTCGAGTTCAGGTGTCTGTTTCACAGAATATCAACCAATACTGGGTGATTTAATGAGACTACTTATGATAAATTGAAGAATTTCATTTTTCTATCAATGGTATTACTGTGTAAATGCAATTGTAAAATGTTGAGTGGCCAGATAAGACTAGTCTGAATATTTGAGCTATGTTGAAATGAACAAATGTTTTCAGATGAGTAATTAAAATCATGATAGTTAGAAACAATATATATGGAGTGAGAAAATACAAGAGTAGCATTACAAGCAGGGATACTGAGAGAAAGGCAGACGTATCAGGCAAAAAATGATTGCTTTAGCCCACATTTTCTCAGTTTGAAGATTCAGGGTGAGAGGGGTGTCTTCATGGTCTTGTCTGTATTAGGTTAATTCTATCAATGAGAAACTCATTTTTATAGTTTTACTTCGTCTAGCTTATCTTCTTCAATTAGTATCTTGGCTTGGTCATCCATTCTATTTGAAATAGTTATAGATTTTATTTTAATTTTATGTACAGATATGTTTTTATAAAGATATTATATACACACACACACACACATATATATATATATATATATATATATATATATATATATATATATATATATATATATATATATATATATATATATATATATATACAGATATGTGTTTATAAAGAAAGAGATATATAGAGGTAATAAAACAAAAATAATGACTAATTTTCTCTACTATTTAATAGTGGACTATCCTGGAGAGAATGAACATTGTACTAACTTTGTCCTCGTAGGAAAGCAGATAGATTTATAGAGCGAGTTAATTTTGTAGTACATAGATGGTTTTGACTTCTGTAGCATCAGACATTGTGTCGATAACATTACTGTTTGCATAATTTCAATGAAATAATTTAAAAGTAGCTGTTTGAAATAAATTATTTTATTTACCGCCACCCCAGGAGGTTAGATACAAGGTCAGGTGAGAGTTTGATGAAAGTGCAGCTGCAGAACAAACTGGATTCAAACTCAAGTCTTTAGTCAACGTTGTTAACCACTTAGCCACGGTCACCTCCCGGTAAAAATAAAATGTTATTAGTTATTTGAATGAAATTAAAGCAATATTAACTTTTTGAAAGGGTGAATATCTTTATAAACCGATATAACTGTACTTAATTGCAGAAATAAATAGATAAATGTCGAAGCTTTTCTATTTTTAATTTCTTAAGCTGTTGGTGCTGTTTAAGTTCTTAATGTACAATTATTTTATTGCAACAATGTTTTTAGTCAGAATAAGTATTTTTGAAAGGAACTAAAGCGAAACATTATTTCATTGTAACAAAACATAGTGGAAGGAAAAAGGACAAATTGGATTGACATAATCGAATATCAATTTGTCGGATTAAATTCTATTTATGTATAACTTCAAGAAATGGATTGATTTACTTTTATATATTAAACTAGCAAAAACATCCAGCATTATCTAGGATAGAATTAGGAATCATATGTTCTCATGTACACAGCTCATAAAAATATTTCGCTATTTTTAGTCTTATTTTATACATTTTATATATTTAATTTTTGGAGTGGAGTCCAATGATTTACTTAGCATTTATTGGGTGGGGTGAGCCTGTAACGTTTATGTAAATAAATTTTGATAAACTTCTCGGAAGAATTGTTCTTTCGTACTATTATTCTGCATTCATATTAAATAAGGAAGTTCAGCTGGAAAATGTCTACAAGTGTGTAACGAAAAGTTTGTGTATAAAATATATATATTTAATAAAATAAAATAATAGAATCTAATTAACAATTTTAAAAAAATGAGTGGTGCAAGGTACTATAAAACTCAATTACAAAATTAATTAATTTAATGGTTTGATAAAATTGTTGACCAATATGATTACATTTGTCTAGCCATTCAATCTCCATTTTCATAAACTGATATGTTTTTCTTATATAATACAGGACACATATTTTGTCTATAAAATTACAAAATAAAAGAATAATATGAGATACAAATTTGTTTTGGGTTCTCAAGACTTTGGCAGAATATTGTCAAAAATGCATCATCCTAATTCTAGACATGGGCATGAATGACCCTTTGATTGATGGCCAATTGTTTCGCCAATTCATTTGATACTTTTGGCCAACGATTCTGCTGATCTGTTCTATTAAATTCGTTCACTCTGGCAAACAAACAAATACCAAGGACATTTTTAGATTTGACAGCTGCAATAAACAAATACACTGTCCATCATCATTCATTTGAGGTGGAGGTGAATTTCAAACGATTCAATTTTTACTTTGAAACAGGAATAGATTACATAAATACATAAATATCAAAATTATATAACAATACAATCAGTTCTAAGTGACAGCTGTCTGGAGGTTGAGGGTTCAATCTTCACTACAGACGATACTGACTAAGAATAAAATAAAAATTACTTAATATTTCTACCCGGTAATAGCTGACGGAACGAGAATAATTTATCCGTATGAATTAGAGAATTCAATGGAAAAAAAGAAAAAGACAAATTGGCTAAATAGAACCAGCTATTGATTTTCTGGATTCAAAGCTATCAGTATCTCACTGTGAGAAAATAGACTATAGATTCCAAAGTTCAGAATAAAGATTCCAGAATTAGGAAAGATTTACCTGAAGAGGGTCGGAGTTTACATTAGCTAAAACGTTGTGACAATAACAACAAAGATGATAATAGTAGTTCGAATAATCTAATTCAGATGATATTTTGATATGTTTGTACATGTATGAATGTCTTCTTTATTAAGTTAAGGTATAATCTAAAAAAAAAAAATGAACACGTGTAATACATGATCATTCGGTAGATATTGTCTGCAATGGAATTATAATTATAATATTAGTTTAAGTACTTGCTTTTCTTTTTTTTTTTTTTTTCTTATTCGCCACATGTTTTGGGACTGTATCCGAAATGTCATTAGTCGAATCACATTAACAAAAATGATATGTGGAAACGAAACACCTATACAACAAGTAAACAATTGGCTGCATGTTACAGACAAAAACAAAACTCTTCTAAAATGTGCAACTAGATTATCGCAAATGTATCGTGATTCTGCATCAAAACAGTTCATGTATTTGTCATCAGTAGATTTGCACCGCTTCTATATCAGCTAGAATCTCTGTTGATGAAATACGGCCAGCTCAATGCACCAGGCATATGAAACTGTCAAGCAACACCAAGCATCAGCGTTGTATACAACAACCAGCCACATCGACGAAAAAGATGATAAACAGCACCATCCACTTGATGAAAAAAAAACTGTCGATATCCTTCACAACAAACAAGTAATTCAGTAGCAAAGCAAAACTGCTACCTCTGATTAACTCACGTACTATGCAACAAACTTTCCACTTACATAAAGCGAGCACGAGAGACATTTCACTCACATAGAAATTCTTAAACTAACGCAACTCACATTCACACATAGTTCTCTGAATAAATGTTGCTATATTTTAACCACTGTATTAACATAATTTGTGTGCTATTTTTATCACTTGTATTTTTCAGTTCTATTTTATTTGCTTGTTGTAATTTACGAGACCCATAACACAGATTAACTCTATTATCGGTATCAAGTTTATTGTCATGTACTCTTTGGTAATTAGTTCATTTTAGCCCAATCAAAATCATTATCAGTTTTGAATTACAATTATTCACTAGCTGTCACGACCTGTCGTTGCCCGATAGTGTACTTATTTATTTTTTCATAAATTTCATATTTTTGTTCCGACGAAATAGATGTAATCTGTAATGGACGGAGATGGAGTTATGTACTTTTTTCCCATGGATTTTTCTATTCAAAATAAAAGAAAATAACTTTTTAATGGACCAACATAGAATTAGATACCTTTTATATCAAAAAAATATGTTTCTCTTAAAAACAATAGGAAGTACATCTGTATTGGACAAATACATATTTGCTTCTTTTTTTTAATTTTTTTTAATAATGTCGCCTATACAAAATTAATTCGATTAGAGAGAATTTTTTTTTCTGGTGGCCATTAATTCAAATCACATTTTTTTTACAAACAACATGGACCAATGTTCAACAAAATAAAATAGTTATTTATAATGAAACATTGACTTTTTAGGACGAAAGCTATTGCTGAAAAAAGTTGAGAATCTGACTGACTTATTTTTATATAAAAGATATTAAACAGGACATTTATGAGAAAAAAAAAATAAGGTCACGTATAAAGTGTTAATACATGACCTCTGAGAAGACGTTAATACTATTGGGAAAGATACGAATCCTAACTTTCCCGATTATAGGTAAAATAAAAGCTGTGTTCAATGAAATTTGAAACATTTTTGCTTTAAATAATCCAATTAACTCATCAAGTAACTCTTCTCTGTGTTTCTGTCTATCACTTTCTTCCGCTCCCACTATATGTTGTGAGAATCTTGCACCGTTATTATTTTATAACATTTCTATAACACACACACGCACACAAACACACACACACACACACACTCTCTCTCTCTCTCTCTCTCTCTCTCTCTCTCTCTCTCTCTCTCTCTCTCTCTCTATCTATCTATCTATCTGCGTATGTGTGTCTTAACAGTCAAAGATAATAAAAGAATAATAAAAGAAAATAATAAAAAGAATTGAATAGTTCATTATAAACAAAAAATAATATCACCACAAGAAGTAAAAATACTGAACTCATGGGAAAGAGAGAGAGTAAAGAGAAATATCAAACTGCTATTAATTTTGGATTTTGTCGTTTTATCTTTTATATTTGATTTTCTTTGTAAATGCTCTTTTGTAAATGCTCTGATGAACTGCAAGCACTTGTGCCCCCACGACGTGAGCACCCTTGACAGACTCGACAAGCTGCAAAATCCCACCCCACACTGTAGAGATCCCTAGATGTAAAAGATCTTTCTACTCCGGTAGTTTCTTCCCCAGAACCGCTAGACTTTGGAATTCCATTCCAGGTCACTGCTTCCTCAACTGTACTGACATGCAGAAGTTCAAGTGCAACGTGAACCAACATCTTGCTGCCCAAATCCCTACATAGTACCCCAGTAGTTGTTCCCCCTGATAGTAGCCCCCTACACCAAAGTGGCAATGTGTCTTGTTTGGGGTGAAAATGTAATTTAAAAAAAAAAAAAATTGACTTTTCCTGATTCAAACAATCAAGACCTAGTTCAACGGGTGACCCAATGGGTCCTGATTTTTCTACTAACTCTTTCTTAGAACTGTACGCCTGTGGAACTCTTCGATTCGTCTACTTTCCAGCTGACTACAATTTGGTTGTCTTCAAGTCCAATGTAAACAAATTCTTGATGAGTCGTCCCCTTAAGTAATCTAATTTACCAAATTTCCACTACTAACGATTACTACAATATTGTCCCATTGACTACTGTACACTCAATAAGCCTTATCCTCGAGTGGCCTCCGGGCCTTGATAAGTGGTGACCCCTATGTAAAAAAAAATCTCATAAATTCTGCAAACAAAATGCTGCGTTTTTAAATATTTGAATGCATATTCTTTTTAATTGTTTGTTCCGCTCCGCATGTGCATGTTTCTTATATTAAACTTTATATCAAAAGCTAATTATGGCCATTTTCTTTTTCTTTCCTTCATTTGGCTAAGCCTTTCACTTGCAATCAGCCAAGAGGTTATGAAACACAGCAAAGCCAGAATGTCTTTAGGTAAGTAGATCATGCCAACTGCATCTTCTCACTGCCAGTAACTGCAACATGTGATTAACAAACTGATTTGACTTGTGGCAATTTCTGATTGAAAAACGAAAACGATTCACACCTTAGTGTTGCTATAATAACAACTGCAAAACAGTTCTCAATTTCCCAAATTATTTACTTCAAATTCCTTTGCCAACGTCTTACGAGGTAAAACGAATTGAATCGCTCTCACATTTTAAGCCTATCTTTTTTAAAATTCATTTTTTTTTTAATAAAATTCTTCTTTTTTTTGAACTCATATCTATTAATACTGGAGATTTGATATCATTTTAAAAATAGAATATATGAAGTAATGTAGTAGCAGTTCTGTTGTCATCAGATAGTACTTCTCCCTTTGAAGAGGAAAAATAATGTAATATATGTTAGTTTGTTATTATATCATCTCCCCATGCATCACGACCTCGTTTTTGGAGGGTGGGGAAGTATCTGTTCTGTTGTCATGATACTATCCTCCTTGAGGAGGAAGATAATATAATATCCCTTCTCTTGTAATTAGACCATCGCTTAGGCATTACTCCTCCTTTTTTTGGAAGGATGTGTGTTCTGTTGTCATGATAGAATTTCCCACATAGTACCTCCTCTTTCTTATTAAACTATGCAAAGAGCGGTTTTTAGTTGCTAGTTTTATTAAGAATTTTAATTATGAGTTACATTCAATAAGTTTCCAGACTTTTTCATATGAGCACTTTTATTGATAGTACACACAGGAAACTATAGTTGCCTTCGAAGTAATCTCTTCCAGTTGCAATGCACTTGTGCCATTCCAACAACTTCTGGAACGCCTAATAGAAGTTCTCTTGTGTGAGTGTGTCAATGACTCTCATCACAGCCTCTTTCATCTGAATTGTCTCATAACGACAGCCTCTAAGGTTTTCCTTGATCTTAAGGAATAACCAAACGTCACAGAGAGCAAAGTCTGGACTATAGAACTGTCTTGATTCCTATCTTGGTCAAATAATCTGTGACAAGGATGGAGTTATGGATGCTTTATTGGGATAAACATTGTACAAATCTTTCACATCTTCAGTTCCTTGCAAATAATTATGTGTACAGCTCCTACACTGACATCAAACTGCAATTGACACACGGCAGGCCTTATCCATGAAATTCTTTATTTGGCCAATCAACTCTGGTGTTCTGACTTCCTTACTCCTCTTACACCTCTCATCATCCCTCACAGACTTCCTGTCTTCATTGAATCTCTTATGCTACTCAAAAACTGATGCTTGATTCATGCAAGATGATTCAAAAGCAGTTTAAAGCATTTCATACATTCTGTGGCATTTTTTACAAGTTTAAAACAGAATATTATTGCATATCGTCCATTTTTTAAATTCACTGGTACAATATTCAACAAAAATGTTTGAATTATATATTTATTATTTACTTCAAATTCCAACTTCTCACAAGGTAAATTACTTGCCAAAATGAAAGGAATCCCTTTCGCTGGTTAAATCTAATTTCAGGAAAATTGTGTTTTGCAATCTTCTACTCGACTTTAAATTGTTTATATTCTTTGTTTTAAAAAATCACTAACTTAAAAGCGTGTGATTGTAAAATATATATACTTGTTTAGTCTTTAATCTGCTATAAAATATTAGCTTATCTGAATGTTGTATTTTACAATATCATCAAGATAGGGAACTACCTGGGCTTTGAAATTCATTGCATAATCTCCCATTGCATCATATTATAAAATGATTTTTTGACCAAACATGAGAAGTCAAATTCAGGAATCAAAGTCACAATCTTTGTAGTCAAGAGTCAGCAATCGTGTGAGGAATCAGAATCAGTTTTCTTTTAAAACTTAGTCAGTAGTCCAATTCCTTAGTGAACTCCCTACTTCAGATCCAAATCAGAAGTCCCCACTTTGAATTATGTTTAGTTTAACATAGTTAATAAATATAGTAAATTGTATTTCATATTTAGTGATAATACAACATAGTGACAACTTTCTGTTTACTATTTACAGATATTTACATTTTAAAACATGCTTAACATTATGACTAAATTATTAAACAGTTCCAGTGAATCAAATTCCAAACCAATAATTTATCATTATATGTGAGCATCTAAAACTATAGCGACAAAAATTATTTGACGTTTTAACTTTTGTTTTTTCCCTTACATTCAAACCAGTGGAGCCACAGGTGTGTGTGTGGGGGGGGAGCGGTCACCTGCTACTATCATTGCAAGAGTTAGAAGCAGTTGGAGTAAGTTCAGAAAACTTTTGTCATTATCATTCAACAGAGCGTAAAAAAAAGAAACAGTTTTGCACAAATTTTTATATAAAGTTTAAAATCAAAACGTGGACTGTTTCAAGATGCTTCCTTTGAAACAAGATTTTAGGACCCATGGGCATTCTTTGTGTTTGGATAAGTAACGAAATCGGAAGGGGACAGCTGGGTCTGTTCGAGAACACTTCTCCCAACGTATGGTGAACATGTGGAACCAACTGCCGGAAGAAGTGGTATCTGCAGAGTCATTCAATACCTTCAAAACCAGACTAGAAAAATATTGGAGGAATAATCTCCTTCACTTTGATTTCAAATCTATAAATTATGTGTATCGAGAGACTGTAATCTCGAGTGTATAGGCCTGTGTTCCATTTTATGTATTGTAATATATAATGATACTAAACCTTATGTCTAGTGTTAGTCTAATCAAAATTCATTACATAATTTTGATTCTAAAAAAAAAGTCTAAAACACATCATTAAGGGGTTTTATGAAGAAATTGAAATTCAGGAAATCTGGCTTAACTGATATCTAATGACTATGGATTGAATTTAATATACATCCGGAATATTTTAATTTAAAATGGGAGGTTGTGTTCACATTTTTCATTCTAAAACTTCCTGAAAACTGAAATTCATGGAATATTTATTAATTGATCTCTTATACCTATTGTTAAAACTGCACAAAAAAATGAAAAAAAAATCACAAAGGGCTTCCATCTCTTTTTGTTTCCTTTGCATAAAACTAAATTAAATTATTGCTATTATTTCCTACCTTTACGCCTAGCAGCTGTGTTCTAAAATTCATAATGATCGGTTAATTAGTTTAGGAATGAACGATATACATGCAAACATAAACATATATAACTTTATATAAACAGAGATTAATAAACAGGATGAACAAAATGAAAGTTATCATCAGTCCATCAAGTCGAGTTTATTAAATGGATTTTAATGAAAAGCAATAATTGGAAAAAAGTATACTTGCAATCAATCTTATTTGAAGATTTATGTGTCTGAAAAAATTGACTTCACAGGAAACTTCTCCAAGCCAAATAAATATGCAAGATCCTTGCCAAGGGAAAGCTGATAAAGGTCATAAGAAGGCGAAGATTTACGAATTTCAGGTAAAAACTAAAAACTGAACATTGTCTCTAGGGAAATATCTGTCAGTTAAATTTGTTTCGAAATGCATCTTCAGTTTCAAACGCTTGGAATCAGTCCAAAAACGCATATTTATGTGCTTCCAGTATCAAGTGGAACAAAAGATTTCGCTGTATTTCATTCATATATTTTCCCCAAAAAAGATTAAAACAATTTAGTGGGCATTATTTATTAAAATAGATTCAAGACTCTAAGGATATATTTTAAGAAACATTCTAAAAATATTTTATAAAAAGCAAAAAAACCGTTAGAATGCTCAAAAATAAACGCCAAATGATATGTGTGTGTGTGAGAGAGAGAGAGAGAGAGAGAGAGAGAGAGAGAGAGAGAGAGAGAGAGAGAATTTATTTGATTAGCTGACCATAAAGAAACTATGTGTTCCATAAAGTGAACAGATGACTGCAGGTGCTATTCATTTGCTGTGTTAAAACAACGGTTTCTATTATGGTCAACTAATTGTGTAAATTACCATGCACACACACACAGATATATATTATATGGAAAAATGCGCGCATGAAAAGTAATATCCTTAAGATTTTATTAAACCTGGAAAAGTAAAGGACAAGAAATTCAACCTGGAAAAGTAAAGAACAAGATATTCTAGTAAAGTAAAAAATAAGAATTTTTTAGACTTAAAATATTGCAGCTAAAAATAAAATTTGAATATTGATAAATATTTTATTTATTATTTGCATATGTTGTTGTTTATTGTTGAGTTAGAAAGGGTGTCAGTCGCTGGATTGAACTTATTTCCCCCCCCCATTATTTGCATATATTTATGTAGTGAAAATTGTTTGAATAAAATTAATTCGTTAGTTAGTTAGTTAGTAGATGGAATTAATAATTTTATAATTTACATAAAAATTAATAATTTTATTATATCATAATTAGGATCATTTAATTCTTTCTAACTCAACAATAAACAACAACATATGCAAATAATAAATAAAATATTTATCAATATTCAAATTTTATTTTTAGCTGCAATATTTTAAGTCTAAAAAATTCTTATTTTTTACTTTACTAGAATATCTTGTTCTTTACTTTTCCAGGTTGAATTTCTTGTCCTTTACTTTTCCAGGTTTAATAAAATCTTAACAATATTACTTTTCATGCGCGCATTTTTCCATATAATCCATGATTTTTCCAGGCATTGCTATTATATTAATATATAAATTTATAATATTTATTAATGATTGTCAAAAAAAATTAGCTCTCAAACACACATTTATGCAATATTTATCATTCAATCACAGTAGTTCCGAGCCAGGGTCTCTACCGAGACTGGGGTTCATGAATTCGTGATCTGTATAGAGCGTAAACTAACAAAAAAGAAGATGGCACTCGGTGTCTTTTTAGATATCGTTGGGGCTTTTCACAACATACCCTTCAGTAGTATGTTCAAGTCGCTACGAGAACTCAATGTGCCACCAGTACTCATCCGATGGATTGAGTATATGGTGAGGCACAGAACAGTTCAAGTAGAACTACTGAGGGCAACTGTTAAAAGGGAAGTAGTTAAATGAAACCCCCAAAGTAGGATTTTATCACCTTTACTATGGAACTGTATGCTGAATCCTCTTTTAAAGTTTAAAAATAGGAATATTTATGCTCAGGCTGCTGCTGATGACATCGCAAAGCATCATTGGTCAGACGCATTGCCAAAATGGGACTACATTTTTCATCAAATGTGATAACGAAAAATTTGAGTTCATTCAAAGAATATGTATATCATAGAATTCACTAATATTTTTAATCGATAAATTCACCAGTTTTTGCTATAAAATCATAAGGAGAGTTAAAAAAAATTAGTTATTAAAAAAAAAAGTTCGGTTTTTTAATTATAAAAAAAAACGATACACAGGATTAAACCTAAAATCTTTCCACCAACCCCCGGTACTCTAACCGTTACGCTAACATGTCATGTTGGCAAAATCGCAGTAAAAAATATTTATATACAAAAAAAGTTATGCAAAATAAAAAAAGCGTTAGTCACTTATGTACTTACTCTCCTGTTTGTGCACCCACATATTTTCTTGTAACTTTTTTTCTACTGAACCAATTTTCGAAATTATTTTTTCAAAATGTAGCTAATGAGGTGTTCTATCCAACTATATAACCTGTTTGAAATTTGGTTGCGAACGGAATTAGTGGTGGGGGTTTGAATGTGTCTCGATTCATTCAATTTCGGACTTAAAGCATATATTCAACCACTACCGTGGTTGAATGATATACATACATTTATACACTAGAAGGATACTCGTCAAAATTAATTTCCCCAACAAAACAATTGCAACATAGTCTTGTATTTTTTCTAACAAAGCCAACACACATGTAATCACAAAGAAAAAATGATAACGTCGACACAACTTTTCCTGGTAGAGAAAAAAGTATTTATTTTGTCATTTCACGTAACCAAAACAGCTACTCACTATCAGTACAGCGTACCAATTTTACAAAGTGTGACTTAGGAGTAAGGAGAGAGAGAGAGAGAGAGAGAGAGAGAGAGAGAGAGAGAGAATTTTCGCGTTTGCAGATCGTCACTATATGTACATATATATACATACATGTATACATGTATATACATGTACATATATATATATATATATATACATACACACACATATATATATATATATATATATATATATATATATATATATATATATATATATATATATATATATATACACACACACATACAGGGTGACCCCAAAAAAAACAAAAGCTAAATGGAGGCCATCTAGAACATATGCTGTAGAATGAAGAAAAAAAGACCAAAGACCCTAATGTTTTGATGTGATCTTTTGAATATAATAAACTAGTTATGATCAAAGTTTCATTTCATTCGGACAAAACACTAAGAAAAGGGGCCTAATTAGAGTTTGGGCCCGTTTTTTTTTGTCACCCTGACACACACACACACACACACACACACACACATATATATATATATATATATATATACACAGACACGTGTTGCATCATTTACAAATCATCAGTATGGCTTAACCTAGCAAGATTAAAAACACTGAAAAAAGACTGAAGCCTGAAGCCTAATTCTGGAATGTCAAACGTTTTATTTTCATATAGATGTCATTTATTTGTTTATTCTGTATGTAATTCTTTTTGAACGAATTCAATTATTATCCAAATAGAACTTCAGACCCAGGTAATTTTTCTCCTTTTGTACAAAGACCGCTTTAAATGAAATAAACTTTTGAAATAAAATACTCTTTAAAAACAGTTTCAGCATATTAAAAATATAGTGAGTAGATAATTAAATTCAATTGTGTTTGGTAGTTATTTGTTATTATTTATTTATTTATTTATTACAATTTATTGGCAGTTCATTATTTACCGAGTGTGTAAACTGTGATGTGTGGGGGCTTAGTCCCTATTTAAAATCATAGCCACTCCCCCCCCCAAAAAAAAATTACTTAGAAAAATCGATATTTGTTTGAAAGCAACATCATAATTGTTTTAACTTTATTTTAAAATATTGATTTAAAAATATTTAGGTGGGAGGTAGCCCCTATTTAAAACTAGAGAAGAGGGCGCCTAACTCCACCTCTCATAAACGATCATAATTTTCTTATTCCCACTTTGAACCATTTTTGCTTATTTATTCATTTTTACATATCGTTTTTACCGTGCCCCGACTACTATACTGAGATTCCCTTGAACTGTTTGAAATGTTGGGTGTTTAATAAAGGGCATCAAGTGTCAGTTTTTTAATCTTTGATATAACTTGATTGAGAATTTAAATCCTGTCATCTGGCCTATTACCAAACACTTTAAGCATTATAGCAAATGTGCCGTTCACAGGGATCCACAAAAATGATGACATAGCAATACATATCAATCATACGAGGGTAATTCCAAAAGTAACCTCCCCCCGTATTTTTTTTAACTAAAACCATTGAAGATCTTCGAACATGGAAGTGGTGCCATTAAAACGAGTGACCTTTGTGTTCCAGAATTTACTTTTCTACATAGTCACCACAATTCTCAATGCATTTTTTGCCAGAAATTCGGTGACGCATGTCTGCATTTGATGCATGTTCATGATAGAGATTGGTTTCTTAGAGTCTCACAACGTGAATATCTGCAACAGAGA
Source organism: Euprymna scolopes (assembly GCF_053919585.1). Classification (NCBI taxonomy): domain Eukaryota; kingdom Metazoa; phylum Mollusca; class Cephalopoda; order Sepiida; family Sepiolidae; genus Euprymna; species Euprymna scolopes. The sequence goes on along the minus strand of NC_136482.1, from coordinate 53,149,312 downwards.
AATGAAACTTTCAGGTCATGAATGCATACTTTCAGTCATGATAACAATGCAATTTGCAATCCCCTCTGATCCATTCAGATGGAATAAAACAATATGAGGTATTACTTTTGGGACGCATCTCAAGGTTTGAAGTAAATTTATCCAAATGTAGAAATTGCTATATGCATCTAAATCTCACATAGAATAACTAATTGCAAAATGCTGAAAGGTATTTTTTGAAATTGCAGAGAAGAATAAAAGAGATGAAGAACAAAACACTGGCAGCAACAAAACAGATTCATTAATTTTAGGTTAATCATATTTAACATGAACGTTTTCATCAAATTTTTCGATATCAAAATTTTTAAAATGCGAATACAAAAAATTATAGTTTTATTTTTGTTTTTTATACTAATTAGCCACCTTTCACTAAGGCAAAAAGCCACTGGTGGATAAGGGTTAATGAGATGGAGGGATTGCCAGTTAAATGATGAAAAATATTCTAAGAGGATTTGATCTAATGAAGGGAATAAACAAAATTTGAATATTTATGAAGACAGTTAAGGAAAAGTATTTGTTGACATTGGATATGAAGACGACTATGTTGTAATCATCAGGGAAATAGTCTCATGGTATAGTGTTCCACAAAATAGGGAAGTTGAAAAGAAATTTGTTCATGGAAGTTCCATTTGATATTAGAAATATGAAGGAAGAAAGGACAGTTCCTAGTAGTTGTGATGGATGAGTTCTTGCTGTGTATACCGTACAAGGAAGAAGTAGAGATTGGAGAGCATTCAAGCACTTTCTATGAAAATAACAAAGTTTATAAGTTTTATGTTATACTCACGGCAATGCCCAATATAAAATTTGAATTTTTTAATACCTAAATTTTCTTGCTTACTTCTTCCTTGTACATAAACGTGATCAACCCCCACAAGATTTAACTCCCAGACTCGTAATGACAATATAAATAAATTTGTTTGATTGGAGTTTACTTTAATAAGAAAATCATTATATTCGCTTTAACATCTGTTCTACATGCTGACATGTGTTGGCAGTCTTTAGAAATTGACTTTCAAACAAACTTATCTCCGAGTAAGTCTTTTTTTATTCCTATTTCTTTCAAATCTTTCATTATAACTTTCGCCTATGTTTCCTTAGACTTACCCTTCCAACTGATTTTGCTACCTTAACTGTTCTACATCTACTATATTAGCACTCTTATCCTTTCAATGTGACCAAACTAATGAAGTCTCCGGTTTTGCACACATCTTCCTCTATTTTCTAGATTTAATTCTTCCTCTGACATGATCTATCTTTAAGACTCACATCACACATCCATCATATAAATCTCCTATCATGTTTGTCCATGCAACACATATCTTTAACTCTGACTACGTTTCACTCCATATATTATCACACTACACACACATGCTTGATAGTCGAAAAGAAAAGAAAAAAAGAATAAAGATGTAGAGATTTTACCCACTATGCACAGCCAACCACAGAAATAACACATTTGGTTTTCTGCACATAACAATTTGTATGACAAACATATTTAGGAAGATTTACTCATTGGAAATTTTGTTATGCGTAGTCAAAAGTATCAAAAATAAATATACATTGAAGACAATATCAATCAACATTTTATTCTCTGCATATAATACAATCTATTATAATAAAGTTGTATTCTTATCAGTTTATTTACAATTCAATTATGCAGATTCTGTGAACAGAGCTTCTTTCCCAGATGTTCCGCTGGCATGCTTCCCGGCTGAATACAACATGGTAGCCTTCAAATCTAATGTAAACAAGTTCCTGTTAATCGTCCTCATAAATAAACAAATTTCACCCAATTTACATCGTTAAGGATTACTTCACTACCACCTTACATTCATTAACCTTTATCCTCGACTCGCCTTCGGGCCTTGATAAGCGGTGAGCCTCAAGTAAATATATATATATACAAAAGGTAAACTGTTTCAAAATCTTATTTTCATACTGAAAACAGATTTTTATACACTTTTACTCTATCATCATTTCTATATATATTATTTATTCCAAGGAAATCTACATTTGGACTTACTTAATTTACATATTACATTAAAGAAATATTTTTTGATAATTAATTCTATGTTATTAGTGATTATTATGTTTTACTTGTTTTGTTTGGAAATATTATTTAAAGTTTATTTATTTAATTTATTTTCAATTTAATTTAATTTTAATTATTTACTAAACACCAGTTGCATTTAAAAACGAAAGTAAACTTTATTTATGAGAGTTATTTCATCTTGCCTGTTTGATTTTTATAGATGAAGATCGATGTGTTTTATGTTTCCATAAACCCAACACGTTCAGGAAAATGATAACGGGATTAAGAGTTAAGATATTCAGTGTATCTTAAATAGTATGTGACTAAATCTCTGCCAAGCAATATGTTTCGACCTGGTAACGTCGGGTGTATACAGCTACTATGTACATATATTTATAGTTTTGCAGACTAGTTCATTCAATTCATGAAGGGTGGTTCTATCGCTTAACAACAGAAATTACTCTGCAAAATTACTTTTGCTTTAGTATTTATTAGTGTGGCATGAAAGTTTATGCTCCAACCAACGCATTTGAAAGATGTTCATTAATGATAGTAGGATGTAAAGAAATAATTTTAAAGGAATTATTTTATTAGAAACGATATTTAGGCTTGTTCGTATGGAACAAGTGTACTATTTGTCCTGATACTACACGCCATCTTTTTTATCCTCGGTCTCTAAATTGAGACAATTTTTTTTTATTTTTCTTCCAATCCACAGTGTCTCTTTTTGAGAAGCTGGCTTTTCTCCATACTAAAAACCGAGCTTGTGTCTAACTCTTTCCTCGTGGGGAGACAAGTAAATCGAAACAACCTTCAGGTTTGATTTACGAAAGCGGCAATAAATATGCCAATTCAAAAGTTTTATTTGTTACACATTTTATATACTTAATTTGCCGACGGCGATATCTGACAGAAATGGTTGGAAGAAATGTGTCAGGAGAATTTGAGAGAAATTCTCAACCTGATTGATTGAATAAGAAATTAAATGCATACTTTTATCTTTTTTACTTCTCAAATTCACATCTGAGTAGATATCTAGTTGGTCAATTTTCTGATTGTTGGACTGATTCAATAAGAATTTTTTATAAACATACAAGACATATTCCATAAAATGTTCGCTATTTTGACAAGCATTGAATTATTATCTCTTCAACATCAAATTTTTAAATTATAATAATAAAATCTTTTCAAAAAAGTTAATTGTTCAATTTTTAATGGGTGTTTAGCTTCTATGTAAGCTACATGTAATATAATCACCCTACTTGATTTTCTTAAGTTTTGAACTGAAATAACGCTGTTCACAAATGCTTTTGTTAGAATTATGTATCAACATGGGGACATTTTCATATTTAAGAAATTTATCCCCACCCCTATAATAGTTAAATAGTTTTGTTTTATAATCCCTGGGGTTACTATTTTAATGATATGCTAATCTGAAAATATGTTCACACAAAGTTAAATGACAAAATTTTAGACAATGAGGAATTTTCTAGTTGTGGTTATTGCTACTTAAAAACAAAATGTTGCAGAGAGTTTTTCGATAAACTTCAACTCAAGTGTGATTATTTTACTAAAACTTACATATTAAACTTAACCCACACGTCCCGCTTTTTTAAATTTTCTGTTAAAAAATAGATAACTCGTGATCTGAAAATTCATTGCTTAACCGATAGTAATCCCAAAATAGTTATTTAATTTTTTTTTTTAAATTAAATAACAAGTTTTAGAGGGTTGAGAAAACTGTCCACGACATTTTCAAACGTAATCATTAATAATATACGTACCTTTTCTTGCTTTAGAAAAGACAAGCAGCAATTGTATTTTATTTTTTCATAAACATATCTGAATAAATAACATAATCGTAATAGATAAAATAATAGGGATTTCATTAACACTAACATAAAGACTAAACTACTATTAGAAGTGAAGTGAAACATTTGTTGTTGTTATTGTTGCTTTTTAATATGCTATGTCTAGACAGTAGACAATTATTGTTAAAACTAGAACGTTGCCAATAATGGCCAGATCCAAGATGACAGCACTAAACAGTCATATAAAATTAAGTTTCAAAACAAACAAGCTGCGTCCTAAGTAATTACTTATCCTCTCCGACCTGTTATATCATGAATTTCTGTTTTCTTCAACTATCTGGATTATAATCAATAACAAGATTTCAAATATAAATTGAGGACAGTTTTATGCAATCATTTTTTATAATAAATATTAATTATTGCAATAATAACTGAACAAAAGATTTTGGAAAATAGGTTTAGAATTGGTTTAATATTTTTATTGTTAATTATTATAATATCAATTGTGTGTCTGTTCTTGTTCATAACATTGATTAGTTGGCTGTTGGATTTTATGACAGTTTTTAAATCATTTTATTACAAAACCTTCCATATGTTTTCCATACAATTGTCTTGTTCCAATTTACTTGCCTTCCCACGACGGCAAAGTTAGACACAAAGTCGGTTTTTAATGTGGAGAAAATCCAGCTCCCCCAAAACGGGCACTCTGGATAGAAACAAGAATAAATATTGCCTCAGACATAAAGGATTTCTTCTTCACTAACTAAGGACAGAAAAGGTGAAGTGTAGCATCAGAACAGATACCACACTGTGATCTTGGTCTGAAACAAAAAATAATTAGGTTGATTCATTTATTTTGTCATAAATAATAATTTCTATTTAACCAATAGATGAGATCCTGACAGATACTATCACGTTGATTCAGAGTGGACCTGGGAGTAGTGGTAATTAAGGAATGACTTCATGTTTCTGAAAGCTCTCAAATGTGTTCTTACCACTGGATACACTCTGAGCTCATAATCAGAACCCTATAACATTGAAAATATTCCATTATGACCAATGCGAGAGAAATATTAGGTATCATTTTTCTTTTTCTCCACAAACCGTAAACTTATATTTTTCCCTTTAGAAAGGTAAATGTTCAATTATTTTCTTCTTCTTCTTCTTCTTCTTCTTCTTCTTCTTCTTCTTCTTCTTCTTCTTAATTTAAATGTAAGTAGTTTTATTTTTAAATCGAGAGGATGAACATCATAAACATGCATGTGTTTGAAAAATCATTAACTTAATTTAAACATAATTTGCAATGTATTTACCTTTATTTATCCATTACATGAACTTTCGTTTTAATTTGATTTTATTTCAGATTTTCAAAAAATAATCATCTTGGAAAGAAACTCCTGAAATAGGAAACTGTATTACAATAAAGTATAAAAACAACGAGTTGATGGAGATCATTGGCTCAAGTAGTCAAACTAGCTGGAACAAAATAAGCAGGGAATAAATCAGATAATTCTGAAGAACACAAGCTATAATAATACTTATAGAAGAGACTGAGACCAGTAGCTCTGTGAGAGAGAGAGAGAGAGAGAGAGAGAGAGAGAGAGAGAGAGAGAGAGAGAGAGAGAGAGTTCATAGAAGAAGAAAGAGGGAGGCCAACTAGATTACAGCTTCTGACAATTATCAAGAACTCTCAAACTGGCCAAAGATTCATCAGCTCAAATATGACAACAGTATTCTATACAGGCTCGGATAATAGATTTGTAAAGATAGAGAATATTCTCAGGTGTGAGAAAGTGTTTGAGTCAATAGAGACTTCTGATTTTACGAGAATATGAGCATGGATTGTCGTTGCTATACTAGTTCTTCTATTATATAAATTGAGAAAAGTAAATGATGGAAGCATTAATTAAAAAAGACTGAAAGATTAGGTAAAATGAGAAATTGAGAAATGAAAGACTTTAAACAAGACCGTAACATTAACAAATATGTATCCAGTTAGAGAGTATTAAATTAGTAACAATTGTATTTATATTACAGTAAAACCCCGGGATATGGCATTAAAAATTAGCAACAAAATACAGTACAGTATATAATAAACATGTACATAATCAAATAACATTATAAATAACTCTGTAAGGCTGGGCAAATACTGTAACCAGGGTCCGGAAAATAGTGTATTCCACATCATAACTTGAAAAAAAAAAAAACGTGTCCTAAGACCACCGTAACCAGGGGTTATACTGTAATTGGGACAATTACTTTCTTTTATTAATGTCAGTGAAGGTTGAAGATATGCATTGCATGGAGAGAAATGATGCGAAAATTATATGATAGATTGTAATGTGGGTTTTCAAGTTTGATGATCTTAGAGAAAGATTAAATCTGGAGATTATAGGGAAATCTGTGCACAACAGAAAACTTCAGTGGTATGACTATGTTGAGTGAATGGATGAGAATTCTTGGGGTAGAACAGTTAAGTTCACAGATTCATTTCATAGTGGAAGGCCAAGGAAAACATGAAAGAAAGTGATAAAAATGAACTTGTGAGAAAGAGGGAGAAATAAAGACCCAGACTGAGATTGGTTAGTTTGAAAGTCAATTTCTTAAAACCGTCCAATGCATGCCAGCATGTAAAACGGGCGTTAAACCGATGATGATGATGATGATGATGATGATGATGATGATGATGATGATGATGATGATGATGAAACGGATAGTAAGGAATTGCTTTTTCTAGATATTTGACAAAAATGCTGTTTGTAAGAAAAAGTTGTTAAAAGTCTTTATTTTTAGCATGACATATTTTTAGTAAACAAGTTAGTACATTTTTAAAACTAAGTTTGATAAAAACAAATTCTTGCAGAAACTAAAACAGGATCACTGCCTTTACAAAATTCAGTCGTACTCGTTTTGAAGGGTGTTAGAGGACAGAACCAACTGGAAACTTCCAATACGTATATCTAACTTTGATAAAATTTAAGCCATATGAATAAGATATTAACTGAGAGAATGTCCCAAAATTTTCATTTCTTCCGACTACATAAAAATGTTATATAGGAGTCTTATTAAAAGAGAGTCTGTTATATATATAAGTCTTAGAGAGTGAGATGTAAGAGAGATTGTTCGTGTTATAAAGAGATTCATATATATAAAATGTTCATACTTAGAAGTGTAATGGAAGCTCTTAGAGTGAGGAAACAGTGGTCAGACAGTCTTAGTGTTCACATTGTAGATATGAGATGTCGAGACGTGTATGTAAAGACATTTTAAAACGCATGATATATATAAGACATATATAACAATTTTCACTTTACCATTTGGTATAATTACAACACAAAGACGACGTTTATAAAAACACATGATGGGTTTATTTCTTCTCACGACCGGTCGTGGTTTTCTGAGTCAAGAATTCAAAGCTTCACATTCTAAGTTTCAAAAGTATCGTCTCGCTTCTAGACGTTCGAATCCCAACTGCCGACTATCGTCTGTCGTCCTCAAACTCTCTTCCAGTTTCTCCCCCAGTTTCTCTAAAGTTTCTAACTATATCGAGAACTTCCCGTTTTCCATGACGTCATACACATGTTAAAACATGTGTCTTCTTTCACGTGTTCTGGAAACGCGTGTCCAAAACTTTTTCCTTTGTTTACAAAAGGAATTTTAACATATATTCCCAGTAACCTATATTTCCAATATGTTAAAAACATGTTTATTAAATTATCCTATAGTTGCATTCCTCAATTGAATTTTCATGACAGAATTGACAACGCACATTCTTTTCTTGAAACTATTTTATCTTTAAGCTAAACAATGGTTTGTTTTCACATTCCATTGCTAATTCTCTCTCGTAATCTATTTCTAAACCTAAATTACGAGGTTCGAATTTCGTCTATGCTATTTCATTTTCATTTTAACTAAATCTCTCTATTTTTATACTTACATGAAAAGGGGACAGCCCTTATCATGTAACAAAAAGATCAATACAAGGATCAGTAAAAAATAGAAAAGTAGCATGAAAGTTATGAGCATAGTAAAAAAGGAATGTTCCTCTTTAAAAACCCGAGCAACATCCGATCTTCCATCTGATTAATATATATATATATATATATATATATATATATATATATATATATATATATATATATATATATATATATGAATTTTCAAAAGGATAAGTAGAGTCATTATTAAAATTACAGACAAGATTAATGGGAAAAGAAATAGACGGGAGAAAAAAAATGTGTCAAAAGACTATTCGACTAAAAGTATTTAAAAAGATATATATATATATATATATATATATATATATATATATATATATATATATATATATATATATATATATGCCAAGTTAGATTTAATCCACTATTTGACTGTTATTTGTTCATCTCATTAATATGTTCTGTTTATTATATTTATAGAAATAACTAGTACCAGAATAATTTACATAATGATTTAATTGCCA